>NC_050576.1:312807015-313407015 GCF_011100635.1 Trichosurus vulpecula | reverse complement strand
TTTTGTTTGCATGATGTCACCCTCATTTGAGTGTGAGCTCCTAAGAACAAGGGCTATTTTTAACCTTTCTTTGTATCCCTAGTGATCAACAAATTATTCTAGTTGTTTACAATGATATGATAGCTAAGTGACTTATTAACCATGCATGGATCTGTGAAAGAAGGATTTTCTAGTCAATGGGAGCCATATGAGCTAATGCAGCATAACTTGAATCTGGTCTCCATGTTGAGTTTCCAAGTCATCAACCAGAACTTATTAAAAACCTTGCAGCTACAGCTAGTCTATATTACTTGCCTATTGGGTGGCAGGTTAATACTTGGTTGGGATGACTCCTTCACAGGGATTGCTTCCTTGTATGATTGCTGTAGGGGCTGCATTTAAAGAGACCTGTGGGACTGCAGTTAGGGGAGTCTTACTATTCTCAGGGCTCTTAGCCTCACATATTTGTCCAATTGGTTACTAGTTAGTATTAGTATTATCGTGGAGGGTATTGGACCCCTCCTCTACAGGGGTTGTTCCCCTTTATGATAACTGAGGACACAGGGATAAAAGCAGGGCCAGTGGACTAGGAGGGGGGATAATGCTATTGCTAGGACTCTTGGGCTCAGCATGCTGAGCTTTTCTGAAGATAGAGTGACTGAGGTGGTAATTGTCGTTTACCTTGAATTGCATGTACTGCCTCCTGTTTCTCCCGTAAAGCCTCTTGTCACTTCATCTAGGCTGGCTTGTTTACTCCCTGGGTGGAACTTGGGGTCAAGGAGATATATCATCAAGCACTCTGAAAGCAAATAATATTACTATCTCCCCACCCTATAGGGAGTATACTGACATGTTCCAATTATGAGAGTTGTAAGCTCCTTATTTTATATTTCTTCCCTCTTTTCCTTCTCTCTTCTTTGTTCCAAAAGATCCACATTATAATTCAACTCAATAAACATTTAAAAAACAAATGAACCTAGTAGGAAAAATATTAATACAGAGATACCATAACTGTAGTGCAAATCAATACTTGATAAAACTAGACTCAAGAATTACCAAACAAAAACCTATGTGTTCTTCCAGAAAGAAGGCTATTACTACCAGACATTCAAGGATGGTTATCTAATCACGAATGGGGCTGTATTTTCATTGGGATTTAAAGGAGTAATATGATTAAAGGTGTGGAGGTAGGAAAATACAAGATGTATTTGGAGTACAGAGAGTAATCTACTTTGACTGAAGTTTAAAGGGTGTGGAAGTAATTACTAGATAAGGCTAGCATAGAGGAACCTGAATGACATATTAATAAAATTTTATCTTTGTCTCTTATGTAATAGGAAGCAAGGGAAGATTTTTGAGCTGAAGGATTATATGACCAGATCTATGAATAAGGACAAAAAAGTTTTGGAAGAATGTAAGTGAGAAGGAAGAGAGGAGACAAGAAGACTTGTTAGGAAACTATCATAATAATAACTGCTCTAGACCTGAGCCTTATGCCCACTCAAGGCTAGTAATTCATTGCAGTCCATTTGTGCGTTAATGAATTGAGTCAAAACTTAAAGGTTTTTAAAACTCAGAGGTTAATACATTTATTTTTGCTAAACAGAGAAAACTTTGGACTTTAAGTGCCACATAGTACTCAAGAGTCTTTGCTTACTCATCCCTGAATTAATTCATTTAATCAAACTATCAAAGAAACTCAAAGTGTAACCATACCCTTCAACTCAGTGAAAGAAATAGGATAACCTGGAAAATAAATATCTCCAAGTCAAATATGAGAAATTCTTAAAGTTTTGATTTGATACTCAAAGCATATTAAAATGATTGACTTGAGATGGTGACCACTTGACAATGTTGTTCAGGTACAGGCTGGACTAGATGATTTCTGAAATATTTCCAGCTTTGAGACTCTGCGATTCTGACATACAAATGTGGTAATCTTATGTCAAGAACTAGTCCTATTCTAACAAGTATAATAGGCATATACTTTCTGAAAAGCACTTTAGTGGAAAAGTTACATGCCCATTCCAGACTAAATAGAATATGGATATATTTGGCAGCTCTGTACTAGCATAACCACTAATAAATAAGTTATAACAGTATAGTGATCTAATTGTTATTATTCTCAGGCACAGATGACTAATCATGAAAGAGGCAGTAGTCTACCAGTGAACATGAACAAAATTTTGAAAATTAGGCATCTTTCTGTTTCTAGTCACTGAAAAATAATGTTACCCATAAATATTTTTTTCTTTTTTTCTTCATTTATTTTCTAATGGAATTAAATGAATAAAAACATATATTAAGTGCTTAGTATGTGTCAAGCACACTGGAGATACAAGTAGAAAACTGAGATAGTCCCCCTTCTCAAAAACTCAGTTTAGTTGGAGGAAACAAGGCACAAAGGAGGGTGCATATTCATGTTCAGTTTATATCAGATGGAAAGGCCAGGTAGAATTTAATTGGGGAAAGTAGAAAGGCAGATAGCAATGTCCAGAGGATCTTGGAAAGCAGGGGAGGAGTAGATGGTTCACCAATTACCAAGGAGATAATGGGATTAAGAGTTTCAGTAGAGTGAGGCTCTGGAATTTCTCTAGCAAAGGTAGAGATGTGTGGGGGTCAGCATCCAGCTAACAGTGAGGCATCTTGTCTCTCACAGGAATATAGTAGATGATCAACAAGGTAGAGTTGAAGAAGGAAAAAAAGCCATGATTTCTTTTTGTGGTAGCAGTTGTAGCTGGCCTCTCTTCCCACCTGTTGGCAGATTGAAAAGGACAAGGTCCCAGAATCCTTGCCCTGGGGCTTGTGGAGGTAGCTGATTACAATTCTTTGTCTGGTGGTTGGAGACATATTATTAAAAAGAAAAAAGAAGAAAGAAATCATTTATAAAAGTAACATGAGCATTTTAAAAATTAAGATCATAGGTTGACAATGAGAATTACAACATTTTATAGTTCATTTAGACCAAACTCTCATTTTATACGTGGAGAAACATAAAGTGGCTTACATAAAATTACATATCAGTCAGTGTCTACTCTGAACCTCAGGTCCTCTCATTTGGTTCAACATTCTATTCAGTGAGGTCCTGTAGAAGGCTGAAGTACTTTCTCTCTTTACACATTTGTTTAATAAGAATAGGGAGTAGATTTGTGATTTCAGGGCTATTGAGAACTCCCAAATGAGTAAACTCCTTCCGCCACTGCAGGTCATCAATTTCTCTGCAATTTAGAGCCTTAGATGGTTGCCTAGAACAACTGGACATCAAGTATGTCTGGGGTAGCACAGCCAATATGTGACAAAGACAAGATTTGAACCGACAACTCTCTGGCTCTGAAGAGAATTCTCTATTCACTATGCCAGTGGCAAAGATACAGGCATTGATCCTGATGCTTCTTGCACAAGATAAGCATCTACTCCCCTGTGTAGTTTATTTTTTAATTTTTTTTCCGTTCCAGATTCTCTCCTTCTTTCCCCTCTACCTCAATACAATGAAAAAAGCAAGAAACATGATACCCATTATACGTATGAAGTCATGCAAAATACACTTCCCTATTAGCCATATTGCAAAAATAAATATAAGGAAGAAATACAAAGAAAATGAAAAAATATGCTTCAGTATGCACTCAGAGTTCAACTGTTCTCTCTCTGGAAGTTGATAGCATTTTTCATCATGTGTCCTTTGGAATTGTTATGGAT
The DNA here is from genome assembly GCF_011100635.1 of Trichosurus vulpecula. NCBI lineage: Eukaryota > Metazoa > Chordata > Mammalia > Diprotodontia > Phalangeridae > Trichosurus > Trichosurus vulpecula. The sequence goes on along the minus strand of NC_050576.1, from coordinate 313,403,340 downwards.
CATTATATTGAGCAGAGTACCTAAGTCTTTCACAGTTGATTGTTGTTACAATGTTGCTGATATTATGTGCAATATTTTCCTACTTCAGCTCACTTTGCCTCAGTTCACCTAAGTCTACCCAGGCTTTTCTGAAACCATCTATTTTGTCATTTCTCAGAGCACAACAGTATTCCATCATAATCATATACCATAGCTTGTTCAGCTATTCCCCAATTTATGAGCATCCCCTTGTTTCCCAATACTTTGTCACCACAAAAGAACTGCTATACATATACATATTTTTTAATGTTCATATGGGTTCTTTTCCTTTTATCTCTTTGAGGAACACACTTAGTAGTGGTATTACTGAGTCAAAGGGTATACAAAGTTTAATGGCTCTTTGGGTACAGTTCCAAATTCTTCTCCAAAATGTTTGATCCAGGGAGAAAAAGGCAAGACAGCAGAGAAAAGGCAGGGATTTGCCTGAGATCTCCCCCAAACTCTACCAAACACCTTTAAATAATGCCTCAAAACAAATTAGAGCACTGGAACCCACAGAAAGACAACTTAGAAGGTCAGTGGTAAAGATCTGTTTCACTAGGATGAGAGTGGAATGCATTCCAGTGCAGGGCCCCCAGCCCTCACTGGATCCCAGCAAACCAACAGTAGGTCTTGGGGACAATTGAATCACTGGAGGCAATGACAGATTCTGGGCTTCTCAGGCCACAGACCATAAAAGGGTCAGACAACCAGTCAGAAAAAGATTACAGTGGTCCCTTTGCTGGGATGAGAGGTAGGAGGAGAGGCTTTGCCCATACTTGGATGTAGGTCCCAGTATTGAATTTCTGTCCCAGGATGAGGAGGAGCACTAGCATACCAGAACTTGGGGTCACAGAGAAGTTGGAACTCTAGTTCCAGTTCCACGGTGAAAAAGCTGTTTGTGGTCACTTACAGACCACAGCACTGCACAGTAAACACACTTTTCCCTAGATCATACCACCTTGGAATAACTGAAAACTTATAGGTCTCTAGAATTATTCCTGAAAATAGCTGCAACACTTGGGACAATGCCTCCTCCATTCTGGAAGCAAAGCCACACTTTAGCATAGAATTAAAAGTCAGGAAATAGGCTGGAAAAATAAGCAAATAGCAGAAAAAATCCTAACTACAGAAAGTTACTATGGTGACAGGGAAGATCAAAACACAAAGTCAGAAGAAGACAACAAAGTCAGAGCACCTATATCCAAAGCCTCCAAGAAAAATATGGATTGGCCTAAGGCCACAAAATAGCACAACAAGGATTTTAAAATGAAGTAAGAGAGGTTGAGGAAAAATTGAGAAATGAGAGTGATGCATGAAAATGATGGGGAAAAAAGTCAACAACTTGGAAAAAGAGGCACTAAAAAATTACTGAAGAAAGGTAAAAGAGGCACAAAAATCCAATGAAGAGAAGAATGCCTTGAAAAGTAGAATTAGGGGTCAGAGCCAAAATGGCAGAATGAAAGTAGGGACATGCTCGAGCTTTCCCCCAATACCCTCCAAATACCTGCAAAAAAGGACTCTAAACAAATTCTACAGCAGGAAAACCCACAAAATGACAGAGTGAAATGAATTTCTAGCCCAAGACAACTTGGACAGTCAATAGGAAAGGTCTGTTGCATCAGTCTGAGAGAAGAGCCCAGTCTAGCATGGGCCATGGGGCACAGAAAGGATCAGAGTAGGACTCAAGGCACTGAATTACTAACAGCTGTGGCAGTTTCTAGACTTCTCAAAACACAAATGCCAGAGACAAATTAGAAGGTCAGTAAGAAAGGTCCATTGGACTTGAGTGAGAGAAGAGTGGTCCAGCTTCAGTCCTAGGGCAGTGGTGGTGGCAATGGCAGTGGTGGTGTTGGTGGCAGTGGCTGTTTCTGTAGTTCTCAGTCCACAGATGGGGGTAGGATTGAGCAGCTGATCAGAGGGGGATTGCAGGGATCTTCTTTCTGGCAGTGAGGCAGGATTCTCTTGCTTTGCCCATGCTTACATCTGGATGGAAGTCCTGGGTCGCTGTCCTGGGGTAAGGAGGAGCACTGGCCTAGTGGTGCTTGTGACAGCAGTGGACAAGGAATCCTCCTCACTGATCTAAGGCAGAAAAGAGTGCTTTTGGTCACTCACAAACCAGAGCACAGGCCAAGAGAGGAGTAAACACCTCTCTTTTGCTCATACAACCTTGGGAAAGCTGAAAATTTATAGGTCCCTAGAAGTATCTCTGAAAACTTATTATATCCTAAGCCCTGAGGCTAGGGACAATCTGCCCTCCACCCTGGAAGCAGAGTCCTACCTTAACAAAGAGAGGAAAAGTCAAATAATTGGCTGGGAAAATGAGCAAACAGCAGAAAATAGTCAGACTATAGAATCTTACTTTGGTGACCCTGGACATACAACCAGGAGAAGACAAAAAAGTCAAAGCTCCTACATCCAAAGCCTCCAAGAAAAATATGAATTGGTTGCAGGCCATAGAAGAGCTAAAAAAGGATTTTGAAAATAAGTAAGAGAAGTAGAAGAAAAAAATCGAAAGAGAAATGAGAGTGATGCAGGAAAATCATAAAAATGAGGGTTAACAGCTTGCTAAAGGTGACCTCCCAAAATAGTGAAGAAAATAACACCTTAAAAATAGACTTATCCAAATGGCAAAAGAGGGGCAAAAAGGCAATGAGGAGAAGAATGCCTTAAAAAGCAGAAGTAGCCAAATGGAAAAAAAGCTCCAAAAGCTTACTGAAGAAAATAATTCCTTAAAAATTAGAATGGAGCAAATAGAAGTTAATGACTCTATGAGAAGCCAAGAAATTATAAAACAAAACCAAAAAAGAATGAAAAAATAGAAGACAATGTGAAATATCTCATTGGAAAAAAAGGACTGACCTAGAAAATAGAGGCAGAAGAGATATTTTTTAAGTTATTGGACTACCTGAAAGTCATGATCAAAAAAAAAAAAAGAGCTAAGACATCTTCTTTTAAGATGAAAGGAAGCACTAATAGTCCCAGACATGAAGCCTTGATATGAATGGGCTTTTTATCACTAGATAACTTTGCCTCACTGTTGCTGTTATGCCTCACCACTGTTGCTGCACTGCACTGTTTGATTCATTGTCTAGCCACAAAAATATAAATCCTACTAGAGGAGGCCATACACATGTGCTAATTTCCCTCTGACAACAGAATGAAAAAGCTTTTTGCTTATAACCTGTGTGAGCTCTTTGGTATTTTTGGAGTTAACGGCAGTTGCAAAACCTCTGGGACTCTTTGGTCATTTATTACCACAGTTGGCAGTTGTATCTTCCTTCATCAGTCCTTTATAATTGATTTGATTATTTATAATACTCAGAATAGCTCATTCAGAATAGTCATTTGAAGTTATTCTTTGAACGAAGCTGCTATTACTACATCCATAGTTCTCTTGGTTCTAATCATTTCACTCTTCATTATTTCATGCAAGTGTTTCCATTTTTTTCCCTCCCAAAATCAACCTGCTCCTCTTTTCTTATAGCACAGTAGTATTCCATCACGATCATATACCACAACTTTTTTAGGCATTCCTCAAATGATGGAAATCTCCTCAATTTCCAGTTCTTTGCCACTACAATGAAATTTGTTGTAAACATTTTAGAACATATTGGTTCTTTTCTTTTACGAGGAAAAGAAAAGTAATAACTGAGGCAATGAGGAAAGGCAGGAGTACATAAATGATAATTTTATTAAATTTTGATTCTATTTGAATTTCCTTATGTTTCAAATAACTATGACTATTCAATAATTCTCATATTTCAGGCTTCTCAAAATATTTTAGAAGAAAATGTTAGATGATTATACTAAGAGGCAATACATCCATATAAGTGACATTGACAAAAGAGAACAATTGCCTTTGTTATCAGTAATCTTATATTTTCTGGTCAAGAATAATGTATGTTACTTCATTTATATCACATTTTTTGGTGTATTTATTCAACCCCAAAGTTATGCAACACACTTTTTTGCATGTAAATGATATTAATCAGGAACAGATGGGCCAGTTTCAATACCTGATACTTAGGGGTATACCCAAATACTCTTGAGTAACCCCATTCATCTGGACTTGAAAATTTATGTCAGGTGTTTGCTTCCAAAATTAATGACCCCAAATGTTTGTTGTTGGACCAAGTATCACCTGATTAGCATTCATCACCTGTCATGGTTTGAAAGAGAAAAGAACATAAACCAGGTAAAGGAGATTAAAAAGAACAAAGAACTATGTGTGAATATTGTCCTTTCTAATGGGTCTTTTCCATACCTTATGTGAAGAATATGTAACTTAATCTTGAAGTGGCTAAAATATTGGCACAATGACAGCAATATGCAGCTGTAAAGAACTAATACCAATATGAAAAGGAGGTGCCAATGAGCTGCTAACAAGGGGCTTTGGGAAAGAGAATTTTCAGGTATTCAGGGGAAAAAGTGATAATGAAGAAAACGCTAATGAGGTTTCATTAAATAGGTGTTGTAGCTCTGGAGTCATTTTCCAAGCCAGTTAGATTTGAAAATTATGCATTTGGTAGAGCAAAGAAAGGAGAAGGCATCTTCTGTTGTTTTGGGAAGACGTGCCAAGTCGTAACACCATTATTCTGAGCCAGCATTTGGGTAGTATAAAAGACTTGTTCCTTTGTTTAAAAAAATGCAGTGCGGAAATGTTAAGTCACTAACAGTAGTAAAGTTAAAACCTCCATATGTACTGCAATAAAAGGATATGAACTGAGGAAAAAGAAATCACATATTAGTTTTTAATACAATCAAGAGAATTTTTGAAATTTCTAAAAAATATGTATATTCACAGACATAAGCACAGATTGAATTTGCCTGGATGATTGTAATACCTGAGAGGGTCAAGTGGTAGAACATAACCAAGAGCAAAACATGATATGGGTTATTCATCTGATTTACTTTCTTTTCGAAACTAAGTCCAGGGAGAGATCTGATTGTGTATTTGAAAGACAGAGAGAGAGAGACACAGACAGACAGACAGCTAGACAGACAGACAGAGACAGAGAGCGAGACAGACAGACAGAGACAGAGAGACAGAATGAGACAGAAAGACAGAGACAGCGATAGGATAGGATAGGAGAGAGAGAGAGAGAGAGAGAGGGAGGGAGGGAGGGAGGGAGAGAGAGAGGGAGGGAGGGAGGGAGGGAGGGAGGGAGAGAGAGAGAGAGAGAGAGAGAGAGAGAGAGAGAGAGAGAGAGAGAGAGAGAGAAGTGATTATGTTCATTTTATTTTAAAATTTTTTTGGTTTTCTCAGCTATCATTTTTAATGACGATAATTGGCAAGCAATGAGTGACTATTTTCTGCCTTGTTCTATAAACAAAGGCAGGCTTTGCCCACCTTCTATAAAGACTTTAAAGGTAAAGACAGCCTGAGTCAAAAAGAACCTGAGATTTAGAGGTGGTTAGGAGCTTAGAGATTATCTAGAACAAGATGGGGTTGCGATGTGCAGAAGAATCTACAGTGATTAAATTACAGTTTCACCGAATTTCTTTGTTTGTCTGTCGTTAGAATGTAGTTTGGGGCCTGTTTCTTGTAGTTAATAAAATGTCCAACTACAATCATTCTTGCCAGGCTAGTCTTCTTCCATTAGAGAACATTTGCATGCCACTTTGAATATGGCAAAGGTGGAGCTCAATGTAGTAATAGTAATGAGGGGAGATTTAATGTCCTTACTAAATACATTCCTGCCAAATTCATGGGGAAATTGTCAACTTTGTTATCAGTTTGCTAGCCTGAAGTTCCATAAAGGAAAGATAAAAATGTAAATCCTCAAAAATAGGCCTAATTTGCCCTTCATGTTTGGATGGGCACATTGGCCATGCATGATTTTGTGAAATATAAAAAAAAATATATCCCTACTTTATTCCCATGCACTTCTGTCCACTCATACCCATTTTCTTTTCTAACTGGAACTCTATGTGATAAGAGGGAGAATTATACCAAGCCAAGAGGCAGCCTTCTTTCTGACTGTGCCTTTCCATCTGGGAGCATCTATCTTCTCTTTCATGGACTTAATAAATTGATATATCTGCAGGAAAGTGTTCAAACTCCTATTTTTGTGACCCTCATCCTGTTGCTTCATAGCATGCCACAAAGCCCATGATGCTGGAACCAAAGATGCATACAATTTTTAAGCCAAAACAACAAGAACCACAAAAAACACCTTATATTAAAACCCCCTCATTTAACAGATATGGAAACTGAGGTTCATCTTGGAAGTGAAAGACTGAGTAAAACCCATAAAGTATGAGAGTTTGAATACTCTTCTACATCTCTTTAGATAATGTCTATTTAAAATGAGCTGTAAATTTTAGTGAGTTTTTTAAATAAATACTAGCTCAGTATTTATGACTTCTTTTGGGGGAATAAATAGAGCTCTGCAGAGTCCTGGAAGATATGCACTTGACCTTCTGTTTGTAAGACATTGTTTCATTAATCTTCACTATCAGGTGTAAATATGATTCATCTATTAGACAGTGGTTTATAAAAGAAGCATCACTAGTATAATAAGTAAAGGAGGTTGTGACCTTGGGAACATGAGTGATGATGTTCAGGCTGTCCATTTATGCTGCTAGGTTTTATCATGTGGCTCCCTCTTTTGATGTACCAAGAAGGACCATAGAGAATATCTTAGTGGGAGGTAGGGGACAGGGAGAGAGCCATGCATCCATAGAGGTGGTGGAGTTTTCTGCTGCTGAGAGCTTCTTAGCTGGCACCACTTCTATTTGAGCTGTTGGCTTAATTTGTATGCTTCCTTTCATAAGGTCTTTCCCTTTCCTTCTTTTGTGGTCCTGAGCACACTACTGATTACATACACACACACATATACGTATATATGTGTACATATAGACATACACACATATATACATATATACACATGCATGTATATGCATATGTGTGTGTATCTATATATACATATATGTGTATATATACATATATATGGTGTTTTAATATAGGAAGACAGATGAACATAATTAGAAGATGTGCATAAAAACACATTAAGTAGCATTCCATACCAAAAGAAAAAGGGAAAAGGAAACGGAAGTAATCTTACTCTAAGCAAGGGACTTATTAAGAAATACTGCAAGTAAGCTTTTAAGACATGAAAAAAAATGTTATATCTATTATATATTGTAGAATTGAAGACAAATAGTTTATAGACTATATATGTATTCTTAGAACATTCTAAACATATGAGATTTTTATTTGGACAGGAAATTTACCACTTGAGAAGATCTAGATAAATGACAGTGGCCAAAAATATATACTGTCTCATATTCAGTTGAGACAGGGACTGTATCTATAGTTGATTCCTATTTTATTTCAAATGCAACAACTATGTAGTATTTAAAGAAAGAGATCTGTCAGTAAATATTCTCTAAATATAATATTCATGGTACTATTTATTATAAAAATTGATACAAAAATATTCCTCAGCTTAATGTAAGAGAGTTGACCTGGGCATGCCCAGATCTCCTGACTTGTAGGGACTAGGCATCCTATGCATCCTATCTGGGGATACGGGTAGATAAACCTTTCCTTGGATTGCTGTATAACCAGAAAGAACTCTGTCTTTCAGAAGAGAGGTACCGTATTTCCCCACGTATAAGATGAACCCTTTTCCGAAAAATTTGGGGTCTAAAAACCGGGTACGTCTTATACAGTGGTTGTAGAAATCTTTACTTGCATTTCCTGCTTTTTTTGCGCTTGTTTTTGAGCTCATTGTTGTAGATACTCTTGCTTGCATTTCCCGCTTTCTGATACATCTTGTCTTTGTGCTCATTGTTTCGCATTTTTACCGGTAACAAACCACACAAGTGGTTTGTTATTTCCTTCAGTTCATGGAAACTGAGGCATATAAGGTTAAGTGACTTATCCAAGGTCACCCACCTCCTAAGTATCTCACTGGTATTCAGCCCATAATACCACCTAGCAGAAAAAAAAAAACTAGATACCCCCAAATAAAGAGCCCTAAGGAAGGAGTGAGATATAATATACATGGCTGTCAGGCAGTGGTGCCCAGGGTAGAAAGCGTCATATTAGCTATTAGTATTATATAATTATAATAATTATTAGTATGCATTTTACCTTATTTTTTAACTGTACCTATGACTTTATCAGTGTAGGAAACTCCATGCAAGGAACTCTGTTTATTGATATAGAGAAGCACCTTTTCTGAAGCTTTACAGTCATGGGAACGAAGAGGTTACCCAACTTGTCCGGACTAACACAGTATGTCTCAGAGGTGGGGACTGGAACTCAGGTATTCCTGAAACTAAGGCCAGCCCTTGAACCACTGACTTAGTTTTCTGAAAGAGCAAAATACAGCTGCGGAAAATAATTGGCAATCTTATAGACTCCCTTCAGATGAAGTCAGATGAATTATTTCCAGCAGAAGCTGGAGGTCCTTCTATAGTACTGCTCAAACATGGTACCTATCACTAACTTAAAAAAAAAAAAACTACTTTGAAAGCTTCTTATTTTCTTCTTTAAAGTTTCTTTTTTACTAGAAAGGAGAAAGGAACTTACATAATAAGAGGAACTATAATGCAGCTAGCATTATATGTAGCAGTGTATGAATGTATATGTATATATATATGTACATATACTATACCTACACTATATACACACATATGTGTATATATCTATATATAAAACCTCATTTACAAAAATTATCTCATTTTACCCTCACCATAAACCCAGCAGAGGTTTTCTGTCTGCCTCAGTTTCCTCATCTTAAAAATGGAGATAATGACTGCACCTACCTCACAGGCTTGTTGTGAGGGTAAAATGATATATTATTTGTAAAGCTCTTTATAAGCCTTAAAGAACAATGTAAATGCTAGTTTATGTTGATGATGATGACAATGATGCAGAGATGCATTGCATTCTCTATCATATATGTGTATGTGAAAGAATATTTATAAAGCACTTCACATTTTAAAGTACTACAATCATCATTAGAGTTTTGAGGTTTTTTGGTAAACAGTAGTTTATTTTTTTTCCAATTACATGTAAAGATAGTTTTCAACATTCATCTTTATAAGGTTTTGAGTTTCAAATTTTATCTCCTTCCCTCCCTCCTATCCCTCCTCTCCAAGACAGCAAGCAATCTGATATAGATTATACATGTTCAATCATGAAAACATATTTCCAAAATAGTCATGTTGTGAAAGAATAAATAGAACAGAAGGGAAAAGCCACAAAACACAAGCAAACAAAACAAAACAAAACACAACTGAAAATAATATGCTTTGATCTGCATTCAGACTCAATAGTTTTTTTCCTCTGGGTGTGGATAGCATTTTCTACCATGAATCTTTTGGAAATGTCTTGGATGGTTGTATTGGTGAGAAGAACTAAGTCAATCATAGCTGATCATCCCACAATGTTCCTGTTACTGTGTACAATGCTCCCCTGGTTCTTTTCACTTCACCCAGCATCAGTTCACATAAGTCTTTCCAGGTTTTTCTGAAGTCCACCTGCTCACCATTTCTTAGCACAATAGTATTCCATTACATTCATATACCACAACTTGTTCAGCCATTCCCCAATTGATGGGCATTCCCTCAATTTCCAATTCTTCATCACCACAAAAAGAGCTACTAAGAATATTTTTGTACATGTAGGTCCTTAATCATCATGATTCTTATTGCCACTACTATACAGAGTGTCAGAGCCAGTGCCCACAAGAATGCAATTGAAAAATCCCCAACCACAATCTCAACTCCACCTCAAAATAAATAAATTATAATCCTGTAGGAAAACAAATATAAAATAGATGTTTTGTTTTGTTTTAGGCTTTTTGCTTTTGCTTCAGAAAAAAAATATAATTACTTTCAGTCAAAAGAAAACAAATTTTGTTGTGATGACCTCTGATAACAACCTAAGATAACTTTTGTGTGGAAGTCCATAGAAACAAGAATTCTTGTTATTCTTGTCGTTATTATTCTTTAAATAGTATTCAGTGGTGTGGTGAGGAGGGAGGATATAGAGCAATTTATACTAGCAAAGCAATAGGTAATGTTATTTATCAAAAGGTTAATATTCTTGATGAATATGAATTATTTGAAATAAATTGCATGAGTAACAACTAGTAGGTTTTTGGTTGGTTGGTTGGTTAGTTTTAGTTTGATGTTAACCAGACATCTGATTCCATCCAGACAGTGGCTCAGAGATTAATTGCTGGGCTTGGAGTCAGGAAGACCTGGGTCAAAATTCAGCCTCAGATACTGGGTAGCTGTGGAACCTTGAGCAAGTCACTTAACCTCTGTTTACCTCAGTTTCCTCAGCTGTAAAATTGAGATAACAGCATTTACCTCCCAGCATTGTTGGGTCAAATGAGACAGTATTCATAAAGCACTTAGCACAGTACCTAACACATAGTAGATGATAATAAGATAAATGCTTATTCTCTTCCTTTCCCCCATCAGCACGGGGAACTCCAGTGAGGAACTGTTTTCGGTCACTCCACCCTGACTTCTGCTCTACTGTCATTAGAGAGCTGCCTTAGGCATTGAAAGATGAAATATTTTTCTGTCATTGAGCCTCACTTTTCCTGCTTCTGAAGTCAGCTATCTGCAAATGCTCACTGCCCCTCAGCACAGCAAGTTATGATGTGGAAAATTAGAAAAGGATACTATAATTTTATTCTCTTTAACAATTTTTAAATATTTACTATTATTTAATATTTTGCTTATTTATCAAAGAAAATCTTCTTTGGAGTATATGGAAGTACCTTTTATGGGTATCAGGAAAATAAGATTTTCTATGGACCCATAGATTCTTTTGACGAAAAAGCAAGTTAGAAAAATAAAATCCACCTTACCTATTGGGCCTTTTCCTTCTCCATTTTTTATTAGTCTATAGAATTTTACATACGTTGCTTAGAAAATGAAGGACTCATGTTAAATTTTACTATTATATCCTAACTACTGTATTATTATTCTCCATATTGTTTACATGGTAGTTATTAAAGGACATCAGCATCAATTAATTAGGGCTTTAATTGAAACTGTAAAAAAATCATGTTATGAAGCACCTACCCTAAAGAAACAGCCAGGACAAATTATTGTAATTGCATAGCAGCATAAAACCAGCCTGTCATCTGTCCTAGTTCTCAATATTACACAGAGATGCACCACTTATAAATATTTAAAAGAAACTACTGCTTTAATTGTTACTATTGTAGATTAAAAATAAATAATAACATTTCACTTGCAAATCTTCTCCTAAATCATAGGACAGAAATATTGCTAAGCTCTAAAAACAATCTGGTTTGTGAAATATCTTAGATATGTGAGTGTTTCAGGAAATACAGGCTACTCTAATTAGAAGCCAAACTTTATTATGCATTCATCTGAATATCTTTCCTTGAATGACTGATTGCATTTTATGGATTGTGGAATTTGATTTTCTAATTGATTAAGGGTTTCATTTTGTAAGTCATCATTCTGAATTAAATAAAACTTCTATGACTACTAGGACTCTGAGGCCAAAGAAGCCTAAGAAAAATCCTTAAAATTCAGTGTATTGTGCATAATAACATGCATGTCATATATATTTAGGCTATTTGTGCTTCAGAGAAGTAATATCAGAATTGTGTAAACTAATTTTGATTATGTAAACTCATTTTGTTTTGTCCAGAAACTCCATTCATTTACCTTCCATCCATCCTATTGCCAGTGTATTTTTATACACTTTTTGTTTTTACACTTAGTAAGAGACAAAGTCATGGGATAAATGAAATATGCTCAGTCTTACAATGCACAATTGCACATTCATAATGTCAAAGAAATTGAAACTTGGAGTTTGTTGTTTGATATGCTGACTTGGATAAATTGGAATTTCAGACATGAAACAACTATTGTTCTGCAAAAGTAATAGAGTTTTTCCTGATTGGGATTTGAAGAATGGTAAAATAAGCAGAGATAGAATAAAGTAAACCTTGCCATTTACAATGTTGTATTTAGGAGGAAAAAAATCTCTCTTAAGAGACATCACTTCCCTTTGTTTCTAATGGGCTCTATCGAGTATGAATATTTGCAGGCTATTTAATAGAAATTTTGACTATAATAATGACATATAGAATGTTGTAGGATCACAATGTTTCAGAAATCGATCTAACAGAAGAAAAAAACAGAATTCAATAAATTGCTTATATTTGAAGAATCAATAAAACTTACTTTGAAGCCTTTTCACATTTTTCCCAAACTGGGGAGGGATGAGAAAGTGCTTCCAATGTTCATACACATCTATAAAATGTAGGTGCGTGGTTATGTATATTCATACATGCAACCTAAATATTAAATGCACACATATATGTAATATATAATATAATATATGAGTATATATTATATATATATACATCTATGAATGTATGTGCATATATATATATATATGTAATATAAATCCATTGTGAGTAGAAATTATTTCATTTTTTGTTCTTATGCATCCTGGACCTAGCAGAGTGCCAATTACGTAGTAGAAGCTTAATAAATATTTGTTGATTAACTGTAATAATATTACCATGAGGTAAATACAGAAAGGATTATTCATACCCTATAGGTGATACAGCTGAGACCTCCTGTCTCCTAAACTAGCATTTTTTCCTATTCAGTTATACTGAATGAGACATCGCAGTTATACTCCTTCATGGAAGATCCAATCTACAAATTACTTCTTAACTTTCTCCCATGCTAAAGCTATTATCCAATTTTACTTCATATGTTCTATTAAGCTTGAAACTTCCAAGAGCAGTTATCGTACACAGTTGCTTGCCATTTCTGACTCTTGATGCCTAGAATAGAACCTAAGAAATATATGTTGGTGTTAATCACCTTTTAAGGTGATTAACTATTTCATTGCTGTTGTATCAGTAGTTCAATCTACCTTCTACTTACATTTTTCAAACTTTATTTCACCTACCCTATGAATTTGTTTTCTCTTTTTTCTGTACAAATTACCCTTTTTCTTGAAGTATCAGTACCATGAGATATTTCACACCTAGATACAAATGGCCTAACTGGCTTTGTGGTGATTATGGAAATTTCATGTCTGGACATTTAAACATAGAATTTCCTCTCTCACACAATGTCAGCTGCTTAATTCCTGTTGACTTTCCTGGGTTGGTGTTAAATAGAGAAGCTGCAGATGATAATGGTGTGAGAAGGTGAGGACATCAAGCTCCTTAAAATGATTGGCATAGAATGTGGCATTGTTTTGTTTTACTAAGATGCATAAAGTTCCAAAAGGAATAGAGATTTCACAGGACATATGCTTTCCACAGCTCTAGCTAAAATTGGCATTCAACTATAAAATATCAATATGTCAAATAGATTACTAATATAATTTTTATGACACCACAACATATTGTGAAGATTCGTTTTCTTGCCTGTGTTCTAATCTCACTTGACTCCTTTGGTAGTGTCTCTTCAGATGCATTCTGACATTTTAGAAGAGTGATAAACCCTACATCATCACTATATTTTTCATGTTCGAAGCAAGCATTGTAAGTAAGCATTTATTAAGGGCCTAGTGTGGGACAGGCATTGGAGATAAAAGAAAGGCAAAATATGAAATATAGTATCTGCCTTTGAGGATCTCACAATCTAATGGGATGATACCATGAAAGAAAATATGTACCAAAAAAGCTAATAGAGGCTTAACAGGAAATAATCAACAGAGATAAGGCACTAGAATTAGGAGGGACAGAGAAAGGCTGCTTGTAGAAAGTGAGATTTTAGTTGAGACTTGAAGAAAACCAGGGAAGCCAAGAGGCAAAGAGAGGAGATAGATAAGAAGGGAAAGCATTCCAGGAATGGAGAATAGCCAGTAAAAATTCCCACATGTACTATCTTGTTCAAGGATCAGCAAAGAGGCCAGTCATTTGATTGAAAAGTATTGGAGGGTAACCTGAGGAGGAGTGAGGGCTTTTAAAAATATTTTATTTTTTTTCTAATTAAATATAAAAAATATTTTTTTAACATTTATTGGTTTTGTTTCAATTTTGAGTTCCGAATTCTATCTATCCCTCCCCTCCCCTGAGACAGTAAGCAATCTAATATAGGTTATACATGAACAATCATGTAAAACATGTCCATATTAGTAATTTTATACAAGAAAAGTTGAGAGAAAGAGACAGAGACAGAGAGAGAGAGAGAGAGAGAGAGAGAGAGAGAGAAAGGAAGGAAGGAAGGAGGAAGGAAGGAAGGAAGGAAGGAAGGAAGGAAGGAAGGAAGGAAGGAAAGAAGGAAGGGAAGAAAGAAAGAAGGAAAGAGGGAAGGAAGGAAAAGAAAGAGAGGGTGAAAGGAAGAGCATAAAACTAAAGAACAAGAGGTTAAAAGGGAAGCAAAGATGTTTCTTATATATCTATTCTGGGTACATTTGAAAGTTATGTAGCAATTTGAACTCCAACTATCTGAGATGAATTTTAGCTGTGTTCAAAAGATATAGAACCTGATCAGAAATCAGAAGCAACTCCCAAGCAGAATCGTGAATAAGAGTATGTTTATTCTCATGTAATAACCTGGTTGGAGGTGACTTCTTGCCGGTAAGTTGGGAGATCTGTGTTAGATTTCCTAAGATATAGGACAATGAGTATTCCCTAAAGTTCCCACAGTTTCTACTGTTAAATCCCATTTCTGAGACATAGTTACTAAAGACAACAATGTCATTACTGAATGAGGACAGAAAATGTGTGTGTGTGTGTGTGTGTGTGTGTGTGTGTCTTTGTGTGTGTATGTGTTTAATTTCTAAATATTGGAGATTGCCAAAGGGCCAATTTGTGATGGGTAAAGGAAAGAATTTCTGATTTAAATAATACCTGCCTAAGTACTAAATGGGGCCATTTGAATTACAACAATACAATATATTCAGTGTGATCAAACCACTTAAAAAACAGCTGGTATTTCTTGCTTAGTTAAAAACTTATGTAGAATAGCATGCAAATGGATTGGCATGGACTTTCTAGGTCAAACAAGAAAATTTATCACATTGTACTTTCTATGTCACTCTGCTGTTCTTTAAAGATACTGCCAAAAATGCAGGGATATTTTCATGGTCACTGAAAGGCACTTTTATTTTGCTCCCTTTAGGATAATGGCATTATGATTAACTTGCATTTTTGAGTGCTCATTTGCCAAGTTTGTGTGTAGCACTTAATGTCTCTCCAAGCAACCTTCAATAGCTGCCTTACTCAGAGAGGTAGAATGTGATAAACACAAGGACATTAGACTAGGAAGGAGGAGACTTGGGCTTTTTTCCAAGTTCTCTTACTAACTGGCTCTCTGACCTTGGGCAATTCACTTAAACCTGCTGTGCCTCATTTTCCTCAACTGTAAAATGGAGTTGGACTTGATGATTTCTGGGTTGTTCCCAGCATAAAAATTCTATGAATTGCTGCCTACAATAACAACTTTTATTTATACATACACATATGCCAGTGCCTTAAGTTTACAAATTCCTCATAATAGCCCTGTGATGGACTTATTATGACTTTCCTCATTTAAAAAGGCCCTCATGAATTTCAAGGGCAAAAATTATTCCTCTACCATGTTTTCTAAAAGATAACTTACCTACCCACTACTCTCCCTCCTGAATCCTTTTCTCCAAAAAACTTGGCCAATTCATTTTTCTCCAAACATGCCAGGCAAATTTTAATCTCATATTTTCTGCTCGGTTTAGAATACTTTCCTACTTGCCACTTGTATAAAAGTCTTCTTCATTCTGCAGGGCCTAGCTAAAGTTTCACCTACTGCATTAAACCTTCCAAAATGCTTCTCACCCTCAATAATTATTCTCCACTGAGGTCATGTTGACCTTAGTATATTACCTTAAATCTAATTATTGGGAGGTAGAGCCAAAATGGCAGAGAAAAGGCAGGGACTCACCAGAGCTCTCTCAAATTTCCCTCCAAACAATTTTAAGATAATGCCTTAAATTAAATCATGGAATGGTAGAACCAACAAAAAGTTGGGGTGAAAAAATTATTCAGCCCATAACAACTTAGAAGGTTGACAGGATAAGTCCCTCTCACTAGTGTGGTGGTTGCACCAGGAGTCCTGCACAGATTGTACAGCACAGGGTTGCCTGGGTTCCAGCAGTAGACCTTAGAGGAGCACCAGCTTTGAGAAATCTTATCCTATGAGATGATAAAGGAGTCAGTAGGAAAACACAGGAGAGCCTTTGCTGGCACTGGATGTAAGACTCTGTTTCGTTACCCATATGCAGTTCTGGGTGACAGTCCCACAGTTAAGAGGAGATCCTTCAGGAGCCCAGATCACAGTTCCAAGGTGAAGAAGAATGCTTGTGGTTGTTCACAGACTAGAACACAGGTCAAGAAAACAGTGACTATACCTCTCCTTAGATAGTACCAATTTAGAAGAACCAAAAACCTACAGAGCTCTAGGGCTGATAATGAAAACAATAGCAAAAAACACCTGAAGCTTTAGACAACAGCCCCTCCTCCCTGGAAAAAGAACCTAATTTAAAATAAAGCTGCAAGTCAAGAAATAGGCTGGGAAAAAAAATGAAACAACAAATCTCTGACCATAGAAAGTTACTATGCTTCAAACAAAAATACAAACTGATCGCAAGTCCAAACCTGAAGATAATTTCAAAAATCAAATAAGAATTAAAACAGAAATTGGGAAAAGAAATGAGAATTATACAAGAAAATTATATAATAAGAATTAACAGATTTGGCAAAGAGGCAAAAGTGTTAGGGTTACAATCAAAAGTCACGAGCCCATCCAAATTGAGTGTAATCCTTCAGGGGAAAAAGGTATTAAATGAAATAGAGGACTTTCATGTATTCCTGATGAACACCAGAACTGAAAAGTAAATTTGACTTTTAAATACAAGACTCAAGAGAAGCATGAAAAGGTAAACAGGAAAGAGAAATCATAAGGGATTCAATAAGGTCAAACTGTTTATATTTCTATGTGAGAAAATGATATTAACTTCTAAGAATTTTCACATTATTATGATAGAAGGAGTATATGTAGACAGGAGGCATGAATATGAGTTGACTATGATGGAATGATTTCAAAAAAATGAAATAAAGGAGTAAGAAAGAAATGTGCTTGGAGAAGGGGAAAGAGAAAAGTAGAATGGGGTAAGTTATCACACATAAAGATATGTGAAAGGAAATAATTTTACAGTGGAGGGGAAGATAAGAAGTAGCGGGTAATGTTAGGGAAGTAGGAGGGAAGGGGATAATAGAAATGGGGGAGTAGTAAAAGGAAGTGTAGATTGGGGGAAGCAGTGGTCAGAAACAAAACAAACTTTTGAGAAGGGACAGGGTAAAAGGAGAGAGAGAGAAACATAAATGGGGGGAAATAAGATGGATAGAAATACAAAGTTAGTAATCATAGACATGAATGTGAATGGGGTGAACTCACCCATACAACAGAAACAAATAGTAGAGTGTTTTAAAAACCAGAATCCTACAATATACTGTTTACAAGAAAGACACTTGAAGCAGAGAGACATACAGAGAGTAGGGTAAGGCACTGGAGCTCAATCTATCATGTTTCAGTTGAGGTAAAAAGAAAAACCCGCAATTGTAGCAATCATGATCTCAGAAAAAGCAAAAGCAAAAATAGATCTAAATAAAAGGTACCCAGGTAAACTATATTTTTCTAAAAGGTAGAATAGACAATGAAATAATGTCAATATTAAACATGTATGGACAAAATGGTATAAAATCCAATTCTTAAAGGAAAAGTTAAATGAGTTGCAAGAGGAAATGGACAGTAAACCTAAACTAGTAGATCTTAACTTTCCCCTTTTGCTTATTTTGTTCCACAAATCAAAAATAAAATAAATTTAAGAAGAAAAAGATAAAATAAATAATGATAACAATGACCCAGCAACTAAAATCTGTGGGATTCAGCCAAAACAGTGCTGAGGAGAAAATTTATATCTCTAAAAACTTACATCAGTAAACTAGAGAAAGAGCAAATTCATGACTTGGACATGCAACTAAAAAAAAAACTAGAAAAATAAGAATCCTCTACTAAATATCAAATTGGAAATCCTAAAAATCAAAGGATGAATAAAATTGAAAGTAATTGCACTAATAAATTGCACTAATAAATAAACCAAGACCTTATTTTAGGAAAAAATAGAATAGATATTAGATAAACTATTGGTTAATTTGATTTTAAAAAAAAGGAAGAGGAAAACCAAATTAGTAATATCAAAAATTAAAAGGGCAAATTCACAGACAAGGAAGAGAAAATGAAAGCAATTATTTTGAGCTATTTTGCCATTCATGTGCCAATAAATCTGACAATCTGAGTGAAATGGATGAATATTTTAAAAATATGAATTACCCAGATTAGAAAAAGAAGAAATAGAATGCTTAAGTAACCATATATTACAGGGAAAAAAATACAAACAAGCCATCAATGAGTTCCCAAAGGAGAAAAAATTCATCAGGACCAGAAAGATTCATGAATGAATTCTACCAAACACTTAAAGAATAATTAATTCCAATACTATACAAACTATTTAAGCAAATAGGCAAAAAGGAGTCCTAATGATTTCTTTTTTTTTTACATTATATAAACAAGGAAGAGAAAAAAAAAACAGAAAAAGAAAGCTATAGATCAAATTCCCTGATGACTATTGATACAAAAATAAATAAATAAAACACTAACAAATAAGTTAAAGAAATATACCACAAAGTTATATACTATGGCCAGGTTTAATGGCAAGCAAAGTGGGACTTTTTGTTGTCTTTTGTTTAGGAGTGCTTTTAAGCACTACGGCAATCAAGTGACTTTGAGTCTTGCCTTGGTTTGAATCAAGAGTCATTGATTGGAAACAATATATATGACATGGTGCGAGTAGTGATTAGAGGTCTTTCCAACAACCTTTTACTAAGCAGATGCTAAGCCTCATGCCTACACCCTTTTGCTAAGTAGACACTAAACCCCAGGGACCTAAACAGGGTATGTACGGTCCATATTCATTAGGGAAATTGGTCTATAATTTTCTTTCTCTGTTTTGACTCTTCCTGATTTAGGCATCAGTACCATATTTGTGTCATAAAAAGAATTGGGTGGGATTCCTTTTTTGACTATGTCCCCAAATAGTCTATATAGAATTAGGATTAATCGTTCTTTAAATATTTGATAGAATTCACTTGTAAATCCATTTGGCCCTGGAGATTTTTATCTAGGTAGTTCATTATGGTTTGTTCAATTTCTTTTTCTGAGAAGGGGATACTTAAGTATTTTGCTTCTTCTATTGTTAATCTGGGCAATTTATATTTTTGTAAATATTCAGCTAGTTCACTAAAATTGTGAAATTTTTTGGTATGTAGTAGGGCAAAATAGTTTCTAATTATTCTTTTAATTTCCTCTTCATTGGAGGTGAATTCACCCTTTTCATTTTTATACTGGTAATTTGATTTTTTTCTTTTTTAATCAAATAAGCCAAGGGTTAATCTATTTTATTGTTTTTTTTTTCCCTTAAAACCAGCTCTTAGTTTTGTTTAGTATTTATTTTGTTCATCAGTTTTCTTAATTTCAATTTTATTAATCTCTCCTTTGGTTTTCAGTATTTCTAATTTGGTGTTTTCTTGGTGTTTTTAATTTGTTTTTTTTTTTTTAGCTCTTTTATTTACATGCTCAATTCATTGATTTCCTCTTTTTCTATTTTATTCATGTAAGCATTCAGGGATATTAAGCTTCCCCTAAGAACTGCTTTTGCTGCATCCCATAAGTTTTGGTATGTTGTTTTTTTATTGTCATTCTCTTGGATGAAGTATTGATTGTTTCTATGATTTGTTGTTTGACACACTCATTCTTTAGGATTAGATCATTTACTTTCCAGTTCATTTTTAGTCTATCTTTCCATGGACCTTCATTATATATAATTTTTATTGCATCATGATATGAAAAGGATGCATTTAATATTTCTGTCTTTCTTCATTAGATTGTGAGGTTTATGCCCTAGTACATGATCAATTTTTATGTAGATGCTATGTACCACTGAGGAAAAAGGTGTGTTCTTTTCTATCCCTATTCAATTTTCTCTAGAAGGCTATTATATCTACCTTTTCTAAAATTCTTTTCACCTCCTTAACATTGTTATTGCTTATTCTATGGTTAGATTTATCTAGCTCAGAGAAGGGCGGTTGAGACTCCCCACTAGTAAAGTTTTGCTGTCTATTTCTTCCTATAACCCCCTTAACTTCTTTAAGAATTTGGATGCTATGCCACTTGGTGCATATATGTTTAGTAAGAATATTACTTTGTTGTCTATGGTGCCTTTTAGTAGGATGTAGTTTCCTTCCTTATCTCTTTCAATTAGATCTATTTTTTCTTTTACTTTGTTTGAGATCAGGATTTATGTCCCTGCTTTTTACTTTGGTTGAAGCAACATAGTCTACGCCAGCCTTTTACCTTTACCCCATGTGTTTCAAATGTGTTTCTTGT
The DNA here is from genome assembly GCF_011100635.1 of Trichosurus vulpecula. NCBI lineage: Eukaryota > Metazoa > Chordata > Mammalia > Diprotodontia > Phalangeridae > Trichosurus > Trichosurus vulpecula. Next base: position 313,382,856 of record NC_050576.1, on the reverse strand, counting down.
AAACAACATATTGTAGGATTATGATTTTTAATCCATTCTGCTATCCACTTCTGTTTTATGGATGAGTTTATCCCATCCACTTTCACATTCACAGTTATGATTACTATCTGTCTTTTTTTTTCCATCCTACCCCTCCCCCCCAATTTATGCTTTTATTTTTCCATTCTCCCCTTCCATCCTGAAGAGTTTTGCTTTTGACCTCCTCCTCTCTAAGTCATTCCCTCCCATCTATCAGGGCTCTTTCTTTTCTTTCTGTTTTCCCTTCTAATCACTCCTTCCCTTTTCTTTCCCTTTTCACCTCCTACTGACTGCAGGGCAAATTAGATTTCTATACCTAACCGAATAAGTTATTCCCTCCTTGAACCAAATCTGATGAGAGTAAAGTTCAAACAATGCTCATCTCCCTCCCTTTCATTTATACCTAAATAAAAACACCTTCAATATAGTTAACAAATATTCATCCAGACATTGCTTAAAGACCTTCAATGAAGAGTTTAGGGGCAAGCAATTTCACTTCAATACCTTTTATAATAGTTGGCATTTAAGGTTTACAAAAAAAAGAAAAGCTTTACATATAGTTTCTTATTTTATCATTGCAACAACCCTGAGAGAAAATATTGTTACCTCCATTTTACAGATGAGAAATTTGAAGCAAATAGAAGTTTTGATTTACACAAGGTCACAGTGCTAGTAAGCCTCCGAGGTTAGATTTGAACTCAGGACTTTCTTGACTCAAGGTCCAGCACCCTATCTATTAGGCTACCTCTTAATGATAGTGCATTCCCTCTGAGATTGCCTCCAATTTATCCTGCAAATATCTTTTTTGTATATATTTCATGTTGTCTCCCTCATTAGACTATGAGCTCCTTGGGAACAGGGACTGATTTTTGCCTTTTTTGTTGTTGTTGTTGATAATATCGTTAGTGGTTAGCACATAGTAGGCATTCTTAAAAATGCTCATTTATTTGTCTTGCCTCTAGTTGGAGTATAATTCTGTTTTTAAAGTCCAAATCACATTGTGTGTCTGGAGCATATATACTGTCTAATAATTAGATAAAGAGGCGAATGAGAGAGAGAGAGAGAGAGAGAGAGAGAGAGAGAGAGAGCCCATAGTAGAGGACCTTCACAGAGACAAGAGATTTGTGGTTGTTTGGAGTGGAGGAAGTAGAGAAGCTGCTTATATGCAAAGCCTCTCGCCCCTCTGAGAAATAGTTCAGCCCTTGAGGTGGCAGTAAGAGAAATGCATTATCAGAGCAGTGTTAGAGTTCCTGAAGGAGGAACTAAACAGACAGTTTGTCAGAGAGGAGCAAGAGACAGAGACCTGAGGAGAAGCAAACCAAGAATTTGTTCTTCATTATTATTGTTTTATATAGAAATGGGCTAGCTTACTATGGAACTCAAGAGTTGTAAGGATATCTCACCCCAATGTAATACTTTTTCTGGAATATTTTCTAGATTCACACAGACGATGGGGGTCCACCAAGTTTAGAAATGAAAGTTTTCATAACAGTTTATGGGCTCAAATTTAGACTTGTGTTTCCAGTCATATTCAATACAAACTTTCTTGAAATTAATATTCTTAGCCAGAATACTTAAATAGGAGGTGAAGGCTCTTTTATTTTCATATAGAGTCCTAGAGATGAGTTGTATTGTGAAGGTCACAATGAAGATAGCTGATTGATCCAAAAGCAACCATATAATAATATTTCCAACAGAAGACATATTGGGGTACATGAGCCAATGGAAATTATTTATGAGAACTTCTCATGATCCAGCCTCTGAATTTAGTTCATCTAAAACTACAGGCTGCTTACTGAAAACAGGTTACTTTACCTATTTGCTGCTTAAATACTATTTGACATAACAAGCTCTTTTTTTAGTCCAGGAAGTGCTAGAAGAGAAAGCCTTTGAAAAAGCAATAGTGTCCTTCCCCTAAGCAAATTGCGAAGCCTGAATTCAGAGCATACATCAGTTAGAGCCTTGATCATTTGTATCAGTTTGAGAGGCAATGATGTATGTTTCCAGAAAGAAGTAAAAAAACAAAAAACAAAAAATGAGGAGTAGCATCATAGAGTTATTGTAAATATTGTTTATCATTTGTTGTTCTTGGTAAGTGGAAATGGATATTGATTTTTTAGATATGTATATAATTTATGGATATAAATATAATATACACGCAATGTACATATACACATACATAAAATGTACACATATATGAAAAATTGAAAATATGCATACATGCATACAAACACCTAGATGTATGTGTGTATGTTATATGTGCATATATGACTACATATATATGTATATAAATGGAATTTAAATTGGAATTACTTATAATTTTTAAAAATGTTACTACTCATTTATTCAGAAAGTCTTGAGTGGAATTATTACACCATGATAACATTTCTATATCTGTACTTTTTTAAAGCATTCATTGAATAAAAGAAAATACATAACTTTCAGAGATAACTGATAGTTTTTACATGTAAAAACAACTGCACATTCCAAATATATATTTATCCTTTATATTGCATTACCGATAACACTGATATTGTCCATCAACATTCATAATTAAAATGACCATATGTTCCTACGAGTGCATAAGGTATAACTTCCTCAATCTATTTAGCTTCCCATTAAACTGAGTTTGGGAATGAGGTTTTAATGTAACAAATTCAATATAGGGAGCATTGAGTTCAGTCATGTTGTTTCTCAATTGTCCATGAATTAGACAAAAGCTTGTAATTATATTTAGCAAGTTACAACTCAGTTTTGCCCTCCAATCTAGGAAATTTGAATGCAAGAAAAAATGTATGACATTTTTAGCTAGAAAATAATTAATGATAATGACCTTTCTATTATTCATGAGCAGCATGAAAATCATGTAAGTGATATTGACAAGTGTTACAGATATCCAAAGAAAGCAATCATTTAATCTCTATGATCCTCAGTTTCTTCATCATTAACATTACATTAAACAATGAAATTTAGCAAACATAAGCAAGGGTCTATTCTACATTCTGTGGCTACAATGACAAAAATGTAATTGTGCACCCCTTCTACTAAAGGCATTTACAGAGACAACTAAGTGCAAGTTAACTTGAGGAAAGAAAAAACACAACTATTGGTCAAGAATGGCATAGTAAAGCAAGGGGGCACAAAATTTCAGCCATCAAGGAAGCAAGAGATTTTAAGAACTAATGTTAAAGAAGGATAGTGACAAGCAGATGATATCCCCCCGGCGCTTTGAACTAGGCAGACCACATGTGGAGTTGAATCATAACTACATAAAGCTAAAGTCTTGAAAAATTTCTTCTCAGACACTGTCATTTTAAAAATTGTAAAACTAAAGCCCAGAGAGCCTAAAGGACCTCTCAGATGTTTCACAGACAAGGAGCAGAGCCTGGATCCAAAAAGGGTCTTCTAATTCCAATATTCTTTTTACTTGTTCTATGTATATTATAGGAAGTCTTCTTGCCATCTGGACTTATCTGGTTGAAGAAAGGGTAGGATATAAGACCACACACAGACCAACTGTGAAGACACAGGGAGGGAATGGAATTTTTTCTCAAGTATTTGAAAGGTTATAATTTAAAATATTAGAATTATTTTTCTTTGCCCAAATTAAGGGATCTTTTTAAAAATAGCACTTTATTTTTTTCAATTGCTTATAAAGATAGTTTTCACTATTCATTTTCATAAGATTTTGAGTTTCAATTTTTCTCCCACCCTCTCTCCCTTCTCCTCTCCTCAAGACAGCTAGCAATCTGATACAGATTATACATGTGCAATTATGTTAAATATATTTCCACATTAGTCATGTTGTGAAAGAAACAACAAACAAAAGGGAAAACCATGCAAAAAAGAGCATTTGGCCTCCATAGTTCTCTCTCTGGACATGGATAGTATTTTCTATCATGAGTCTTCTGGAATAGGCTTGAATCATTGTGTTGCTGAGAAGAGTTAAGTCTATCATAATTGATCATCACACAATGTCACAATGTTCTTGTTACCTTGTACAATGTTCTCCTGGTTCTGCTCACTTCACTTAGCATCCGTTCATGTAAGTCTTTCCAGGTTTTTCCAATATCTGTCTGCTCATCAACCTTACAGCACAATAGTATTCCATTACATTCATATACCACAACTTGTTCAGCTATTCCCCGATAGATCAAAGTAGGAGTTTTTTAAAGGAAATTCTAATTGATGATATCATGAATTCACTGAAGCATTAAGGTATCATATTTTAACATGAGGTTTTATTTTTAATCTTGGAAAGGTTCTCACAACAACTGGGTACCTCAGTTATCACATTAACATATTTACTCTGCTTTGTTCTCTCAATTTGCAGGAGGAAGAATAGTTCCCAGGGCATCTTTCCTTTGCTACACCTTACTCTACTTACCTTCTATTATAATGTGCAATATATGGGTATATATCTATCTGTCCATCTATTTTACACACACAGAAAAACAAATGTGTTTATTTGTGTACATATACATATATGTGTATATATGATATTTATATACATTATATATAGACATACAATATATAATACTATGTATACATATATTTCCCCCCTGTGGATATTTATAAGGTTGCATATAGAATATCATTCTTTAAAAAAGGACTGAAGTTTTAGGCCAACCAGGAAGACACTAGAGGGGAGAGAATTCTGGGAAGATGGTGGAGTATATCAGAAAATTACAAGCTCTCCAGATTTCCCCCACAAATGAGATAAAATAGCATCTCAGGGCTAACAGAGAGTGGTAAAAATAAATAAGAATAGGGGCAGAACCATGGTCCTCCCGGGATATCAGAGAAGAACCAAAGAAAAATCACAGCATCAGTTTTGGCCCCTCTGAAGAATAAACACCTTCAGTCTAGTTCCAGTTAAACAACAAGTGGTGAGCACTGCAGTTAGCTGGGTTGAGAGACAGCCTCAGCCCCAGTCATAGGAACTTTTACCCCTGGGACAGTGAGGGGAGTTGGCGTCTGAGCTGGGGAAGAATGAGGTAACCTCTGTTGACAAAGAATGCCAGACCCAATTGTGTTTCACAGATGTGGTCCTGGGTGAGAAGGAAGCAGCACACTCCTGCTGAGTGCAGAAGCAGTGGATACTGCTGGCTATGAGGGCTTACTGAAGGCTAGAGATCTGAGTTTCAGTTCCAGGCCAGAGAGGAGACTTGAAGGAGGATCTGAGGCCAGAGGCAACATCCCCAATACCCCAGGGCTAAAAGTGATTACAAAAAATAAGCTGCTATGATGTTTTTTTAAAGGCAAAGAAGGAAGAATTCAACCATATAAAGTTACTATGGGAACAGAGAAAACTGGCTTCATCTTCAGAGAGGACTCCTGAAACAAATAAACCCTCTTCTACCTCAAAGAGTTACATCAAATGATCACTTGTCCCAAAAATTCATAGAAGAAATGGAAAAACTAAAAAAAATAACAATCCAAGAAAAATAAGATTATGGAAAGACAGTCAACAAATTACAAAAGGAGATACACGATCTTAAGGAAGAAAAAGACTCCTTTAAAATCAGAATTGGGCAAGGGGAAATGAGCAAAGTTATGAGACCAAGAAATAATAAAACAAAATAGAAGGAACAAAAAAATAGAAGAAAATGTGAACTATCTCATAAGAAAAAAAAAAAACTTGATCTGGAGAACAGATCAAGAAGAGAAAAGATAAGAATAATTGGATTACCTGAAAGCTATGATTTAAAAAAAAGAATCTTGATGCAATAATACAAGAAATAATAAAAGAAAATTGTCCTGAAACATTAGAACAAGGGGAAAGGGGAGTAAAAATGTAAAAAAAATCCACTGATCACCACCTGGAAAAGATCCTACAAGGAAAACCCATAGGAATACTATAGTCAAATTCCAAAACCTCCAACTTAAAGATAAAATATTACAACAACAGTAAACAACAAGAAGAAAACAACTTAAATATGGTGGTGCCACAATTAGAATCACACAAGACCTAGTAGCAGCAACACTAAAAGACCACAGGTCTTAGAACACTATATATCGAAGAGCAATAGAACTGGGGTTCCAACTGAAAATATCGTACCCAGTAGAGCTAACCATAACCCTGAATGAAAAAAAAAGTGTATATTTAATGAATTGTCAGACTTTCAGGATTTTGTCTTTAAAAGACTGAATTTAATAGACTTGACATACAAGAGCCAAGAGAAATATAAGGTACAAAGGCTAATCTCAAGGGAATGAATAATGACAAACTGTTTACCTTTTTTATGAGGAAATATAAAACATGTCTAAGACTGTTACTAGTAATTGCATAGTTCACAAGAAGGATTAGGGTAGACATGAATTTAATATGATCTGAAAACATAAAACCATTTCAGAACAGCTAAAAAAAGAGTAATTATAAAAATGACATGTGAGAGGAAGAACCAATACATAGGAACTAAATGGTAGAGGAGGACTGGTATTTCTGGCAACCTACTTTCATCAGGAATAGGTTCAAGAGGAAAGAATACATATATATATATATATATATAGAAGAGTATAAAAGTCTTCTGAATTCAGAAAAAAACAAAATGCTAAAAGGATAGGGAGGAGGGAGAGGATAAGGAAGGAATTTTTAGAGGGGCAAGTGAGGGAATAGGTTAAAGTGGGGTATAGAAGGTTATTTAAATTAATGGGAATAGGAGGATAATGAAGGGAGGAGGGCAAGGTAGCAGGTATAAGTAAAGTAGAGGAGGCAGAAGGGATAAAAAATAAGCACAAACATAAAATAAGATCAGAAATAGAAATTGTTAGAGGAAAATTAGCAAAGGTAGTAATTATGATCTCATACAAAGTTAAGGCTAAATATATTTATTCAAAAGAGAAAAATAGGGAAACCACAGTATGTGTCAGGCATATTCATCAACATTGTTTTGGACTATTTAAAACAACTAGATAGTATAGGGCTGGGATATTGCTATGGAGTAGGGAATGATGAGTTGGTGGACTTGGAAAAATATGGAAAGAGAGAAAGAGAAGATAAATAAGGATAGTACAGTCTTACATAGATGTATGTGAATGTATATATTCACACATGAGTGTTATTATAGATATCTAAGTATAGGTATGTACAAGTGTATGGATGTATGGGTATATTTGTGTATATGCATATCTTTGTATGTATGTGCACATGCATGTGTACATATGTGTACATGTGTATGTGATATGTAGATATACACAAATATATCACATGTGTACGTATGTACATATGTATGTATGTGTGTGTGTGTGTGTGTATATCCGTGCTTAATTATAGCCCTCATGGGAGGAGGAAGGGGAAAAAAAGAACAAAGCAAAACGTACACAAAAAAGAACAAAGAAAACTTACAAGGAAGCAAAGATGGACAGCTCTCAACAAAGTATTTATTATATAGACTTTCTAGAAACGTAAACGTATTGCTCTATATTTTGAATCCTCTCTCACATTCTGCTGTGCACATGGCAATATTTTTTTCTTATTGTTTTGTATTGTTTTAGTTTTATTATTTATTTGTTTCTTTTTTTATTTTGTATTTAAATTTCTAAAAACTCTACAAGAAAGTAAACTACATATGTACATGGTGAGCACAAATAGGTTGAAATATATTACCAACAAAGATTTGTGTAGAAGTGGTATCATCAGATAATGTCCAGCAAAAAAGATTAGTTAGAGATAGCAATAACAAGGAATAACTGCTGTGATGCAATGACATCCATATAGTGTAAAGACAACAAGAACAAAGCCCTCAGCGTGTTAGGTAGGCTGCCTATAGAGGATTTGTGGTAGGACGTGGATGTGAAGCTACATGCAAAGAGGATGTTCAGACAGATGTAGTGGTAATTAGGGTGAGACTTTTTTTTTACTATTTCCCCTTTTGCAGCATGGAGGTAATCAAGTGCCTTTGATGAGTCTGGCCTTTATTTCTTGATTAAATCAGAGTCTTTGATGACCTATTTACATCAAGGGAAAGCCTCGTTCACATAGTCATATGGTTGTGACACCCTTTGACCCAGAACAAGGGACATAAACTCAGAGGTTAGCATTTTGTTTGGGCCTCGCACTCACCGGAAGAGTGTCCTGTGGTTTGACCAGATGAGACCCTGGGTAGCAACTGGAGTCCCCTGGGTTTGAAAACCCAGATGTTGGTGCCTCTCTCTCTGGTAACTATGTAATTCTTTGGTCAAACAGCTAGAGGCCTGTCCGTTGATAACTATACGTGATTGCTCTGTTTATATTGTCTCTATTTGTAATTTCTGTTTGTGTTTTCTCTGAAGTTCAGGGTGCTGGCTTTTCCCCCTGAACTAAGTACATGATATATGTATGTTTGATTAATGTGAGATTGTTAACCCTCAAACGTGCTTTCCTTAGAAAAGCAGATTAAAGTACCTGTGCTAGCAGCCTTCCCGTGGGCTGGTGCTGATCTTACACAGCCACAGCAGCTGCAAGTAACATTGTTGTAACAAGATTGTGGACTATTAGAAGGAGCATCAATGTTTATGAGATCACGGATTCACTGAACTATGAAGCTATATAGGTATTTTCCCCCTAATAGAATGAAAACTCCTCTTTCCTTCATGTCTAACTGGCACCACAACATAAAGCTTAATATTTACTGTATGTATTGAATTTAATATAGAATATGATACTGCTATAAAATATTACCAGAAATCATTGAGTATGTCAATTTTTACAATTGTAATCACCCAAGTCTAAAATATATGAAATTTCTTAGCAAAAATCATTTTGAAAAATTACATCCTACCTGTGATGAACCCAAAAGATAACTTTTTTCTTATCTCTTCAATGATCCTGCATAGAGACACAGAGACGGCATAGAGAAAAATATTCTATATCACCAATACAAACAGGTAACTACCTTGGGAATCATATCATACAATGTATAAAAGAATTCAAATTTGAAAAGCTCTTTAAAGTGTAGCAGCACTTTCTGTCTTTCACCAAAGTACTTTATAAATTAAATATGTCTAGTGTTTGATCCGATAATTAAATAAACTATTTAAGTATAACTTAGGTTGTTTACTATTTGATCCAATCCCCTACGCAGAAGATCAGATATGTGTATGGTTGGTTCTATACCATTTATCTTCCTTTATATAATTTCCTATTCTAATGTCAGTTCTTTTTCACTTGATGGCTTTCTCTGCAATACATATTAAATCAATAAATGATTATATGCATGGGTGGTATAAATGATGTACTATACTTAATTCAAAAATCTAATAATCCAAAGTGGTTTCCATGTGATTTTTTAAAAAAAAAGATAGATTTTGATGCAACGTTGTGTCCCATTTAGTGTTCATTTAAGAAACAATGATTTTTAGAAGCATTTTAAAGAGAACCTGCCATACTAAACATTGGTGAGGATTTTGTAAAATAATCATCTTGTCGAAATGAAGTCATCATGTTGGGCTATACTATATCCACTATTCCTATGTTAATAAAAAGAAATAGCAAAACTTAAGAGTTGAGTGATATAGATAATTTATCCATATTTATAATTTAAAGCCAAAGTGGCTATGTATATATGTATATGTACATGTATATGTATATGTATACATACACATATATAAACATATGTATGTATATATGCATATGTATATATGTACATATATACATACACTATGTATGTGTGTATGTATGTGTGTATGTGTATATACATATATGTGTGTGTATATATATGCACATATATGCATATATATAATACGTGTTAGATTCATTATAGAGGCAGTATGGCACAGTAGACAGAGAGATGACCTCAAATTCAGGAAGACATGGCTCCAAGTTCCACTCTTAATACATCTGACTATGTAACTCTGAGAAAGTAACTTAACTTTCCAGTATCCCAGGCAATTCTCCAATACTGTAAGTTGCCAAACTATATTTTTAAGGGGGGGATTTCCTCACCCAAAAGTTTCCAGTGGCAAGGGAATCACAGGACCATGTTTGCAAAATGAACAGAGTTTGATATGGTCTATGTGTACATTTTGAGGTAGTGTAGCATAGTGTTATGGGCTTAGCATCAGGAAAACCTGAGTTTAAAGTTTTCGTGAGATACTTCATAGCTGTGTCATCCTGGATAAGGCTCTTAGCCTCTGATTCTTCTTTTGTAAAAGCAGGAAAATTTAGACATCTAACTCATTTTATCTACATTATTTCACTTGATCCTTATATAAGGATCAAGTGAAATAATGTAGATAAAGTATCTTCAAAACTTAACATGCTAATAAATATGAGGTATTATTATTAAATATTCTCATAATTGTATTCACAAAATTTGATTTAGATGGTGACATGAAATAGCTCATGATTCATTTTTATGTCATTAAAACAAGAGACTCAGAGACTCATTTATACACTTTTCATTGCGTATATGGGTGTGATCTTATCCTAAGCTCAAAGTTTTCATAAATATGACTGATCACATGGATGCATAAAGTGCTTGAGTAAGCAAAAGTTAGACAACATTTTATGTAGCTCTGTGCATCCAAATGAAATAAAGCAAAATCAAGAATTATTTTTAAAGAATGTTTCTATTACCAATGTGTGAAGCAACCAGCTTTAACAAATACAAGAGTTTTGTTGCTCAATACACTATTAGAAACATCTTTTCTATCTTCATGTTTAGATCACCATTCTAAATCATTTCAATCATTGCTCAGATATTGTACTAATCATAGCAAAATGAAATATGGGAAATGGGCCTAGTTAATAGAATAAAAGCTGAAAGAACATTAAAAAGCATTTAATACAACTCCCTCCCTTAACTGATGCCCATCAAAGTTATGACTTTTCCAGTGTCGTGCAAGTAATTCATATGAGAAGTAGGATTTGAACCTAGGTGCTCTAAGTGGTTTTGTTCCTGTTTATGCCTCCCTATCCCCCATTCCTCCATTGCACCACTCTTGAATTGGAGTGAAGAGAATAGAAATGTAAAGACAACACTGAGTTTCTTAACTACCAAGTAATCAATTTTGATGTGAAATGATTTTACTAAGCCACAAAGAGAGGCAACATGGCATAATACATATTTGTCTGACGTTAGAAAGACAAACTAGACAGTTGCTTGGGACATTGAGAGGATAAGACTAAGTTACAGAGCAAGTAAAAATCTGTGTTGGTAGAATTGTTTCACTGAGTTCCCTATATCAACAAAATCACAGATCCAGTATCTCATGAAGAAATAAAGAAATCTGTTCTTGAATAACAGCTTCTTGTTATTGTCTTTTTGAATCAAAGCTCCCAATGGGTAGTGATAAGTAGTAATTCAGCTTCTACTTTTAGAAGACTAGTAGTGGGGATTTCACTATAAATTAAGATAGCTCATTCCATTTTTGGACAGCTTTAATTTCATTCTTTGATTCTGGATATTGTCAAATAATGATTTTGTTTGTTTTGTTTATTTTGTTTCCCCATGAAGATCTCAATGCTATTTGTTGTTGATCAAATTTCTGTTATATCCTTCTCTGGTAATCTGAGAAATGAATCATCACAAATACATGTCAATATTTATTAAATACTTACTGTGTACAATATGGTATGTAAGGCACAGGGGTAATCCAAAGATGGATAAGACCCAGTTTTTTTTCCTTCAAGGAACTTACAATCTGGTAAACAGACAGAAAAAAAGCATTTATTTTTCTAACTTTCAAAACAGAACACATCATAGTCCTCTGTTTTCCTAATGCCTCTGTATATATAACTCTTACTTGGCTTTTGGAAGAAGATACAATTTCACCATTTTTTTGGGTTGGGTTGGAAGGACAACAGAAATTCTTGCTTTGTCCCTCCTTCATTATATTATCCTGAATATCTGAGTTGTTCCTAAAGACAAAGTAGCAGTCTCTCTTATGGCATGTACGGAAACTACAGCTTCCCTAACTATGTATCTAAGATCCCTGGTTTCTTCCTCAGTACTTTCAACCACTATATTCCATGCATATAGCTACATAACAGTAGCTGTGTAAGTAGTTGTAAGTAGCTATATAACATTTTCTGGGCTATGTTATTAATAATATCAAATAATTAATTTGAGAGGATTTTTGACTAACACTCTAGAGATGGGTAAACAAAGTGTTTTCATTCTTGATTCTTTTTTGATATGGGACTTATGACCATATGCTTTGCAGTTTGTGAAGCTAAGCTAGAGTTTACAATGATTCAATATTTTAGTGTTTCTTATATCAATCCATGGTAGCACACCATTTTGTTAGAAAGGAGAAACAAAGAAATGAAAAGAAAATATTTTCCTTCAGAAAATTGTAGATTTCTACTATGTTCTAAATTTTATGTAAAATATTCAGGATTATCTCTCCTATGTTATACTACTAACATCAATGTAGGACATAGTTTGGCTCTCGCATTTCTCTTCTACTACTTTAAAATTTCATTTTCCAGATTATTTCTTTAATATGTCAGAGAGCTTTTCTTATGAATATCTTTACTGCTATGGGAAATTTTCAAAACTGTGAACTACTATGACTAGACAACCTTCATATTTATAAATCTGTGGATATAATTTATGAAACTTTGTAAAATATTCCAGTAGTTCTACATTTGGATAGAAATATACAAAATCATTTGTTTCCAGTATTCACCTTCTCAATGATGATTTCCCAACCCCCTTTTCTCTAATTCTACTATTCTATGAAAATTTCTATTTTATCACTTGGTTTATTTTTCCAACCCATGAATTAATGCATTTTGCACTTTATTTTAGATATTTGGTTTCCCATCCATCTGTTTTATCACTTTTCTTACTTCAAATGCCATTTTAAATTACGGATTTCCATGAGCATTTTATATAATCACAATACTGTCAAAAAGTAAATAGAAAAAAAGGCTTGATGACTTCATGGCTGACTAGCTTAGTCTGCACATTTCAGTCTTTACTAGTCATCACTTATACAGTATCTATGTCCATATTTAGAATGTAGGCCGGGGCGGAGCCAAGATGGCCGTGTGAAGGCAGCGTCTTACCGGAGCTCTCTCACAAGGTCTGTCAGATTCCTATAAAAAAGTGAATTTGAGCAGATTTGAGAGAGTCAGAAACGGCGAGCAGTCTGCATGGGGCAAATTTCCGAGCTGGGAGAGTCTGAAAGGCCGGAGGCACGAACCTGTAGGCTCGGAGAGTGCTCAGTGCGGAGCTGCTCCAGACCAAGGCAGAAGCGGCTGGTCAGGAAATCCACGTGGGAGACGGGCTGGGAGAAAGCTGGGGGCCCGAAACCGGCGGAGATCCCCAGGACTCCCAACACAGGACGGCAGTCTGTGGGAGCGACAAGAGGCAGCGCAACGCCACCCATGACACAGTCTCCAGAAGTTTGCAGCCCAAACGTATTAAACGTCACCTCTTGAACTTCCAGGAGTTCTTAATGTCCAGGTAAACAGCTCTAATCCTGCCCCTCCCCACCCAGAGAATCCCTCGAGGAAAAAAAAAAAAAAGAACGCTGGAACTGAGCAGAAAGTAGTGGGGCTTCAGTGGTTAAATAGCAGAAGTTCATTAGTCCCAGAGGGGCAGAGTCGGCAGGGGTCAACGCCAATGGCACAGACGTAACCTTGCTCCCCCAGGGGAAGTGCCAGACATCAGCTCAAACAACAAACCATTGATGAAACCGAGACCATTGATGAACAATGTTCATCAATACAACAATGTAGTTAGAGGTTCCACCACTGTACATTCATATTTTCTGCAACAGGAAAACTGGAAGGCACTGGACATGGCAGGAACTGAAGAATGTCATTAAAAATGAAATTGATAGAGATTTTAAAGACAAGAAACCCCTATTCAATGTAGTAAGAGCTGTTTTGGAATCAGATTCTGTATAAAATTTGAATATCAAAGAGTTTTAGAAGAAAATTCAATATCAACATAGAATTTTAAGAAAAAGTAAAGAGAAAATTTCAGGAAAAGAAGCAGCTAAAAGTACCTATTCCAAATAAATCTGATAATCACCATTTTTAGAGAAATATAATCAATGAAAAATATCAGCTATAATAAGGAGGCAAAGCAACCAAAAATATATTAACCACATTTTAAAAAATTTTCTTGATGAACAAAGAGAGATGGTAGTAAAAAACAAAACCAATTTAGAATAAAATATAATTTCCAAAATATTGTGAAAGAATATAGTGGTTGTTTAAAAGGAGCATCATGACAACAACCAGTGAAAACCTATGACAATTGAAACTATACCTAAGAACAAGGCTTGAACCTAAGTATACCTAAGAACAAAGACCCAACAAAGCCAGATCTCCAAAAGAAAAATTACAAATGGTATTGCAGAGAGGGTAACAGGCAAAATGGAAAAGATCTCTTAATATTTCTATAAGGATCAGTCGATGAAAGTAAAATCACCACATCAGGAGTTTAAGCTCTTAGAGTAAATCTGTTCTATGAGAAAGTGACAATGCAACTTAAGGAGGTGAAGTCAGAAACAGTGACCGAGAATAAGGCTGTCCAAATAATTTTCAAAATTCTATGTAATTGATTTTTCAGGTATTTCCAATATGGGCTGATTCAAAGAAATGGAAAAGGATCATGAAAGAGAGAAAAAAGAGAAAGATAACAGAAGCCCATATTGTCGATCTATCACTCCTTTACACACCATTCCCTAATTATCCTCTATATATACAACATTCCCACTTATTCAATGCCATATTGTGCCCTGGTCCATGAGCTCTATATCCCTGGGAACTGTTTCTGCTATTACATCTCAGATAATCCCTTGTTTGATGAGTCATCTTTATTCCCCAGCAATTTCTCTGATTCATCTTAATTTCCCCCTTTTAGTAGGTGAAAGTTCACAAATTTTTCTATCTTCAGTAGTTTGTTTTTCTATTTTTTTAAAAAAAATTATTATTTATTTATCTTTAACTTTTAAAAATAATGGATTTTGAATTCTTTCTCAACTAATCCTCCTGCACCCACTGAGAAGACAAGCAATGTTATATCAATTGTACACATGAAATCATGCAAAACATATTTCCAATTCAGCCATGTTGCCAAAAAAGCAGGAAAATATATATATGTACATGCGCGCGCGCGCACACACACACACACACACACACACACTTCAACCTGCACTCAGACTCCATCAGTTTTCTTTACAGAGATGGATAGCATTTTTCATCATGACTCCTTTGGATTTGTTTCAGATAATTGTGAAGCAATTCACAGTTGATCATCATTACAATACTGCTGTTACTGTGTACAGTGTATTACTATTTCATTCATTTCACTTTACATCAATTCACATGTCTTCCCAGGGTTTTTTGAAAGCACTCTACTCATCATTTCTTATTTTGTTGTTGTTTAGTCATTTTTAGTCATATCTGACTCTTCATGACTCCTTTTTTGAGGGTGTTCTTGGCAAAGATACTGGAGAGGTTTGCCAATTCCTCCTTCAGCTCATTCTACCCATGAGGAAACTGAGGTAAACAAGGTTAAGTGACTTGTACAAGACCACATGGTGTGTAAGTTTCTGCAGCCATATTTTAACTCAAGTTTTTCTGACCATAGGCACTGTGTCACTCAGCTGCCCATTTCGTATAACACAATAAAATCCTATCACAATCCTATGCCACAACTTGTTCAGCCACTGCCCAAATGACAGGCATCCCCTCAATTTCCAATTCTTCCTCACCACAAAAAAATAACTACTATAAATATTTTTGTACATATATGTCCTTTTCTTTTTTCTTTAACCTCTTTGGGAAACAGATCTGGTAGTGGAATTGATGGGTGAAAAGATATGAACAGTTCTATAGCCCTTTGTCCATAGTTCCAAATTGTTCCCCCAGAATGCTTTGACCAGTTCACAACTCCACCAACAGCTTATTTGTGAAATTATTTTTCTATGCCCTCTGCAGTATTTTTCACTTTCTTTTTCTATGATGTCAACCAATCTAATAGGTGTGAGAGGGTACTTCACTTGTTTTAATTCATGTTTCTCTAGTCAATAGTGGTTTAGATAATGTTTTTTTTTTCAAATGACTATAGATAGCCTTGATTTCTTCTTCTGAAAAAATGCCTAGTCACATTCCTTGGTCATTTATCAATTGGGGAATGACTTATTTTTATAAACTTAACTTAGTTCCCTATATATTTGATGACTGAGGACTTTATTTGAGAACCTTGCTATAAAACATTTTCCCAGTTTCCTGTTTTCTCTCTAATTTTAGCTGCATTGGTTTTGTTTGTCAAAAAAAATTAATTTCATGTAATCAAAATTATCCATTTAATTTCCTGTACTCTTCTCTATGTCTTGTGTCATTACAAACACTTCACATAGTCATAAATCTAACATAAATTTGTCTATGCTCCCCCAATTTACTGATGATATTACCCTTCATGGTTGATAAATCTTTTACTCATTTGAATCTTTTTTGGTATGTGTTATATGATGTTGGTCTGTGCCTAATTTCTGTCAAACTTCTCTTCTATTTTCTTTCAAATACTTGTTCTTGTTTCAAAAGCTTGGATCTTTGGGTTTCTTAAAAAATAGATGTTATAGTCATTTACTACTATGCGCTAGGTACCTATTGTATTCCACTGATCCACCACTCCTTTTATTAGCCATTCACAGCTTGTTTGATCATTACATCTCTGAAATATAGTTTGAAATCTAGTAAGGGCAAGCCACCTTATTTCATTTTTGTTGATCCCCCTGATATTTTTGACCTTTTTTTCCATATGAATTTTGTTATTATCTTTCCTAGTGCTATGAAATAATTTTTTCGGCAAAGAATCACCTACCCCGCAAAACTGAGCATAATCCTTCAGGGGGAAAATTGGACATTCAAAGAAATAGATGACCTTCAGGCATTCTTGAAGAGAAGACCAGAGCTTAATAGAAAATTTGACTTCTAAACACAAGACTGAAGAGAAGCATAAAAAAGGTAAGCACAAGGAAAGGGAAATGATAAGGAATTTAATAAGCTTAAACTGTTTACATTCCTACTTGAGAAAATGATACTTGTAACTGATAAGAACTTTCTCATTATTAGGGCAGTTAGAAGGTATATAGAAAAGGGAGGGATTTTCAGAGGGGAGAATGAGGGAATATGTAAAGGGTGTTTAGATCAATGGGAATGGGAAGATAGGGGAAGGCTCCTTGGAGGGGGCAAGGCAAGTAATAGCAGGGTGATGTAGTGATGAGAAGTAAAGTACAAGAGGCAGGAAGGATAGGAAACAAGAGATATATACAAACATAAAAACGAAGATCAGGAGTAGAGTATGTTTGGGAAAGTGTATGTCTATATACTCATGTACATATGTATAAGTGTATGTATACATCTGTATGTGTATGTATATATCAAGAAACATGTCTAAACTATATTGTAGCCTTCGGGGGGGTAGAAGGAGGGAAAAAAAGAACAAAGTTTAAAAGTGCACAGCAGAGAACAAAACACAAGAAAGCAAAGAAAAGATGGACAATTCTCAACACAATGTGTATTATTTATCATACAGGCTTTCTTTAAATGAAAATTTATTGTTACATATTTTGAATCCTCTTTTATTCTGCTATGCACATGACCCTTTTTTCTTTCTTACTTTGCATTTAAGTTTCAATATTTAAGTTTATGATTTGTTTTTTCTCTATTTTGTATTTGCATTCTGGTAAAATAAAAAAAAATTAAAAATTTTAAATAAAACATTAGCAAAAAGATTGCAGCAACTTATCACAAGAATAATAAACTATGACCAGGTAGGTTTTATTCCAGGAATGCAATGCTGGTTCAATATTAGGAAAACTATCAGCATAATTGATCATATACACAACAAAATTAGCAGAAACTGTATGATTATCTCAATAGATGCAGAGTTGTGAACTGATCCAACCATTCTGGAGAACAATTTGGAACTGTGCCCAAAGGGCTATAAAAATGTACATACCCTTTGACCCAGCAATACCACTTCTAGGGCTGTATCCCAAAGAGATCACACAAGTGGGAAAAGGACCAGTATATACAAAAAATATTTGTAGCATGTCTTTTTGTGGTGGCAAAGAATTGGAAATCAAGGGGATGCCCATCAATTGGGGAATGGCTACACAAATTGTGGTATATGAATGTAATGGAATACTATTGTACTATGAGAAATGAGAAGAAGACAGGCTTCATTATAAGCTGGAAAGACTTATATGAACTGATGCTGAGTGGGGGAGCAGAAGCAGAAGAACAGTAAACAGGACTACAGACACATGGTATCTGGAAGCACTAATTTTGGCTCTTCTCATCAACGCAAGATTCAAAGACAGCTCCAAAAGACTCATGATGGAAAAAGCTATGCACATCCAGAGAAAAAATTACGGAGTCTGAATGCAGATTGAGGCAAAGTGTTTGCTCTCTTTTTTCCCTTCTTTTTGGGTTTCATTTCTTCTTTCTCGTGATTCATTCCATTGTTTATAATTCTTCTTTACCGCTGGACTATTATGTAAATAATTTCAATGCAAACCTAAATGTAGAACCTATATCAGATTATATGCCATCTTGGGGAGGAGGGAAGAGGAGAGGGAGGGGAAGAAAATCTGGAACTCAAAAATATGCAGAATTGAGTGTTGTAAATGAAAAATAAAAATTCTGAATTGAAAAAAAGGGAATGCATTAAATTCCTCTATTTCATTGAACATCCATTTTCCCTCACATTGATTACACTCAGTTTTGCTGGATTCTTGGTTTAGTACTAAATTCTTTGGCCTCAAAAATATCATATTCTAAATGCTGATACCTTAATGTAGAAGCAGCTAAATTGTGTTATCCTGATTGTGTTTGCAAAATACTTGAATCATTTCTTTCTGGCTTCTTGCAATCTTTTCTCTTTGACCTGGGAACTTCAGAATTTGTCTTTAATGTTCCCAGGATTTTTTTCTTTTGAGATGTCTTTCAGGAGGTGATTGGTGCTTTCTTTCAATTTCTATTTTACTCTTTGGGTTTAGAATAGACTTTGGGTTGAGACTTGAGTTTTTAACTCTTTGTTAAGATAGGGGTCTGCTTCCATTTGGAGGGTGTACTGTCCTAAGCTTCAGGACTTTTGGGCAGCTGTTTTCAGAGATATTTCTAGAGAACAATAAGTTTTCAATTTTTCCAAGGTTGTATGATGAAAGGAGAGGTGTTTACTCCTCTTTTGCCTGTGCTCTGGTCAGTGAGTGACCACAAGTACCTTTTCTGCCTTGGAACTGTGAGAAGGGTTCCTTTCCACTGCTGCCCCCAGCTCTACTATGCCAGTGTTCCTCCTTACCCCAGGACTGCCACCCAGGACTTTGACCCAGATCCAAGTACGGGGAAAGCAACAGTCTTGCCTCAGTGCCAGCAAAGGGGTCCCTATAATCTCCTTCTGATCAGTTGTACAATCCCCTTATCATCTGTCTACAGGCTGAGAGCTCAGCAAGCAGCCTCTGCCACTGCCATCATTGCTGCTGCCACCATACCACTACTACCACCCAGGGCTGTGCTGGGGCCAGGGCTAGTCTGTGTTCCTTTCTCACCCAGGTCTGACCAATATTTCCCACTGACCTTCTAAGTTGTGTTTGAAGTTTGTGGGTTGAGAAGTCTGGAAACCACCTCAGCTGCCAGTGATTCAGTTCCCTGAGGCCTGCTCTGAATTTTCTGGGGCCTGCTCTGTGCCAGCTTAGTGCATGCTGGACTGTGCTCCTCTCCCAGCCCAGCATGACAGATCTTTCCCATAGGACAAAATTTGTTTCACTCTGTCTCTTTGTGGGTTCTGTGGCTCTAGAATTTGTTTAGAGTCATTTTTACAGGTATTTGGAGGGACTTGGGGAGAGCTAAAGCAAATTCCTGCTTTCACTCCACCATCTTGGCTCCACCAGAAAAAAAGAAAAAAAAAAGTCCTAAATACTCCAACTTAGATTGCTAAACTCTTCCCTAAAAGATAATCAGGAAACAAAGGATAGAAACTCTATGGAAGAGTTCATGTCTAGGAAAAAATGAAGAAGCCCTTCTTTTAAAAAAAGGAAAGCCATGTTGAATTATGCCAAGAAAATGACTAAAATGCTCATACCCTTTGACCCAGACATATACCTCAAAGTGCTCAATGAACAACATTCAGTTATGTTACCTTAACTATTATAAAAATTATCATACCCAAACACATAATATGTGTGCTGGCTCAATATTTACCATTTCAACAATTATTTTATAATATTATTAGTGACTATTTAGTAATAACCCCTGAATAACCCCCTGGGGTAATGAGGATCAGTCTTATTAGACTGTTCAAAGTTACCATTCTCTTGGATGAGTGGTAAAACAGAAAGCTTGAAAACTTAAATATATTAAAGATCCCTTTATATTTTTTACTGGAACTTCCACTTCCTTGGACAAATTCAAGTGAAAGATAATGTTCTGTATACCTCTCTATTTCCTTCAGTTTCTCCTGTCTGTTAGTCTACTGGGAATTTTTTGTATAGCATGTACATACAGTGTTAAGCCAATGCCTTTCCATAATGTAAAATATACTACAAGTATCAAAAATGTAATTTTTTTTGGTTCTTTTGAGAATACAGCTATTAAATATAGGTATTATTATAATGGCTATTTAAGCTCACTCTAAGAATCACATAACACATTTAGAATTTAGCTGGTCATTAATTATTTTTAAGAGGAAATGTCAATAGTACTGACCACAAGAAGTGTGTCAGGAGGATGCTCCATATTTCCTATGTATCCAGAGTTAATATAGACCTCAAAGAAACAAAACATCTGGAAGAAGACACACTTTACCGATGTCAAAGAAGGTCATGAATTCCAAGAAAAGCAACCATAAATAAATTTCAGGGTTAGAAATTTAGTAATGTTGAAGTAACCTTGAAGAAAGAAAAAAAATGCTTCAGTAAAACTGCCAAATATAGAGTAAGTCAAGAATGATATTTTTTTTAAAATCACAAATCTCAGAATTTGAGATCTAGGAGGAACCTTCATAAGATCATAGTCTAATATTTTCATTTTACAGATGAGGAAACTGAGGCTGTGGAGTAATAAAAAGCATTATGAATTTGGATATTGAGCAGCAGCTCTACCGCATGTCTGTATGACTTTGTGTTAGTCATTTAAACAATCTAAGGCTTAGTTTCTTCATCCATGAAATAATCCTAGAACAAACTACCTCACCTAGTTGTCATTAGGTTCATGAACCTTAAAAGACTAAGAGCTTTTAGCTGGTCTTAAAAGACAGAGTATGCCTAGGAAGGCTGCACATAGCCTTCTCCAAATGGAATCTAACTCGATTTCCCCTCTGAAGCTATCAAACTGACGTGTATTGAATAGATGCACAACTAATTCACTTCTGCTTCCTCACTGGCCATTTGTGGGTGGCTTTGCCCAGCAGCTGAAATGGGGGAATTTTTTTTCAAGGAATCGAACAACTTTTTTTTTTCATTTCAAATTTAACCCTCTTTCCTTCAGACTATACTACAGCTTTGTGAGGGTTCAAATGAAACTGACCTAATTTTCAATAGAAAATTTATTTTAAATCTCAGCTGTCTCTTCACTGCTGCTTGGTTGTGCTTTGTTCAGTGCGTATTGATCCACTTTCACATTCACCATGGAGACTATTCCAAGGTTATTATTTTTTCTTCAGTTCCCCAGTCCCACCCCCACATGCATTCATTCATAACAGAAGATATCTTCTACCTAAAGTAAAATACTACACATAATGTTCTTTTCTATGTTCACTCAATTTCTTCTAACACCATTTGAAATTTGCTCCTACCGAGGCAAGGAAAAATCTACATTAATCCATCTGCCTTCCCAATATTATGCAATAAAGGCGTGAATAAGGGTAATTGAAGGTATCAGGCAATAATGTAGTCTGTTGAAAATCAAACAGCATCTATTCCTGATGAAATGTGACTGCCATTCCTAGTGATCGTTTTCTTTACTGTATCTTATGTTGATATGGACACACATAGGCACATGCACTTGTACTGTTATATTTGTACTCATTCACCTTGACTTCTCTGTAGTTTTTGAAACTTTTAGCTATTCCCTCCCTATTTGTATGTAGAGCCTATATTGGATTGTACCCCATCTTAGGGAGGGGGGAAGGGAGGGGGTATAGAAAATTTCAATCTTATGGAGCTAAATGTTGAAAACTAAAATAATTTATTAAAAAAAACTCTAGGCCTGCATCATTAAATACAACATGCCCAAAATAAAACTTAGTACTGACCCCTTTTAATCTATCCTCCCAGGTGTGATTTCATTCTTACTGTCATAATCCCATTTACACATGTTCATTACCTTGGGATTATCTTTGACTCTTCCTCTCCCTCAGTACTCATAATAGAAGCATATGCCAAGTACTACTGATTCTGACTAAGGAATATCTTCCCCTCTTCTATAATTAGGTTATAACTACTACCCCCAATTCAAATTTTCATTGCTTTACTATTTCAATGGCCACCTAGCAGGTTTTTCCACCTCCAGCTTTACGCAACCTAATCCTTCCTGCATTCCAAGAATGATGAACAATAACAAACAGATAAAAAAGGAGAAAATAAAGAAAAGAAGGTCATTGAAGCATTTTTTTAATACACAGAACAGAAGGAAGGCCAGAAGTGCGTGCAGACAAGCAGAGAAGCTTTAAAAGTTATATATTGAATGTATAACACATTTAAAAAGGAAAGAAAGCTATACATATTATTGTTTCAAATACAATCATCTTTTTGTTTTATATATGAGAAGATGTTGCCTTCCACTACAAAGAAAAGAAAATGAAATTAAAATAACTCTGAGGGTTCAACTCACACCTATCAAACTGGCAAAGACAGAAATAGTCAATATTGGATAGATTGTAAAAAGATACAATGCACTGTTTGGTAAAGCAGTGAATTTATATAAGTGTTTTAGAAAACAATGTAAAATTAGATTAGAATTATCAGTATTAATACCTTACAAAATTTGTAAGTCAATTTTTGTTGCATGAGGCATGTTCACCCAGGAGATTAAAGATGAAAGGAAAAATCCCATTGACACATAAAAATTCTTAATGACACTTTTTTGTCATAGTGGAAAACAGAAAATAAAGCACAAACCCATTGATGACGGACTAGGTAAATGAATTACGGTAAATAAATATTATAGAATATTTCCGTGTCCTAAGGATCAATGTATATGACAAATTGAGAAAAAAATATAAGAAAACGTAGAAGAACTTACTCAGAGGGCAGTAAACATAAAAAAAAATCCTTACAATTCTGAGTGCAAGAATATTGCTTTCTCCTTTCTTTGTATCTCCCAGTGCTTAGTTGGGCACATGCTAATTATTTAATAAGTCCTTGTTAACTGACTAATTGACAAAAAGAATGCTGGGTACCTTTGTCAAAAACAGAAATTGTCATTTGATTTTGATTTGGACTGGGCCTTAATGAGGGAAGGAATTCTAGAAATGACTTTAACACAAAAAGATGATGCAGTAACGCAATTAATCAAAAAAAAAAAACCTTAAAAGAAAGACAATATAAAGAACATCAGAAGTCTAAGTCCCACCCTGTCACTCTGTTTGTTATAGTCAGGTTCTTATGAGAGAAATTGCCCTTCTTTTAGTTCCAACTGTTTCAAATGTGCTGATCCTAAATCACCTGACCCCAGGAACAACAGACCGCAATTACAAAGAGACAAATGTTTGCTTAGTTAGGAACAACTTCCTAACAATTAGAAGCATCCAAAAATAGAATGAGCTGCTTTGAGAAGTGATGAGTCCCCCTTCCTTGGAGGTCTTCAAGCCAAAACTGAACAAATTTTGGATTGTTGGATGGTTATGGAGATTCTTTTTGGAGTATAATTGGATTTTATGCAGGTTAAGGTCCTTTTCAGCTCTCAAATTACGTGATTCTATTTAGTCAAGAGACCTGCTTCTGTTACTCTTGTTATGATCTTGTATGCTTTACTTTCTCATACTGGGTTTCATTTTCGTCATCTTTAAATTGAAAAGCTCAAACCAGATGCTTTCTAGGGTCTCATTCAATTCCTATTCCTTTGTTACTAATGTCTAATAGAAACTCCAGTTTGTTAGATGATAACTCAAGTGGAAGACAGAGCTTTGAAGAAGTAATGTCAGGTAAAAGTCTAGCAGGAAAAGACAATTAAGGAATGGAAGAATACTTCTTCTTCACATACTTTTACCATCTAATACAGCACAGAATGCAACTAACTCTTTCCTTTAAATAAAAAAGTAGAGTTATTTTGAATATATACCATTATCATAGAGTCATTTACGTATTTCTCCCAAGGAACTCAAAGCACTCTTCAGGGCTAGTTGAAATCCTTATTTGTGGTTAAACTATAGCAGTAATGAATATAATTATCTTGGCAAATGTTCAAATTTTTATTTAACAAACACAATGGGAGAGCTAATGGAGTGCAAAGATTGCATTTGCATGTTATTTTAAGTATTTCATAGTGAGCTTGAAAGCTGCCAGAAATGCAGTACTGATTTTGAAGACTGTTTCAAATGATCCCTGGTAGGCAAAAATATTTGCCAATGTGACATGGCAGCCTTATGTATGGGAAAGTACCTCTAACCCAATTTGGATTGTGTAAAAAAAATACATGCTATGCCTTATTTGTATGCTGATTTCTAGTACTCATGAAAAAGATTAAATTCCTAGAAGATTTTGCCAGCGTCTAGGGGTCAAGACACTCAAGGCATTTTCTACTTATCTGACATCCTGCTGTTACAGATGTGGTGAATTGTATGCATGTAGAAACAAATGTACAGTTCAAGACAGAACTACGGTGCTACAACCAACCATTCATGAAATGAAAAGTAAATTTGCCCAGCTTTTTGAAAAAAAATAGAAAATTTAAAAAAAATTAGCCCCCTAAATGCCCCAAAGAAAATATAAGCAAAAGTTACATAGTTTTCATTTATGATTTTTTTGAAACCTAGCTCTGAAAAAACAGGTTTTGAAACAGCCTGTTGTGATTTAAATGGACCTATTTGTCTAGCCTTTAAACCCAAATCACTCTGGCTTTCACTGAATGGCCAATAATAAGGCTCTAGCCCAAGTCTCTGTTGCCAATTCATTCTCAAAAATGACCGATGACATCACAGGGTGATGTCTTGATTTGCAAGTGAATTGGATTTAAGTGAGGCAGAACTCCACAAAGTCATCAGCTTAATTCTGTTCTCCAGAATCATCTGAGCGCAGTGGCAAGAAAAAAGTCAAGACAACTGGTGATGACCAGGATGCAGGGGGTGACCTTGGTCTTTTTAAAATAAGGTTTTTCTCAGATCTGAGTTTGTCTGAGAGAATGCCCATTCTGTGATTATGGACTCAGTAAGAATTGAGACAAGAGATGGCCTGATTTGTCGTCACAAAAGAATCAATCTGAGAGGAGGCAATTCTCAGTTTCTGGCCAGAACAAAAAACAATTGATATTTACTCTCACTCTAAGCCCTCAAGACCCAAACAATGGGTAATAAGAGATTTGGGCTGGGGCCTATTATTGGTCTTTCAGTAAAAGCTAGAGTGACTTATGTTTAAAGGGTAGTGTATGGGACAGAATTTTTAAATAATAGGAGAGACATCTTAGGAGAAACAAAGTAAATTTATTCTAAAAACCTTGCAAGATTTGGGCACACCTCCATAATGGGGGAGGCAAGGTAAAAGGGAACCTGCCTTAATTTATAGTCTTAATGAAAAAGATTCCCACCCACCTCTATCCCTTCTCACCATTGGCTGGGGGGGTGGGCTTACAGTCTAGGCACAAAAACTACACAGAGGACCAAGATTGATCCCGGTTCGTTCAGGTTTTCCCCTATCAGAACTCAACTGCCAAGGTGGCATCTGAAAGTCTAGAAGAAATGGGGTGGGGGGAAGGAGAGACCCTTCCCGGAGCAGAGAACAAATAGCTCACAGGAAGTTCATTATCTTCTAACATCTAAGGGAGAGGGGGAAGGGCACGCCCACGGTTCCAGGCCCTCACCTTCCAAAATCACAAAACCAAATCAAATCCCCAAACCTCTCCATTAGACGTACCCTGTGAAGTCTTCACAATTATCCATCCCACGCAGTAGTCTGGTAATTCCATTTGAATCACAAGCGGCTTTTTCACAGCCTGTTTTTTTCAGAGCTATATTTCAAAAAATCATAAATAAAAATCACGCAAGACAATGAATTAATTCTTCTAGCTTTTTAAAAAAATGATTATAGAACATTTAAAAAATCTAGTCCCCAAACCCCAAGATATCTTACAAAATGTAAGCAACCTGGCAACGACCCAGTCAATTACCTCTATGTAGGTGCAGGACAGGTTACATTGCCAGATAAAGATTTCCACCTCACTAAAGGTTTTCAGGCAAAGGCTGGGTGACTTCGCCTTAAGGGATAAAGTAAGCCATGGAGTTATTCTTTAGGTAGAAGTTCACAGTGGGTAATTCAGAAGGACCTTCGCTTAAGAATTAACTTGAGCAGTCTTCAGTGCTTATCTTTAAGTCATTTTTTTTGTTACCTGTTGCATGATGTACAAATATTTTATATTGTATCAAATGTAAACTACTAAGGGACAGGCCTGAGTCAGGTTCAGCACAGAACAACTTCCAAGGAAGGAATTGGATAGGAGACTCTTGGGAGTGACTGGGTCATGCGTGAAAGAAAAGGTACTAAAATCCAGGGGTTACAATTCTGCTTCCCCCCCAAAAAATCTTAAAACTGCTTAGGGCAAAGACCAAGGCTTTCAAGAACTACATTTCCAAATGTGGGAGGAAGTTGAGGAAGCCATGTAGTACAACCAGAGCTAAACCAACCATCAAGAGAGGAAGAGCAATTCCACCTGAATCTAAAGGGCAAAAACGTAAGAGGCCTAACAAGGGAACCAATAGTAATGAATTCTAATACATAGTACATTCATTCAACATCCCTTCCCCACCAAGTTATATACTTCAGCAGTGCTCACAAACTGACCCATGAGCTTATGCTTTGGGACTCACTTAGGGATTTACCTCCTGCTGCAGAGTTACAACCAGTATACCCACCCTGCCCTTCCCCTAATATTTTGTTGCTGCAGTCAGCAGGTATACACCCTTCTGAGCCATACGAGGAATAAGGTGAACTACCAGAGGGAATGGGGTTTCCTGCTGCCTGGGTTGGCTGTTATGTTAAAACACATCAAGACTGTTAGACAGACAGATAGACAGACAGAAAGATAGATAAAGATATAGAAATACATACACGTCCATGTATTTGCACATTATAAATGTGTGTGTGTGTGTGTGTGTGTGTGTGTATAGGCTATGTTTACTTCAAGTTATATCTATGTTTATACATGTATACAGAGATTATATATATATATATATATATGTGTGTGTGTGTGTGTGTGTGTGTGTCTGTGTGTATTTACATACGTATGTATGCATGCATATCTGATTAGAAAAGGCTGTCATATAGATCTCAGGTCCTCATCTTTTTTCTTTTTTGGAGGGGGGAAGGCAGGGAAATTGGGGTTAAATGACTTGCCCAAGGTCACACAGCTACTAAGTGTGTCAAGTGTCTAAGGCCACATTTGAACTCAGGTCCTCCTGATTTCAGGGCTGGTGCTCTACTCACTGTGCCACCTAGCTGCCCCTCAGGTCCTCATCTTTTATGTGAGGAGGAGCAATTCAAATTTTTTGCATTCACATTTTTGACACATAACTAACCATGTGATTCTAGTTAGTGTCTGGATGTCCTCACTGGTAAAATAAGCAGATTGGACTAAATGCTCTTTCAAATTGCCTTTCAGGTTTTTCACTATGATACTATGAATAAAATATAAGTATATAATTCAAAATATTGAATGTAGAAAAGATTTCATGAAAGAAAGTTTTATTTCTTCCTATATAGTCGTAATGAGCTATTTATTAAGTCTTCCATGGGAATGAAAAATGTTCACAATTTCATTTTATTTCATTCAACTCATGGTTATTGACATATACTCATTGAGGGACATTTGATTCCATTCAGTTCAATATTTTCTAAACACCTAGTATATGTTAATTTTTAGGCAAGCTCCTGTCATCTATACAGAATTTAGGGTATATATTGTCTGACCACGTGGAGCTTTTTAGCCTAGTTAGGGGATGAGGGTAGGGAGAGACAGCTAAAATATAGGTAATCCCAAATACTGATGTCATCAATTATTCCATTAGGTAGGTAGAAAACAAAATACAATGAAATTACAAAGTTCAATGAAATGTAGTCAAGGTCAGGAATAAGAATTTTTGAGGGCATTGGGGAACAGTCAGGGAAGACTACCTAGAAGTGGTGGCACTTCAAGTGAGAATTTAAAGGCATTGGACAAATAGTCTCATATGTTTGGGCCTTGTTTCCACAGCCTTTAAAATGAGGGCATCAGAATAAATAATCTCTTTAAATCTGTGATCCTACCTGTCATTTCATTGGTGTTGAGAATTTCCAATATGGAAATTCCTTTCACCAATGTAGAATTGAAACTCATCTGTAACTATTCTTAGAAAATTAACCAGAATACTATGAATGATTTGCCCATGGGCATAGAGATAGGAGGTGTCAGAGGCAAGGCTTGAACCTGGGTGAACCTAGGTCTTCCTGACTACAAGGATGGTCTATTCATTATGCAACGCCTTATTCATTCATTCATTCATTCATTTATCTATCTATCTATCTATCTATCTATCTATCGATCTATTTATTTGTTTATTTATTTATTTATTTCTTAAAACTGAAAAGAGGAAATTGTAAATATATAAATACTTATATTAATCCAGTGTCTATGGTACCATTTGACCAAGTACAGTTTCCCTATTTATCCTTTTTATCAAGACTATTTTTGCTGTTGCCTTCCCTGACTTCATAACATCTACCCGTGCCTTTAAAAAATTCAACTAAAACATAGTAGATTTTACCACAGGCCCGTTGAGTCTTTAAGTTTCAAGTGCATTTCTTATAATCGTGTTATTAGATTCTATTTTCTAATCCATTCAACTATCTTCTGTCTTATGGATGAGTTCATTACATTCACATTCACAGTTTAGATATTAATTTTTTTTCAGGAGGGAGGGAAGGTAAGAGTAATATAAAATAAATGACTATAAATAGGAAAAAAAAAGTTTTAAAGGAATGGTAGCTAATTCTTGTGCTAGCAATAATGAAAAGAAACACCTAAGCAGATCATTCCAAAAAGAGCATATACTTTTAAAACTCATTTGGATTTAACAAAACACATTTTTAAGCATTTTCAGATTTGCTCTCCAAATTATATTTTCTTAAGTTGACATTACAAAATCAAAGTGATTCAATGCATACCCTGAGATAAATCCTCAATATAGATATAGGAAACCCACTGGTCATTCAGCCTCCTCTTGCGGACCTCCAGTAAAGGGAAAGCAACTAAGGAAGTCCATTTTATCTCTAAATAAGTCTAGTTATTAGGATTTTTCTCTTATATCCACCATAAATTTTCCTTTTTGCAACTTCTACCCTTTGATTTTTATTTTGCCCTCTGTAATGTTAATGGTATAATAAGATTTTCCCCACCCATTAATAGACCTATGTGCCCAGCTGTGATACATCCTGAGTCATAGAACCCATTAGCGGAGAGACTTATCTAAGGAGGAGATTGCTTAGGGGAAGCTTGTTTGTAGGATGGCTTTCACACTTTTTGCAAATTTCTAATTAGTCACTGAGTCACTAGGGTTGTGATGCCTTCTGGCTCTGAGGTATATATACTCTGAGTTGGTATTTTGCTTTGGGGGGTTCGCTTATGAGAAGGATATTGTGGTTCCCTGGTCAGGACTCTGAGTAGTCTTTATGTTCAGAGCTCCCCAACCACTCAGATGTAAAGGCTCTCTTGATCCAGTGGTGTATGTGAAATGTATAGCAATATTGCTTTGGTGCAGGCAGTTAAGAGCCCTGTCTGTGGTCTTTATGCTAATTTCTCTGTTTGTATTTTCTCTGTATTTTCTCTACTTATACTTTCTCTGAAGTTCAGGTGACCCTTTCCTTGAACTAGTGAATGTAATTAAAGAAGATTGTTGACCCCTTTTTGAGCAGTCTTTCTTAATAAAGCAGATCAAAGAACCTGTGCTAGCAGCCATCCTGGTTATGCTAGGGTGCTTGCTATTACACCGGCTGGGTACCAATAGAATAATTCTAATCTTTCCTTCTGATGTCAGCTCTTCAAATACTTGAAGACAGTTATCCTACCTTGTCTTTTCGAGGGCAAAGTTCCCATCATTAAAAATTATTTGGTAGTTTCTGAGCATATATTTACTGACAGCAAGCAAAAGCGTCCAATGACTCAGTGGCAGGGAAAAACAACTGTAGAGCTAAGAACTGGACACACATAACCCAAAAGGGATAATCAATTGACAGATATTTGAGCACTATTTGTGTAAAAGGAAATTTAAAGAATTGTCACTACTAATTCCTAGAATAATTGATTCTAGATATTTTAGAAGCCAGGATGCCTTAGTCCTTTGAATCTATAATATTTTGTATATTTAAATTTTCTAAAACAGACAGTTGAATGCACATGTGAGTAAACATGTTTTCTACATACATACACATGTGTTTATACATGTATATACATATTCATACACCTATATTCTTATACATACATATAGACATGCAGAATCATAAACATGCATGCATATGTTATACAATGTCATACACATATATTGTGCATATATATAAATATATGTATATATATATATCATATAATGTGTTGATTCTCTATATATTTGACACACCCTGTACAGCACTAGAGAAGTTGCTTAACCTCTTTATGCAAAAAGTATGTTTCTAAGACTAGAGGTTATAGATGAGTTGGAGGGCTTTGTCAGTGAAAGAATTTAGAACACTGTTAGCTCCCCCAACTGATGAAATCCCAGGTCCTCTCCTCTCTGAATCTGGTCAACTATCTTAAAAATGTGGTTTATATGGACATAGTCCTCATTTGCCCTCCTATATAAATGTAACTTTATGTCACACTGTGAAAAACAAGATATAACTTACTGAACTTAAAGTATTCATAAGAGGCAGCATGTTCCAGTGGAATATGCATTGATTAGGAAGTTTCAATTCTAGTTTAGGTCTAAGTAAGTCCCTAATCTTCTATGAGCCTCGGTTTTCTCCTGACTAAAGGGAAAGAACCAGACTATGTATTTTCTAATATCTCTTCAAGTTATAATACTGCATGATAGATAGTTCAAAATCATGAAAATCAAGTGTATGTTGAGGGAGGGAAATGAAGGGAAACGGATGCTAATGTAAAAAAAAGTTGACTCTCATTCATGTTGAGATATTTCTAGCTAAGAAATGCATTTCCTTGAAAGACACACAAAATTACTTCCATTATAGTCATTCATAAACTTGGCTGCTGCTGATTCATAGATTTAACACTACTTTCATAACACAGGAGTTCTTAAAACAATGAATGAACCACTCGAAAATTATTCCTTATCAAAAAGATTATCTACTAGAGATTATGAGGGGAAAACAAACCTCTTAAGCAGTCCAATATGAGCAACTGATCAAAGGAACTACTATTGTGTTGGATTCTACAATCTTAATGACTGCCTTTGCCTAGATATGGCTTTTGCAATCTTTGCTTTTTTGGACTGTGTAAATGTGCACTCTGGTGAACACCAGGGTATAATAAGTAAGCAATTTCCTTTGCACAGACATGAGCCACTGTAAGGTTAATGGGAAGTAAGATCTTCCCCAACCATCAATAGGCCTCACGTGCAGCCCATTAAGGGAAGCTTACTTGCTTGTAGGAAGGCTTACACACATTTTGTTCATTTCTAATTGGGCATTGAGTCTAAAGAGTATACATTCTGAGAGATGAGCTTTTTGCTTTGGGGGCTTGCTTGTGAGAAAGATGTGATTCCCTGGTCAAGACTCTGACTGGCTGTATGTTCAGAGCTCCCCGACTCCTCAGAAGTAAAGGCTCTCTCAATTCAGTGGTGGATGTAAAGCTTTGATTCAGGCAGTAGAGCCTTCTCTGTTGGTCTTTATTTCTCTTTTCTGTATTTCTTGTATTTGTATTTAATGTGATTAAAAAAGAAACATTGTTGACCCCTGAAACAGCTGTCTTTCCTTAGTAAAGCAGATAAAAGAACTTGCACTAGCAGCCATCCTGGGTAAGCCAACATGGTTGCCCCTACAACCACAAA
This sequence comes from Trichosurus vulpecula, assembly GCF_011100635.1. Lineage (NCBI taxonomy): Eukaryota > Metazoa > Chordata > Mammalia > Diprotodontia > Phalangeridae > Trichosurus > Trichosurus vulpecula. The sequence continues at coordinate 313,350,664 of NC_050576.1, read as the reverse complement.
TATGCTATTTGCTCACATCAATCTTTTAATGGCAAACTGCTTAAATGATAGCAATTAGAGAAGGACAACCAACACAACTGAGATAAGCTATCACGTGGTACAATGGGGACCAATCCAACCTACTCTAAGCATTGGTAATTCTCTATCTTCTAATGTCTTACCAAAGTAAACAATATTGAAATAAAAAATGCTCAGTCTGGGCCATCACCTTATACTCTGGTATAATTATTTGCATAATACATTGTCTTTTCAATGGGATAGAACATTATCTTTTTAAGAGCTTTGAATGCCAGAGCCAAGATGGCAGAGTAAAAGCAGGGACTCTCTCGAGCTCTCCCCCAAACCCCTCCAAATACCTATAAAAATGACTCTAAACAAATTCTAGAGATACAGACCCCACAAAATGACAGAGTGAAACAAATATCCAATTGAAGACAACATGGGAGACCAACAGAAAGGGTCTATCACACTGGCATGGGGGTGGGTGGGTGGAACACAGTCCAGCATGGGTCATGCCAGCACAGACCAGGCTGGAACGGGCCTCAGGGGTTTGAACCACTGGTACCTGTGATAGTTTCCAGACTTCTCAAACCACAAACACTAAAGACAAAGTAGAAGGTCAGTGGAGAAACTCTGTGGACTGGGGGAGAGAAAAGTTAAGTCTGGCCCCAGCCCCAGGGCAGCAGAGGTGGCACCAGTGGTGGCATCGACAGCTATGTCCTGAGCTCCAAGCCCACAGATGATGGGGGAATCAAGCAGCTGATCAGTGGGAGATTGAAGTGATCTCTTTGTTGCCATTGAGGCAGGATTCTGTTGCTTTGCCCTGCTTGGATCTGGGTCACAGTCCTGGGTGGCAATGCCTTGGGTGAGGAGGAGCACTGGCATGATAGAGCTTGTGGCTGCAGTGGAGAGGGAATCCTCCTTACAGTTCCAAGGCAGAAAAAAAGTGCTTGTGGTAACTCACAGACCAGAGCATAGGCCAGGAGAGAAGTAAACACTTTTCCTTTGATCATGCCACCTTAGAAGAGCTGAACATTTACAGGTGCCTACAACAGCTGTACAAAACCCCTGAAATTTAGGATAGAGCACTCTCCACTCTGGAAGCAGAGTTCTACCTTTACAAAGAGCTCAAAAGTCAAGCAATTGGCTGTGAAAATGAAGAACTTTGAATGCCCTCAGAAACCAATACGGAGATACTGCTTTGATCTCTGACTTGACATGACTGGTGCTTCCATAAGCACACTTTCTAAGCCATTGTCCTGAACACCTGCCCTTTTTTCACTGTTTGTCTATACAGATCTCACACATCACTGCTACAACATGAAAGGATAATCACATTTCAAATACCTATTTAAATTGAGTAATAATCAATGGTGCTACTGTCATCTCATGAAAGTGAAGAAAATGACATGCATAACTTATGATGGCATCCCAGGGTACAGATTGTTTTAGAAATATATTACAAGAGTAGAGACAGGATAAATGACGCAAATCACCACATCTCATAAGTATCTAAAAATGCTCAAGAAGGCAAGGAAATTTAAGTCCATTTTCTTTGAGGATAGGATTTGCTCAGAACTGTCCTTTAGGAATACAAAACTGTCAACTAAATTAAGAGCACTGCTGAAATGCTTCAGTCATTATAATACATTAAAATAGAGTCTGTAGCCAAAATTAATTAAAATTTTATCAAAGGGAGACTAATTAGTACAGAATCAGTACTTTTTTAGTTATAAGGGTGGTTTGTAAATAAATTATTGTTATATTATTATTCATTAACCAAAACTACCATTTTATAGTCAATTAGTTTTTGTCTTTTTTTCCCAGTCATTTTTTTTCACATGATTGGATATCCAAGAGTCAATGACAACCAATTATGGTATTTACACAAGATCTTCCTCCAACTCTACATCTTTTGCCCTTATTCAGGTTATCACAGTGCACTTATGAACCTCTGACTCTTGTTCTGGGTACAATTAATTCGTGTGCCCCCCCTCTCAGGTCCAAGGTCACTGTTACCCAACAGGAAGTATAAAAATAACCAGGCTCATCCTAAAATCAGGCTCATAAGCACTTTGATGCTCATTACAGAATCACAGGATCTCTGGGTTGGAAGAGGACTCAGAAAGCATCTAGATTTCTGAAAACAACACATCTAACAGTTGGTCATCTAGTCTTTACCAGAATGACTACAGTGAGAAAGAACTCATTGATTCCCAAGATAGCCCCTTCATTTTGAGACACTTCTGAATATTAGGGCATTTGCCATACACCAAAACTAAACCTGTCATTTTGTAACTTCAATCTATGTTTCCTCATTCTGACAATTGGAGCTAAGCACAAGTTTAATAATCCTTCTATTTGATAGCCTTTCCAATACTTACTTTTTCTTGTTCCCTTATCCAATCAATTGATAAGTCTTGCTGATTCTGTCTCAATAATGTCTTTCATATATGCTCTATTTTCTCAACTCATATAACCACAACCCTAGTTCAGATCCTTGTCTCCTCTTATTTAGATTGTTACAATAACCTCCTAATTGCATCCATCTTTTTGCCTTTCCAATCCATGCTCCATATTCCTGATAAACTGACGTTCTTACAGCTCAGATCTATCTGTTTGTTTGTTTCTGCTCAAGAAGCTACAATGACTCCCTATTATTCCCCCCAAATTTCAAATTCTTATGTTTGTCATTTAAAAACCTTCACAGTCTGGTTCCAACTTATCTTTCCAGATAAATTTCACATTATTCTCCATTATGTCTTCTATGTTGTTTAAAAAATGATCTGATATATGTGGGGGTGTGTGCATACATATATATCTGTATATCTGTGTGTATATTATATATATGTATATACATACAAATACATACATATATAGTGTGTATGTATATATATATGTGTGTATATAAACACATATACATTATATATATATATGTAAGTATGTATCATATTTCCTTTCCCACTTTCATGTCTTTTAATAGATTGTCACCCTTCCCTAGAATGTTCTGCTTCCTTAGCTCCACTCCAGTAGTATCCCCAGTTTATTTCAAAGTAAAACTTGAGTTTCATCTCCTACAGGAGGTTTTCCCTGATTCCTTCTATTTATTAGTTTCCTTAAATTTGAACTTACTCTACACGTATGTAATGGGGAGTTGTTGCATACTTACATCACCAAAGATGTCATCACGCACCTGGAAGATGCTAGGAAACTTGCTTAAGGAAGACAGGAGAACAGTTGCATGCATGGGCTTTCCACATTGACTTATCATATGGTTAAAAGTGGATTTTATCCATTGATTGGGTAGCCAGAACTGTCTAGATCTTTAAAATTTCTGAACTGAAAGGGTAAGGGGTTTTTCCTACATTCATATGCACATTCTTATTTGAGGGTAAAGAACTTCTTCACTCACAATAGAAGACACAGTGGTAAACGAGAGGGGCCTAATATGCACCTTCCTTTCTTCATTGGTAATGTAGCCTCCCAGAAGTGGGCCTAGATCAGGGATTGGTTACCTGTAGCCAGATGCCACATGAGGGCTTCTAGGTCTATGAGTGCTGCCTTTTGAATGAGTCCAAGTTTTACAGAACAAGTCCTGTTGGGATTTGTTCTGTAAAGTTTGGATTCAGTCAAACGGCTCCACTTAAGGACCTAGAGGGTCATATGTGGTCTTGAGAACACAGGTTCCCCACCCCTGGAGTTTTTGCCTTTTTATTTTCTAAATTTCAGTCTATGGCTCAGTCTCTTGGGTTGAAGATTCTACTTCCTTCACCTAAATCTGGAAAGAATAAACAAAAATATTACACTCTATCCAAGTTTGCCATGCAAAACTATGAAACTAGGACAGTAAGTTGTCATAAACAACCATAGAGAGGGAAAAGAAGTTGCATTGTCTCCTTTGAGACTAACTTTAGAGAAAACAAATCTCTTTGTCCTGCATACGAAAATAAAGACAGCTTTAAAAACAATAATTTGTTCTTCTTAAAGTATATTAAGTCACCTATCTAGTCCATTTTGGGAGTGTGGGGGTACAGTGAAGGGTTTTTTGAAATAATTCCCACATCCATGTGCCTCTGAATAAGCATTGTCCTGACCTGCTATCCTAGGTTTTATTGTTGAGTTGTGTGTTTTTAACCCCAACATAGTCATTCTCAACTTCTGACTGCCTTGATCACTCTAGTGCAGTGATTACTCTAAGCAAGACTATTGACCTTCAGGCTACCAGATATTTTTCTTAAATATGCCCATGATGAATCACTGACTCTTTAAATCCAAACTTGATTTTTAGATTTTTTCAGAGTCCAGAATACTTGAACACTGATAACAGGCAATGACACCTCCTTGAATCTTCCCTGGTTCTATTCTCTTTTGTGTGGAGCTCCATCTCATTATCATTCAGATTCCACATTGAACATATCTTAAATTGGTCTTAAATAGGAGTTTCATGAACCTGCTTGGCTATTGCTCAGTTCTGTGTGTCATGATATTCCCACAGAGAAACTAACTACCTCTTCTCTCATGTTGACGTCTAGTCCTGAAGAGTAAGTAGCTTTATTTCTAGGATATTTGTTGGGAGTACAGGATGTTGCACAGTCTTCTTAACCAAGACTTCCTGCTTTCACATACCATTGAGCTGGAGATTATAATTCTTAAACTTATTTATCAGAGTCATTCATCACTGGCTTTTCTCTCAATTAGAAACTAATGATCTTGAGTTTACCGAATTGAAAGTGGTCATTTTTCTATCATTTAAACAGTAGGATATGGACAGATGGCTTGTGTGGTGAAATTCCATTTTGGAATGTAAGCACTTTCATTGTTTCATTTTTGTATCCCCTGCATATAGCAGAGAACCCAGAATATAAGAAGTCCTTAATAAATGCTTATTAATTGATTAATTACCAGTAAGTTTAATAAAAGATGAGCATCTTCCAGTTCTCATACTCTACAGAAAGAAAAATTTTAAGAATTCATGTCTTGATGAATAAAAATACACAAAAGATTAATATCCTCCAAAGAAAAATGATATAATTCTTCCATGATAAACTCTGATACTAAGCCCTAATCTAAAAGGTTTCCCACTGGATTAGCCACAATTATTTCAAGTTATATGGTCACACACATGCCTCAAAGTCTGAAAGTACTCTAGGGCTGCATCCCAAAGAGATCATAAAAAGGGGAAAGGACCTACATGTACAAAAATATTATAGCAGCTCTTTTTGTGGTTGCAAAGAATTGAAATTGAGGGGATGTTTATCAATTAGGGAATGACTGAACAAGTTGTGGTATATGAATATAATGGAATACTATTGTGCTATAAGAAAAGCTGAGTAAGCAGACTTCAGAAAAACCCAGAAAGACCTATATGACCCAATGCTGAGGGAAATGAGCAGAACCAGGAGAACATTGTACACAGTAACAACTACAATGTGTGATGACTGGCTTTCATAGATTTAGCTGTTTTAGCAATGCAAGGATATAAGGCAACTCCAAAAGACTCATGGTGGAAAATGCTATCCACATCCAGAGGAAGAACTTGAAAGTCTGCATGCAGATGGATGCACAGCTCTCCTTTTCTTTTGTTGTTTTGTTTTGTTTTTATTCCTCGTGGTTCCTTTCTTTAGTTCTAATTCTTCTTTACAGCATGACTAGCGTGAATATATGTTTAATATGAATGCATAAGTAGAGCCTATATCAGATTGCATGCTGTCTGGGGAGGCGGGGGAAAGAGAAGGAGGAGGAGAAAATTTAAAACTCAAAATCTTATGGAAGTGAATGTTGAAAACCAAAAATAAATAAATTGATTTAAACAAAAAGTCTGAAAGGTACTGTTAATACCTAATATCCTTACCTCATGAACTCTTAATTCCTAGGTACAAAGAAATTCCATGAGAACCATATATCACAAAAATACAACTAGAAAGGTACGTAATGAGAAAGGACCTTAGATTTTATCTAATTCAACCCTCTCATTTTGCAAATGAGGAAACCAAGGCACAAAAATAATAGAAGACTTGCTCAGGGTCATACAGCTAGAAAGTATTTGAGGTCATACAAAGCACTGGTCTTCCTGACTCCAATTCTGGAACTCTATTCATTCGAGTGCAGCCTGATCCAGATTAAAATGCAACTGGGAAATATTTAACACAATAAATAAAAATACAGTAGAACACAGATAATGTTAACATGTGGTTTTCTAAATCAATATAAGATGCAAATGAATTTTTATGTAAGGTTCAATGCCCCCCCTTTCCTATTTGTGTTTGACACAATTGCATTATACCATGCTATCTCCCATGACCATAAAAAGTCAAATATCTTTATTACAGTAGGTTAATCATGCTTAATACTGGTTATAAAATTCAGCGATTCTGGTTTCATGTTTAAAAAGGACTAATAATACATGTACATTCATAACCATACATAACAATGTGCTTTCACACAATAGTGTTTTATTTTTTTTATTGAATGAGTGACCATTCTACCTGTAGAATTACATGGACACCAGCTTTGTAAAGATTCAGTGTATCCCCAATCATCTTAAGGATACCCCTCTTCTATTACATAGGTTCACCATGGCTGATTGTCCTCCTCAAAAATGTGCCCAACTTTTGACCATTGCAATTACAATATTTAAATAATTTATCTTAGATTAGTGATAATTGAAATATTACAGCTCTCCATGATCCTCTGGCTGTGCACATATCAACTTTAGGATTCAAAATCAAGATCTTAGTCTAATACCATGTTACAAAAGAACCTGCTTTACAGATCAAACAAAGGAGGCACTAGAATACACAGCTGGGGGTGGTGGGGGAGGACTCCATTTATACAATCGGGAACATAGGATTCAATTCTTATCTCTGACATTTACTACTTACATAATATGTGATGTTGGGCAAATCGTTTAACCTTTCTGGGCCTTAATTTGGACTAGATGTCTTCTAAGTTCCCTCCCAGCTCTAATTTTATTATCCTATTTTTCTAAATGGCTAAAGAAGCAAGAGAACAATATGGAGTTTTAGTGGAAAAAGAACTAGAGCAAAAAAGGAGACAGATAATTATATTTAATTAGATAGTGGCTTGATGGTAATTGAATTACTATCAATCAACAACATTTGCTACATGCTTACTATGTGTAAAGTAATGTGAGAGGCACTGGCAATACAAAGATAGAAATCAAAGTCTACTCTGAGGAAGATTATATTCCATTAAAGGAGACACATATGTGTTGAATATATGCAGAATAAATAAACAAGAAATACATAGTAATTTAAGTAGAAATGGCATTAACAGTGGGAAAAAAAACTAGGAAGTGAGCTACAAATTTAACCAGGGAAGTAATTAGGATAGAAATGAAAAAGGTCAAGATAAACTCTTAGAAATGGGAAGAGGTTGTTTGGAACCATCTTGTTCCCTCACTTTTTATATAATCCCTACTATATGCAGTGCTTTGTAAATATATATAATTTGATCCATAAATAGCCCTGGGACATAGATGCTATTGTTATCCTGATTTTATAGTTGAGGAAAAGAAGGCAAACAGAAGTTAGGTGATTTGCCCAAGGAGCTAGTTAAAGTCCAAGGCTGGATTTCAACTTTCTCCAAGACCAGAATTCTAACTACTTGTTTCAACAATTTGGCTAGAAGCTGCCGTAGGAGTATAAAACAACAACAACTAGCACACAGAACTCTGTAAGCCCAGGTTCTTTAGATCTGCTTTACTAAGGAAAGCAACGTTAAGGGGTTAACAATCTTACTTTAATCCAACATACAAATATCATCCACTCAGCTCAGGGGGAAAGGCCAGCACCCTGAGCTTCAGAGCAAATACAAATAAATTGCATCAACAGACAGACATTGTCTGATTCAAATTTCAGTGCATAGTTACCGGAGTTTAACAAAGTCTGAACATTCGGGTTTATAAGCTGGCGGGCTCTTAACTACAACTGCCCAGAGTCTCTACATCAGCACATCACCAAGAGCAAGAACCCTAAGGAAACAGCTCTATCTTCCCTTTTTATGTAACCAGAATGTAAGCCCTTACAATTGGCTCTGGTGTTAGCAACTCCTTAGGACCCTGGGGGCTTCATGCCCACATCAGCTTAGCACCTAGTAGCTAGGGGTTTTGGGCCTACTTGGGAGTGAAGATATAATCAGACCTCCCTTCATTGGCCCCACTTTAGTTACCAATGCACTACTATACTACCTAGGTGCCTCTGGCTAGAAGTACAGATTGCTGGGGTCCTTCCCAAACCCCCTTTCTCTTTCTGCTGATCTGACTAGAGGCAAAACCTGGAGGCAGGCCTAGAAAGTAGCGCTCAGAAGTCCTACTTTCCAATTTAATGACTATCCAGATTCTCTAGGCATCCAGATCAAGGATCCTTGGACATCCAATTACCACACTCTCAGGACACCAAATCTTTCATAGAAGATTGATCCTTTTACCAGATTTGAGAAAGTGTGTGCCACAGGCTGAAGCCTAATTTATAGCTCAACTCCACATCTCAGAAAGCAAGGATAGGGTTCAAGTTTATTTTTGGGAGGCTGACTTGTCTCTACCTCTTCTGTAAAATATCTTTATCCTCCTAGTTCACTACATACTTCTCTGCTCTTTCCAAAAATTGAGGGGACACTATGCATTCTCCTTTCCTTCTTTACCCAGAGTATATGGAATGCATGATCCAGGAAGTCTTTCCCAACACCCCTTAATTCTAGTGCCTTCCCTCTGTTAATTTTTTTCCTATTATCCTGTATAAATATGGCTTTGTATGTATACAAAAATGTATATATGCATGTATGTGTACATGTGGCTTTGTAAATATTTATTTGCATGTTGTTTCTACAATTAGATTATATCTTGTTTCTTATCCCTGCCATCAAAAATTAATAAGTACTTGCAACTCAATGAATAACATTAGTTACATGAAAAAAAAACAACTAAAGGGTAAAATTCCTCTAGCAGATGAAATTGAAGTATTGATGGGCAAGATGAAAAAATAACAATAGAAAATGTAAGTTAGACGGTAAGTATAGTGAAGTATAATAAATGTATAATAAAGCTTATAAGTAAAGAAATTAAGTATAGGAATTAAAGAACACTCCTGTGTTCACAGATCTCTCTCTCTCTCTCTCTCTCTCTCTCTCTCTCTCTCTCTCTCACACACACACACACACACACACACACACACACACATATACATACAAAGAGATAAAATACCAGGGAAATGGCATACATATTTAAGGTCTAAAAAAAATCTGTGAAAATGGATAACAACAAATAATTAGAATAAAATTTAAGAGCAAGTCTTCCACCTCCACCTGGATGTCCTATCCCAGTCTCGAATTCTAAATGTCCCAAATGAGATTTTCCCAATTCTATTTTTCTGCATGGTCTCATATTGCTATTTAAACCATTACCCTTGCTTACCCATGTTCAAAACCTGAGTCATACATTGTTCTTCTGCCCAACCCCCATCTCATCAATTACCAAGAAAATAGATTGTATTTTCACATTAATCAACATTTCTCTCATTTTTCTACTTCTCTTCAATTGTTGGTAACTACCCTAATTATAGATTTGTCAACTGCCATCTATGCAATGTAGGATCTAAAGAAGGGGTCCTCTGCATGTTTGATGAAGTTGTGGAGGTTTTATTGGAGGACACAGACAAGAACTACACACAATGTGAAGGCATGGATGTTTCAACCTGCATCATTGGAAGGAGTACTTGCATTGATAAAGTAAGGAATATATTGATTCCTTGGAAATCCTTGGAACCAATTGATTGCAATCCATATATCTGCCTGTATATCTATAGCTATTCTACATCTGCTATAATGCCTGGCATTTACCAGCTTTATATTTATTGACTAATTAACCTTGTCACAATCTGATTGCTTGGTCATATAGACAGAGTTCTAGTTTAGGAAGAATGCACTGGTTGATACCTAGGCAGAAACCATTGATATTTTAAAGTGTCTGATATAAACATTCAACTTCTCTTTCAAGGCTGATTCAATAGTTTAACAAGTGTATATAATGTTTGTGAAATAGCTAAAGAAAGATATTAAAATAATCTTTTTTAATTTGACATTTCAAAATTTAAAACCACTAAATTTAAACCATTAAATTTAAAAATTTAATTAAAAATTAAAAATATATAATTTAAAGACACATTTGAAATTGTTAAGATCCTAAATCAACTATCCTATGATCTTAGGAACATTTAAAAGACACATGAATTTAAATTTGAAAATTTGGGAGGAAATAACTCTACCTTTTTCCTAAGTATTTTTTGTCTTGATTCATTGAAGTGTCATTTGAATGACAGAGATGCAATGTGATCTTTACCAGATTCTTTAAAGAAAGAGCAGCTTGAATCTCTTAATATAAGCAGAATTAGAGGACATTTTTATAGTAATGACCATCCTTTCCCCTTCCCTGCTTTAAGACACTGGGTATTGATTGCTCTGAAAGGTACATTGTGTCACATCAAAGATTTCAATATTCTGTGGGAGAGTCAGAAATGATCAAAGTCTAATTTTGAATGCAGGGTTATGTAATTATTTCTGGAAAGTGGTATTAGGTAATGCTTTTAATTTTTATTGGAGTCACTGAAATGCTGCCTATATCTATTTTAATAGGGAAAAATGGTGGCCCCATTGAATATTTTGCTGAATATTGAAGATGGAATATAGTTCTTTGAACTTCCAGAATTAGGCTAACATTTCTTTTTTTAATTTTTTTTAAATTCAAATTACTTAGTTTAAATATAAATGTATGTGTATATATGTGTTTTTATATGTGTGTGTGTGTATTTTTTTTAATTTAAATCTGTGTCTGTAAGTAATAGTCCTTCAGATTATCATGACTGGCAATTTTTTAATCAATTTTCTTAAGGTCCAAAGTAACCTGAAAACTTTTACTCCTGGTTTTTCTTGTATGTGAAATTTTGTGATTGATAGAAACAGCCCTGGTAGCAAATGACCTGCTGAACTGAAATTCAGAGAATAGGTCACTTTCCTCAATTGCTTTAAATAATTGGGCATTTCTCTTGGAGTAATGTTATTTAGTAGTGACAAAAAATCTGTGATTCATTATGAACATACCATATTTAATAGGAAGACTGACTACTCTGTCAGGCTACTGCTTATCCTGTGAGAGGGGCTCAAAGATAAAGACGTCTGATGGATGTTGGAGTTCCCAATGAATGCTTATTGACTTTATTACACTTAATCGTGGACAGTTTAAGGAAATTGTTTCCTCTGGAGTATTAGGGTTTTAAAAAATATATATGTAATGTTTAATATGGCAAAAACACTTTGCATTCCTTTAGTTGCTTTCTTTGTCATGCATTGGAGTGAAAAATGCAGATTATTATACTTTATACTTTACCAACAACTCTTCTGAACTCACCATTTAATGCCGTCATTAAATTGTGTGTGCAAAATCAGGCATGTAATTGAATTACACCTGTACCTGGTTAAATGATGACACAATTGGGTGAGTATGTCATCTTAGGGAACATAGAGCCAAATGTGCACACTATGGAAAGGATGATGGACATTTCATAATGTGAACTTTTTATATTTCCCTAGGAAATGGACTAATGTAGAGGTCTGGTACAATCAACTTAATGTCCATTATGCAAAAATCTGTTCCTCTGGGGAATATGTCAGGTACAATAATCTTACTTAGCATGAAAGCTAGCCGTTAATATGTAGGGGGCAAATATTAGAAAATAGAGCAGATTTGTGGTCAGAAGACCTGGGATCAAGTATTATTTTCTGACCTTGGGCAAGTCTCAGCCTCTCTGGGCCTCTGTAAATAGAGGTAGTTGAATTAGATGATCTCTGTAGGTTTTTCTAATTTTAAATATGTTCATTTCTGCCTAACTACCTGGCTATTTGTCTGACTATCTATATACATATATATGTATATGTGCGTGTATGTATATGCATGTATGTATATGTACATGCATGTATATTTATACACATCTACATGTATACATGTATATATAATCTGCCTAATATTTATCTATCTATCTATCCATCTGTATTTCTGTCTGTATGTATTCTCTCTTTCTCAGAAAAAAAATTCATCAAATTTTTATTCTGATGTCTCATTTTATGTGGGTATATGTATGTATGTATATATTTGGGTATGTGTGTGTGTGTGTGTGTGTGTGTGTGTGTGTTACCCTGGGATCTTCCATGTTGCCAGTGATGATGATGACTTCAATGATGATGATAATGATGATAGTGATGATGGCTAGCATTTTTTCTCATTTCTCTCATTGGGGTATATGGGATGTTTAGGGAGGACTAGCACCTTGAATGTTCATGCTAGCTTAGCCCTATTCAGGGCTGCTCATCCACCTTTGGTTTTCACCTGCCACACAATTCTCACTTCTGGCTCCAAGAAGTCATTCACTGTGACTATACCCCAGTAAAACTGTCTTGCCAGACAGGCTAAAGCCTCAAACCCGTTAACGAGTTAGAGGAATGTCTACCCCAATCCTGTGAAGACTTCCATTGGAAGAAAAAGCAAATGAGAACAATTTGTACCAATGGCCAGGAAGGTGGCTGAAGTGGGCACTGTGAAGTGCTTAGAGCTTGGCCAGATATGGAAGATGCCAAGGTCATCCACTGCATCCCAAGTCATCACCAGTTATCTTGACTTTTGTTTGATTTCGATGACTTTGGAAGAGACAGTGAAGTTAATGACTCTATGTAATTCTGCCTTACTTAAAGCCAATTCCCAAACAAGTCAAGATATCATCCCGTGATATCATTGGTCCTCTCAGAAGTGAAGAATGAACGCAACAGTTAGCACTGATATAGAACTTTAAGGTTTGCAAAACGTTTACATGTGTTCTCTCATTCGGCCCTCACAACAGCCCTGTAAAAAAGGTTCTACTATTATTGCCACTTTACAAACGAGGCAATTCAGACTGAAAGACATTAAGTGACTTGCCCAGAGTCATCCAAGTGGTACAAAGTAAGGCAGGATTAAAAGTTGCATCTTTGTGATGCTTTCCATTGTGTCACCTATAAGTGTCACCTAACTGCCTCAGCTATAATTAGGAGAACACAAAGATATAAGTTATCTTGTCCATCTAGAAAGTGTTCAAGTAGAAGTTGTTACAGTCTATACAGATTAGGAACTGTCCTTTCTCCTTTTTATCTTCAGTATATACCCAAGATACACAGAGTCAATACAAGTCATTACACATTTACTATGTGCCAGGCACTATGCTAAGTGCTGGGGATACAGAGAAGGGCAAATGGACAATTGCTGGTTTCAAGTTCTCAGGCTAATGGGAGAGATAACATATAAATAACTATGTACAGAAAAGTTACAGATGGGATAAATTGGAGATAATCAACAGAAGAAAGGCACTACCCTTAAATGAGAGTCATGAAAAGGCTGTCCTGCAGAAAATATGATTTTTAGCTGAAAAATAAAAGAAACTCCTCCATTTAGGTTTGAAAGCCCTACCCAAATTGGCCTCATCCTGTCTCCCTATTACCAAGTGACAAAATTCCTTGTCCCTGCTCTGGAGCTCAGACAAACTAGCAATAACTCTGTTCTTTTCACAGGGCATCTTATCTCCCATACTCATGTCTTTGTATTACCTCTTCCACAAATCTAGCTAGAAAGTGCTCCTTCCTTGCCTGTATCTCATAAAGTTCCTCTTTTCCTTTAATGTACAAATAGTTCAAGCATCACCCTGCACAATGTTTTTCATGTTCCCCTCCACTACTACTGCCTTCCCATCCAACTAACTTATAGTTACTTATTTTGCATATAATCTTATTTATTCAATGTATCCATGAATGCATATATATGCATGTATTTATTTATAGGTATACAGATATGAGTATATTTGTGTACATATGTATATGTATATACATATATACACACACATGCATATGCATACATGTATATAGATGTGCTAAAGCCAGCTTATCTTGTCTCACGATAGCTGATTGTAAAATTTTCATTTTGAATATATCTCAAAATTAGTAAACAGTACAAATCAGATCATAATTTACTGTTTTGTTGATTTCTAAACTTAAGGAAGTAATAGAGAAAATGTTAATAATGCACACTGAACTTTAAAAGTGCATTATGCATATATTTTTTTTCTTTAAAGACAATTGTTAAACAGCTACCAGCACACACCTGTGAATGTATGTACATACGCATTAATTGTATGTGCACAAGATGTTTCCTGTTTTATATGTGTACATAGATATGTATATGCATGTATTTATGTATTTGTGTACACATATATAGTATGCACATGCATACATGAATACATATATACATAATGTGTCCCCCATTAATATTTAAACTTTTTTCAAGTGGGAATTGTTTCAATGGTTGTTCTTGGGTCCCCACTACCCAATAAAGTGCCTGGCATATAGTCGGTAGTAGGTGCCTAATAAATACCTGTTGATTGATTTAACAAGGACAAGACTATATAATTTCATAAAGACTCATTTACCAGAGAGTTGGTAATGAGATGACAACTAATCTTTTGGCAATTCATTCAGTTCTCTGCTAAGTCGTGCGGTGGTTGCAATTTATATCTATTTAGGGAGCAATAATAATGATAACAGCTAGCCTTTGTATAGAGCTTTAAAGTTTGTAAAGCTCTTTAAATGTTTTCTCATTTATTTTGATCAAATGATATATCCATTTGAATTAAATATGCAGTTGTTAAATAGAATTTTTCATATTTGTATGGATTTTAGTTGAGTTGGACTTCAGGGGGACAGGCTTATTATACTATTGTGTGTGAGGCAGTAACAAACTTTCAAATGGTACATATTCCTTAGAAATAACCATTACATATTTCAAAAAAAGAAAGCAAGTATTTTTGGCGATAATTGTGTCATACAGACTTGTCCAAATTTCATAAAATAAGTCATAATGAGCCTTAAAATATGTGAATCGTTGATATTTGTGTGTGAGGTAAAGGCACAACAAGCATAGCATAATATGATGAGAGTGTCATTAGGATTTGCTTTATGCTCGGAGCCTCCATGTTGCCTTTCTGGTATTTGTTGCCAAGGGCAAACTATTATGGAATGTTTTGTCTACCATGGAGTTTCTCAATAAAGTTCTAACTTCCCTTTTTTAGTATAATTATGGAACTATTTTTTTAAGAACTGAAAGTGACTTTTCCAGTTGTATTCAATTGTGTCCAAATCTTTATTATCCCATTTGGGTTTTCCTTAGAAGAGATAATGGTGTGGTTTTCCATTTCTTTCTCTCATTTTACAGAGAAAACTGAGGCAAACAGGATTAAATGACTTGCCCAAGGTCACACAGCCAGTAAGTGTCTGAGGCCAGATTTAAACACAAGAAGGTGAGTCTTCTTGACCCTTTGCCTGGCACTCTATCCACTGTACCACATAGCCACCCTAAAAAAATGAAAGTGACATAAGAGGTCATCTTATTTCCATGACCAACTTTAAGTGTTCCAAACCTTCACTGGTTCTCCTATATAAAATGTTGATATTTTTAAAGCTCTTGTTCGAAAATTCTTAGCTAACATTCTTAAAGATTATTTGTTCAGGGTGGGCGGAGCCAAGATGGCAGCTGGTAAGCAGGGACTAGAGTGAGCTCCGTTACCAAGTCCCTCCAAAAACCTACAAAAAATGGCTCTGAACCAATTCTAGAATGGCAGAACCCACAGAACAGAAAAGGGAAGCAGGGCTTCAGCCCAGGACAGCCTGGATGGTCTCTGGGTGAGGTCTATTCCACACGGAGCTGGGAGCTGGGAGCTGGGAGCGGAGTGGAGCAGAGCCCAGCCTGAGCGGCGTGGACGATCCAGACCAGAAGCCGGGCGGAGGGGGCCCTAGCGCCCTGATTCAGTGAGCTGCAGCAGTTACCAGACCCCTCGACCCACAAACACCAAAGACTACGGAGAAGGTTAGTGGGAAAAGCTGTGGGAGTGGAAGGAGTTCGTGGTTCGGCTTCCAGCCCCAGGGGCAGCGGAGGTGGGGCAGCTACAGCTGTTGTTACTTCCGGCTCCAGGCCCACCTGGTGGGAGGAATTAAGTGGCAGATCACAGCAGGGGTGCACAGCCTGCCGAAGATCTAAGCCCAGTTCGGGTTGGGGGTTCTTGGGGAAGGAGCAATGCGGGTCTGACAGAGCTGGCACCTCCCACCCAAACGTGGAACATACAACTCGTTAGTCTACAAGCAGTCATACCGCACTGAAAAACTCCAGGGTCAAGTTAGTTGGTTGGGAATATGGCCAGGCAGCGAAAACGCGCCCAGATTCAGTCTCAGACTTTGGATCCTTTCTTTGGTGACAAAGAAGACCAAAACATACAGCCTAAAGAAGACAACAAAGTCATAGAGCCTACAACCAAAGCCTCCAAGAAAAACATGAACTGGCCCCAGGCCATAGAAGAACTCAAAAAGGATTTGGAAAAGCAAGTTAGAGAAGTAGAGGAAAAATTGGGAAGAGAAATGTGAAGGATGCAAGAAAACCATGAAAAACAAGTCAATGACTTGCTAAAGGAGACCCAAAAAAATACTGAAAAATACACTGAAGAAAACAACACCTTAAAAAACAGACTAACTCAAATGGCAAAAGAGCTCCAAAAAGCCAATGAGGAGAAGAATGCCTTGAAAGGCAGAATTAGCCAAATGGAAAAGGAGGTCCAAAAGACCACCGAAGAAAATACTACTTTAAAAATTAGATTGGAGCAAGTGGAAGCTAGTAACTTTATGAGGAATCAGGATATTATAAAACAGAACCAAAGGAATGAAAAAATGGAAGACAATGTGAAATATCTCCTTGGAAAAACCACTGACCTGGAAAATAGATCCAGGAGAGATCATTTAAAAATTATTGGACTACCTGAAAGCCATGATCAAAAAAAGAGCCTAGATACCATCTTTCAAGAAATTATCAAGGAGAACTGCCCTGATATTCTAGAGCCACAGGGCAAAATAGAAATTGAAAGAATCCATCGATCGCCTCCTCAAATAGATCCCAAAAAGAAATCTCCTAGGAATATTGTTGTCAAATTCCAGAGCTCCCAGATCAAGGAGAAAATACTGCAAGCAGCCAGAAAAAAACAATTTGAGTATTGTGGAAACCCAATCAGAATAACCCCAGACCTGGCAGCTTCTACATTAAGAGATCGAAGGGCTTGGAATGCGATATTCCGGAGGTCAATGGAGCTAGGATTAAAACCTAGAATCACCTACCCAGCAAAACTGAGTATCATGTTCCAAGGCAAAATACGGATTTTCAATAAAATAGAGGACTTTCAAGCTTTCTCAGTGAAAAGACCAGAACTGAATAGAAAATTTGACTTTCAAACACAAGAATCAAGAGAAGCATGAAAAGGTAATCAAGAAACGGAAATTGCAAGGGACTTACTAAAGTTGAACTCTTTTGTTTACATTCCTACATGGAAAGATGATGTGTATGATTCATGAGACCTCAGTATTAGGGTAGTTGAAGGGAATATGCATATATATATATATATATATATATATATATATATATGTATATGTTTATGTATATATATAAGAGAGTGTGTATGTATGTATATATCTATGTGTATATGTATGTATGTGTATGTATGTGTATATATATGTCTGTTTATATATATATATGCGTGTGTGTGTGTGTGTGTGTGTGTGTGTGTGTGTAAAAGAGAGAGAGCAGACACAGGGTGAGTTGAAGATGAAGGGAAGATATCTAAAAGAAATAAAATGAAATTAAGGGATGAGAGAGCAACATACTGAGAGAGGGAGATAGGGAGAGATAGAATGGGGTGGATTATCTCACATAAAGGTGGCAAGAGGAAGCAGTTCTGTGGGAGGAGGGGAGAGGGCAGGTGAGGGGGGAATGAGTGAACCTTGCTCTCATCAGATTTGGCCTGAGGGGGAATACCATACATACTCAGTTGGGTATCTTACCCCACGGGAAAGAAGAGGGAGGAAGATAAAAAAAATAAAAGGGGGGGGATGATGGAGGGGAAGGCAGATGGGGGTGGAGGTAATCAAAACAAACACTTTGGAAAGGGACAGGGTCAAGGGAGAAAATTCAATAAAGCGGGATGGGTTGAAAAGGAGCAAAATGTAGTTAGCCTTTCACAACATGAGTATTGTGAAAGGGTTATACATAATGATACATGTGTGGCCTAAGTTGAATTGCTCGACTTCTTAGGGAGGGTGGGTAGGAAGGGAAGAGGGGAGAGAATTTGGAACTCAAAGTTTTAAAATCAGATGTTCAAAAAAAAAACGTTTTTGCATGCAACTAAAAAATAAGATACACGGGCAATGGGGCGTAGAAATTTATCTTGCCCTACAAGAAAGGAAGGGAAAAGGGGATGAGAGGGGAGGGGGGTAATAGAGGGGAGGGCTGACTGGGGAACAGGGCAACCAGAATATATACCATCTTGGAGTGGGGGGGAGGGTAGAAATGGGGAGAAAATTTGTAATTCAAACTGTTGTGAAAATCAATGCTGAAAACCAAAACCAAATATGTTAAATAAATAAATTTAAATTAAATTTAAAAAATAAAAATAAAAATACATGCTTTTAAAAAAAGATTATTTGTTCAATGTCTAACATTAATTATTACAAATCTATACTGATTGTTATCAATGAAATGTAGAAAGTTTTAAATTCTTATTATAGTATTATAAGCAAGCATCTTGAGATTAACACCCTATCTCTGTCCCTTAGTCACATGTTACCTTCCCCTCATCCCCATCTTACCTACCTCCAACACACTGGCAAACTAAGTGCTTGGCAATTGGGCTTACCCTTCTTTCTTTAGCATACAGAGACTTAGAAATGGGTGCAGTGGGACCTCAGCATTCTATTGAAACCAATTTGAAATAATGTATTCTGAATTCCTTCCCCAATTTGTAAATTAGGTTTCAGTAAAATTCTATATACTGAGTTGCCTTATGACAATGGATTCCTATTCAGATTTGGGCAACTGATGACAGATGGCAAAGTTCATTTAAATGAGGACCTGAAATAAATGGGAAATGATGACAAGAATAGGTGTGTGCAGTGCCTCAATCAAGATAAATCTGGCGTGCTGGCCAAACCAGCTACATGAATAAAAACTGATTGTGACAAATGATTGGCTACTTATGCAGCAAAATTGATAAATCTCCTTCTTAACAGGCTTTCAGAATGCTCGAGCCTATACAGCATGTTCAGGGTAACTATTCTCTCAACCTAGAAATTCTATATAACAAGGGTACAGCAATGGGGTGCAGTGACTTCTATACCACTAAGAAAAATACAATCCCAATGTGGTGAGCCAGAGGAAGTTGTCACTTTTAGTAGTCATGTTTCCATAACTTTTGATTATCACAAATGGGTGCAACTTGGCAGCAAAAAACTAGCAAAACATATCAGGGTAGCTGTAAATTCATATGCCTAATGTTGTCTCCATTATAGATTTAACTGCTGTAATTTAAAAATGTTTGCATTGTCACTGCCTGCAGATGTGGGCAACCTAAAGAAGATATATGCTGAAAATTGCTAGGACGATAGAACATTCTAAAGAAAACAATCTTACTTGGAAAAAAAGTTAGAAAATAATTCAATTCCATAAAAATATATTAAGTACCTACTACTTGTAGGAATTGTACTAAGCACTGGGAAAATAAAGAAGAAAAAGAAAGACAGTCTCTGTCTTCTAGGAGCTTACAATCTAACGGAGGAAGAAATGTAAAAAAAGGATGATGAAAAATAGATCTTCACGAGGTGCATGATGCAAGGTCATGACGTTCCTTCCATGGAGTGAAAACCTAGAAAAGCTGCTGATAGGAACAGGAGAGTTACCTGAAAAGTGGTGAAAATTCTGAAGACAACTAAAGGAAGGCTTTGGTAGGAATTTGTTGCTCCACTCTCTAGCTCTCCAATTAGAGGGGAGAGGTAACTGAGGGAATTGAACAGGTGTGGAGTTTCCAAAACTAAGTCAATCTGCATGGTGATAAGATTTCATTTAATCATCTTAATGAGGGAAAAGGAAAAAAAAACATCGTGTTCTGTGGAGTCTAGACCAAGCAGTGCTACTGATGGATACTGGAAAGTTACCTGGAGGGTTATTCAAACATATTCTGCCATGTAACAAATGATCACTAAATGCTTTTTTTGCGAAACTCTGGGGGACAAAAACATTAATAAGATCTCACCATGATCTTCAAGAATCTTACTACCTAATAGAAGTGATAAAACAAGTCCACCAAAAAAATCTAATGCTAGTTTGTATGTGATAAATGTTAGAAAAGTGATTGTATGTTCATTGGTAGTAGGAACTGTCTTTTACTTCTTTTTATAGCCATAAGTCAGCATAGTGCATGGAATCCAGTAGGTGCTTAATAAACTATTGTTGACTACCAATCAAGTCCTCTAGTCTTTGAGAAGAGAGAGAACATAATCAGGAAAGGTTATTTAAGCAGCTGCTTTTGTGTCTTGAAGCATAGGTAGTATTTTTTTAGGAAGAGATAGGCTCATCCAGGAATGAAAAAAAAGGTTCAGAAGGGAAGAATAATAGAGTTATAAAAACAGAATACACTAGCTAAAAAAAGAATACGTGCAGGCAATGAGTGGGAAGATATGTCTTTAAAAGGTAGGTTGGGGATAGATTACAGATGTTCTTGTATGCCAGACTAAATTTAGACTTTATTATCAAATAAGAAGACATTGAATATTTTTAGCAAGCTATGCTTTAAGATTAATCTGGTGGTCATATATGAGACAGATTGGAGGGGGAAATACCAACAAAAATAGTGGGATAGGAGTTAGCAGTATAGCCCAGCTATTTTCACAACCAATCCAACAAATATCCAAAAAAAGATTTAGACTTAATAATGATCAGGAATCCAAAGAAACAGTAGTGAATCATTTTTTTTCCAGCCAAAGATCAATAATTTAGCTAACTGGCAAGTGATCAGAGCAAGAAGTATTGAATAACGATGGGAATGGAGCTCTTTTGCTCTGAACCCAGATTGATAGTGTGGGTTTATCCCCTTTTATTGAGTAGGAAGGGGCCTTTAGCACTGACTCTCTCACCCTGGAGTTATAGCCAAGACTTGCTCCAGGGGTTAGTGACCAGAATAAGAAGCTAAAAAAGTTTTGCAACTAGGTACCAGGGTTTGGAGCTTTATCCAAGTTCAACATGTAGTTGTATTGCCTAGGTGGAGTCTAGATCCAGGAAAGTGCAAAAGGTCAGGAATTTGATCAGAGAATGCCCTAGGAAAGAGATGTCAAACTTGTAGCCTAAAAAATTCCCAAATATTGTCTGAATCAGATGAAAATGTATTTGGGAAATATTTAACAAAATAATTAAAAATACAATAAAACATATAATGTTACTTTGTGGTTAACTAAGTCAATATGGAGCCCAGAGGGATCCTTTTCTATTTTAGTTTGATTCACCACCCTAGATCATACTACTTAGAGAACACTGAAAGTTTGCAGCTACCTGGCCTAAACTGTTCCTATGATCCTTGAAGAACACAATATTCAAAACCTGGAGCAGATAGCAACAGGACCCTTGATAATACAGAGTTGTCATTGAGTCATTGAGTCATATCTGACTCTTGGTGACCCTATTTGTTTTTTGTTTGTTGGTTGGTTTGTTTTTGGCAAAGATACTGAGTGGTTTGCCATTTCCTTGTTCAGCTTATTTTTCAGATGAGGACATGTGGGCAAAAAGGGTTACATGACTTGCCTAGGGTCACATAACTACTAAGTGTCTGAGGGCAGATTTGAATTGAGAAAGATGAGTTTTCCTGACTCATGTGCAATCTAACTGATAATACAAAATAGGACTGTACAAAGTCCTAACATTCCCTCCAGAAGCAGAAAGAGCCTGGCCCTGGCACAAAATCCCCATCCAGGAATATGATTCAAAGAATGAGTAAATAATAAAAGATTCCCATCACAAAAAGCTATTGTGGTACCAAAATAACAAAGACACTAACTCAGAAGAAAATAACTACCAAACACCTACAAGTAAAGTCTCTTTGGAAAACATTTCTTCATATAAGATAATTTTGAATTGCTAGAACAAATGAAAGCAGAACTGCTTTTTGTTTTTAATGAGTTCAAAAATATATTATGAAAACAATAGTAGAAAGAAACCAAATGAGAGGTTTGAAGAAAAGGATTGGAAGAAGATTTAACAGCTTATTTCAGGGGGTAAATAATTTAACTCAAGAAATAGACTGCTTGAAAATTAAAATGGACCACATTGAAATTAATGACTCCATAACAGTAGGGGAAATAATAAATTAAAGTCAAAAAGCTGGATATAGGACAAAATATAAGAAAACTTATCAAAAATGACTGAGAGAAGAGATCAAGGAGAGACAGTTTAAGGATCATTGAACTACCAGAAAGTCATGACCAAAAAAAGAGAAGAAAATGGATATCATATTTCAAGAAATAATGAAAGAAAACTACCCAGATCTATTAGAACCAGAGAGCCAAGTGAAAATAGAATCCCCTGGTAACTTCCTGAAAGAAACTCTAAAATGAAAACTCCCGGGAACAGCATGACCAAAAAACAAGGCTTCCAGGTCAAAAAAGAATACTGCAATTAGCCAGAAAGAAAAGAGTTTAAGAAGTGAAGATGCACCATCAGGATCAAACAAGATATAACAAGTATTACTATAAAGGACAAAGAAATTGGAATACAATATTCCAAAAGGCAAAAAAACAGACTTACAACTAAGAATGCCTTACCTAGCAAAACTGATTTAATACTGGGAGGGGGTGGAAAGGGGTGAGCAATGGAATGAATATTTAATGAAATAGTGGACTTTCAAGCAATTCTGATAAAAAGACTAGAGGTGAGTAGAAACTTTGAAATACAAACATGTAAGGGCAAGAAAAGTCGGACTTTTTGTTGTCTTTTATTTTGGAGTGCTTCTCTACACTAAGGCAATCCAATGCCTTTGACTGAGTCTTGCCTTTGTTTGTAGAAAGGCCCACACCCTTTTGCTAACTCGATCATGAGAGGTATGAAGTGCTCTGACCCTGAAGAAGTATATATATATACTCTGAGGTTAGTATTTTGTTTGGGGCTCTCTCACTGGAAAAGTGTTGTGTGATTTGACCAGAAGAGACTCTGGGTAGCCATTGGAGCCCCTCAGCTTTGAAAAACCCAGCTGTTGGTGCTTCTATCTATGGTAATTATGTTTGCAATGTCTAGGACAGACAGCTAGAAGCCTGTCTGCTGATAATTTCTGCTTGCAATTTCTGTTTGTGTTTTCTTTAAAGTTCAGGGTGCTGATTTTTCCCCCTGAACTAAATAAATGATATATGCATGTTTAATTAAAATGGAATGGTAAACTCCTTAAAGTTGCTTTCCTTAGAAAGGCAGATCAAAGAACCTGCGTTAACAGCCCTCTTGTGTGCTGGTGTTGTTGGTCTTACACTTCCACAGCAGCTACTAACTGTAACATTGTTGTTACAAAACACAGGAGTCAAAAGAAATATAAAAACAATATAAAAGCAAATGAACAACCAAAAGGAAATATAAAAGGATAAAATATTTATACTCTTGTAAAGAAGAGATGATATAAATGCACTCTCAGAACCTTAACATGATCAGAGGCCCTAGGAAGAGTTAAATAAGATGGAAGGTCTGGGAATAGCTTTATTATATATTAATAATCTGAAAAGAAGAAAAAAGTGAAGGAGAAAGTAATACATTAAGAAATATAGGACAGTGGTAGTTGTGGAGTATATATAATAACATATATAATTACATGTATATGTATGTATATATATATATATATATATATATATATATATATATATATATATAAAATTAAGTTGTGCAAGTACAAGACTAGATAAACATAAAGGAAATGGAGGCTTAAGTAGGCATCACTTGTGCCCCATTTTCCTATGGACTGGTCAAAGTAAGGTAGACTACATACACACCTACACACATATGTGCACAAGCATAGTCTGGTGTAGAAATATCATTTAAGTCAATAAGGAAACAAGAAGAACTCTGAAGAGGTCAAAGGGGGAAAATGAGAGGGAAGGTATATTCTGGGAGGGATTAGTCATAAGCAAAATAAGTTCCAAACTTAAAAGATGATTGTGAAAATAGGGTTTAAAAGGAAAGAAATAACAGGTAAGAAACTGTGATTGCTGGTTCAGGTGAGGGTAAGAGAAGAGAGGCGGGAAGCTGCAGCTAATCGAAACCAAGAGCACTAATGCTGGTAACACTGAATGCTACTGTGCCATAAGAAATTTTTTTAAGGGATGATTTCTGAAATTATTAGTAAGACATGTATAAACTGATGCAGAATGAACAGAAGTGTGTGAACAATTTAGAAACTAACACCAATGTTGTAAAATTCAGCATTTTAAAAGATTTAGGAACTCTGATCAATGCATTAGACAACCACAATTCCAGGGGACTGATAATGAAAAATGCTACCACCTCCTGACAGAGAAGTAAGGAACTCAAGATGTATCAGAATAGGAAATACGTTTTTTTGTCCATGGTCAGTGTTAGCATGGCCTTATATTTGGCTATGCATATTTGTAAGTGGGATTTTATTTTTCATTTTTCTTTCTTAATGGAAGTGGTTATGGTGTGAAGAGAAATAAATGGTTGTTAAATAAAAAAAAATTAAAGTGTTAGTGAATAAATGTAAAGAAAGGGGCCTACCATGTGTCTGTTGTGTTCACTTACAAAAAAAAATAAAAACTAAAGACAGCTTGGAGTAGGAATCACTGGAGGTGAATGGAAACTGATTGGGATCCTATTGACATAGTTGAACTAAGAGGTTATAAATACTTGATCTATACCAGTAATAGTGGGAATAGAAAATAGAAATGCATCTATAGGAGTAAGCAATTTGGAAATCATCATCATCTTCATTCGCAGAATGCTTTTTCTGGTCTTCTTAGCTCTTAGTGTCTTCCCGTCCAAGGTTAGTTTGTGTCTGCTTTTCATGTACTTTGTACATATCTATATGTGTACATGTTTTAACTACCTACCTTATGATGTTTCTGGAAGGTAGAGAATGCTTATTTTTGCATTTGTCTCATCAGTGTTTAGCATGTTGTCCAGCAGATAGTCCTTAATAAATGTTTATTGAAACTAAAGAGCTATTGTCCCACTGATCATTCATCAATCATCCCCTACATGTATATAACATTTTATAGTTGTCAGATACTTCTCTATATGTTGCTTATTTGAACTTCACAACCACTCTGAAATAGGTAGGGAACATATTATTACCTAAGATAAGCTAATTGAGCTTAGAGAAATTATATGACTTGGAATCATTTAATTTTTACATCTGGAAAGGACCTTCAAGAATATTATAGTTGTTAGTTATATAAGTTTGATAACGGGAGAAGTACAGCCCAATCTAATCCAATCTACTAGATGACTAGTATACATCGAAAAGTAGAAGTGGTGATTAAAAAATTCCTCCTGGCTTCATCAAGAACAGGTCATGCCAGACTTATTTCCATTTTGGAAAGAATTTCTAAACTAGTAGATGAGAGGTATACAATCGATAGTTTACCTGGATTTTAGGAAAAAAATTTTGATAAAATACTTCATGCTGCTCTTGTGGAAAAGATGGAGAGATATGGATTGTATTAGAGTGACCCAATGGATTCAGAAGTGATTGGCTTGCCAGAATGAAATAGGAATTATTATTAAATCAGTGTCAAAACGGCAGGGGGTTCGATCTCAAAGAAGGGCTTTAAAAAGAGGGAAAAAAATAAGAACATGTGATTAATGACTAAGTAATGGGAAGAGAATAGGAGCAGGAAAACAACTACATTGTTCTATTTGAGAAGAGCGTTTTTGTTGTTTCAGGAGCTTGTACACATTTTCTTGAATGCAATTAGCTTATCTATTTTTTTTTTAATTTTTTTAAATTTATTTAACAAATTTAGTTTTCAGCATTGATTTTCACAAGAGTTTGGATTACAAATTTTCTCCCCATTTCTACCCTCCCCCCCACTCCAAGATGGCGTCTATTCTGGTTGCCCTGTTCCCCAGTCAGCGCTCCCCTCTGACACCCCATTCCCCTCCCATCCCCTTTTCCCTTCCTTTCTTGTAGGGCAAGATAAATTTTTACGCCCCATTGCCTGTGTATCTTATTTTCTTGTTGCATACAAAAAAATTTTTGTTTTTGAACATCTGTTTTTAAAACTTTGAGTTACAAATTCTCTCCCCTCTTCCCTTCCCACCCACCCTCCTTAAGAA
Organism: Trichosurus vulpecula; assembly: GCF_011100635.1. NCBI lineage: Eukaryota > Metazoa > Chordata > Mammalia > Diprotodontia > Phalangeridae > Trichosurus > Trichosurus vulpecula. The sequence goes on along the minus strand of NC_050576.1, from coordinate 313,324,395 downwards.
GTCAAGCAATTCAACATAGGCCACATGTGTATCATTATGTATAACCCTTCCACAATAATCATGTTGTGAAAGACTAACTATATTTTGCTCCTTCCTAACCTATCCCCCTTTATTGAATTTTCTCCCTTGACCCTGTCCCCTTTCGAAAGTGTTTGTTTTTGACTACCTCCACCCCCATCTGCCCTCCCCTCCATCATCCCCCCAATTTTTTTTATCTTCTTCCCTCTTCCTTCCTGTGGGGTAAGATTCCCAATTGGGTATGTATGGTATTCCCTCCTTAGGCCAAATCTGATGAGAGCAATGTTCACTCATTCCCCCCTCATCCGCCCTCTCCCCTCCTACCACAGAACTGCTTCCTCTTGCCACCTTTATGGGAGATAATCTATCCCATTCTATCTCTCCTTATCTCCCTCTCTCAGTATGTTCCTCTCTCATTCCTTAATTTGATTTTATTTCTTTTAGATATCTTCCCTTCATCTTCAACTCACCCTGTGTCTGCTCTCTCCCTCTCTCCCTCTCTCTCTCTCTCTCTCTCTCTCTCTCTCTCTCTCTCTCTACATATATATGTATATATATGTATATATATATACACATACACACACAAATATATACATACATACACATTCACCCACATATATACATAAACATGTATGTATGCATATTCCCTTCAGCTACCCTAATACTGAGGTCTCATGAATCATACACATCATCTTTCCATGTAGGAATGTAAACAAAAGAGTTCAACTTTAGTAAGTCCCTTGCAATTTTTCTTGTTCTTTTTCTTGATTACCCTTTCATGCTTCTCTTGATTCTTGTGTTTGAAAGTCAAATTTTCTATTCAGTTCTGGTCTTTTCACTGAGAAAGCTTGAAAGTCCTCTATTTTATTGAAAATCCATATTTTGCCTTGGAGCATGATACTCAGTTTTGCTGGGTAGGTGATTCTAGGTTTTAATCCTAGCTCCATTGACCTCCGGAATATCATATTCCAAGACCTTCGATCTCTTAATGTAGAGGCTGCCAGATCTTGGGTTATTCTGATTGGGTTTCCACAATACTCAAATTGTCTCTTTCTGGCTACTTGCAATATTTTCTCCTTGATCTGGGAGCTCTGGAATTTGGCAACAATATTCCTGGGAGATTTCTTTTTGGGATCTATTTGAGGAGGCGATCGATGGATTCTTTCAATTTCTATTTTGCCCTGTGGCTCTAGAATATCAGGGCAGTTCTCTTGATAATTTCTTGAAAGATGATATCTAGGCTCTTTTTTTGATCATGGCTTTCAGGTAGTCCAATAATTTTTAAATGATCTCTCCTGGATCTATTTTCCAGCTCAGTGGTTTTTCCAATGAGATATTTCACATTATCTTCCATTTTTTCATTCCTTTGGTTCTGTTTTATAATATCTTCATTTCTCATAAAGTCACTAGCTTCCACTTGCTCCAGTCTAATTTTCAAGGTAGTATTTTCTTCAGTGGTCTTTTGGACCTCCTTTTCCATTTGGCTAATTCTGCCTTTCAAGGCATTCTTCTCCTCATTGGCTTTTTGGAGCTCTTTTGCCATTTGAGTTAGTCTGTTTTTTAAGGTGTTGTTTTCTTCAGTGTATTTTTCAGTATTTTTTTGGGTCTCCTTTAGGGAAGTCATTGACTTGTTTTTCATGGTTTTCTCGCATCCTTCTCATTTCTCTTCCCAATTTTTCCTCTACTTCTCTAACTTGCTTTTCCAAATCCTTTTTGAGCTCTTCCATGGCCTGGGACCAGTTCATGTTTTTCTTGGAGGCTGTTGGTGTAGGCTCTTGCACTTTATTGACTTATTTAGGCTGTATGTTTTGGTCTTCTTTGTCATTAAAGAAAGAATGCAAAGTCTGAGACTGAATCTCGGTGCGTTTTCGCTGCCTGGCCATATTCCCAGCCAACTAACTTGACCTTTGAGTTTTTCAGTGGGGTATGACTGCTTGTAGACTAGAGAGTTCTATGTTCCACGTTTGGGGGAGAGGTGCCAGCTGTGCCACACCAGCACTCCTCCTTCCCCAAGAACCCCCAACCCGGACTGGGCTTAGATCATCAACAGGCTGAGCACTCCTGCTCTGATCCGCCACTTAATTCCTCCCAGCAGATGGGTCTGGAGCTGGAAGTAAAAACAGCTGTAGCTGCCCCACCTCCGCTGCCCCTGGGGCTGGAAGCCAAACCGCGAAACTCCTTCTACTCCTGCAGCTTTTCCCACTAACCTTCTCTGCAGTCTTTGGTGTTTGTGGGTTAAGGAGTCTGGTAACTGCCGCAGCTCACTGATTCAGGGTGCTAGGGCCCCCTCTGCCCGGCTTCTGGTCTGGATGGTCCACGCCGTTCAGGCTGGGTTCTGCTCCACTCCGTTCCCAGCTCCCAGCTCCCAGCTCCCAGCTCCGTGTGGGATAGACCTCACCCAGAGACCATCCAGGCTGTCCTGGGCTGGAGCCCTGCTTCCCTCTGCTGTTTTGTGGGTTCTGCCGTTCTAGAATTGGTTCAGAGCCATTTTTGGAGGGACTCGGTAAGGAGCTCACACTAGTTCCTGCTTACCAGCCGCCATCTTGGCTCTGCCCCAGCTTATCAATTTTTATAAAGACATGAATGTAAACTCTCAGGATATTGACATTTTAGTAATGAATGAAAATCATTGTTCATAAGAGTTTTCTAATGACAAAATCAAATGTTCCTTCATGTTAGACCCAGATACAGTCAAGTGTTACATAGCATAGAGTGCTGGACCTGCAGTCAGGAAGATCTGAGTTCAAATCTGGCCTGAGACATTTACTAGCTCTTTGACCCTGGACAAGTTACTTAACGCTGTGCTGGAGAAAGGAATGGAAAACCAATCCAGTACTTTGCCAAGCAAACTTTAAATGGACTCATAAAGAGCCAGACATTACTTACCAAGAACGAACTATTTCTGTGGGTGAAAGGTAGTTGCTCTAGTGTAAGGCAATCCAAAGTATTTTTGAGGAAAAATTTCTTACCACTTCAGAGGTCTGGGTTTTGTTATTAAACATAACCATTATGATCTTAATATTAGGTCAGCAAAATGAAACAATGTTTGAGAGAAGGTGAAAAGCAACTCTAAGAGAATGTTTCCAGCTACAAGGGATTAGGATCTGAGAGTAGGATAGTTACCTAGAAAAAGAAGAAACTGTTTTCAGAGATATAGTAGGCTACCCCTCCTAGATTGTTGATACTTCTTACATCTATAGGATTGGACTTTGGGGAAGAAAAAGAAGAGCATTCAATGAAGCATTTTAGTTCAGTACAACCTTTAAGAAACTGGGTTTGTAAGTAGACCTGTCTATAAGATTTATGTAGTAGGGTCCAAATTCATAGTGATTTCCTGACTTAAAAGTCTAGTTATGAAATGGCTCATTCTTATGTCTTCAGTTAGAAATAATAGCTTTCTAACAATGGGCTGGGGTTAGAACTGCTAGCCCTGGGCTAGGAAAAGTCTGTCTCTCCTTCATGGTCCTCATTGCATCTTCATGCTACCAGTACAGGGATACCTAGCAACATAAAGTCAGATTGACCAAAAGTGTTTATGTGAAGTAATTTAAATCTGGCAAATGTATTTTTTTACAGAATAAATGTAAGACAACCCCAAAGTAAAGTGGAGGTAGGATTGGACCAGTCCATTTTTCATCTTCCCTGGGCTTGTTTCTCTCTAAGCTCCTCCTGCTCCGGGGCAAGTGAGTGAACACCTGAGATAAAACACAGGGAATCCCTTGTACCTCCAAACATGTCCATTCAGAATAAGGTCATCTCTCATGGTCTTATAGAAGGGAACTACAGATGTGGCAGGCACTAGCTACAACTCTGTCTGGCCACAGCTGTGGGATAACCACCACTTCTCCCTTCTGTTGTCTTCTTTCCTAACTCCTGTTCTAGATGTGCATGAAAACTTCTGCTCCACTCTCCTTTGAGTGCTGATATTTTAGTTTCCTCTCTTCTCAAATAAAGAAGAACTAGAACTCCTACAGGGTTTATGACCCTTGTCAGAGGTGGTTATATATCATCGATTTCAAACGAAATAAAAGGAAGAAAAGAAGGAAGGAAAAGGGATTAGTAAAAATTTAAGATTTGCTGCCCATGAAGGCAGGAAACATGCCTTTTAAAATTTTTGACACTTCCTACATTGCCTAGAAAAATGTTCTATACATGATATGTACTTAATAAATATCTGTAGAAGTGAAAATAATTGTGATTCTCTGTCTTATACGACAGTATTTTTTAAAGTTTATAGCAAAAGGATATGTTATATGGCAGTAAGAAGACAGACTGATCATGTGACAAGAATGAAGAATTACAGGTGGGCAGCCAGAAAATTCCATTGGTATTCTCATGATATCAGGAGAAAAGGGAGAAAACTCCCAGCATGATGGATTGACTCCACCTCCAATCTCCATGCAGAACCTTTTGGAAAAAAATAAATGATTCACCCAGGTTAAGAACACATGGGTGGGTTATGATTTTCATCTTGGGAAGGAACTCCTGAATGCATGAGATTGCAGATTCACTCATTTATTCGAATAGTACAGAATAAAGAAACTAAATATGTCCCATGCATGCTCCTTCAATAATGGGTGGGTTTATGCATAAAGATTCAGAGGCCAGAGAAAGGGATATATATTTGTGTACACATATGCATATGTATATATATGCGTATGCCTTATAAGCACATCATATACATATGTGTATGTGTGTGTGCATTTGTGTGTTTGTGTATGTAAGCCAATTTCATGTTTATGGGGAAGGTATATATTTAGAGAGAGACATTGTGCTTCAGGGAAGACAGTGTTAGAACTGGAATCAAATGAGACCTAAGTTGAAATCAGAAGAAACTTGTATAAAACTCCTTTCTCTAACACTTTACTATCTCTGTGATCATGGACAAGTCCCTTATCTTTTCTGAGTCACAGTTTCCTCCCCTGTAAAAAATATCTATAATAAAGTGCCTTACTTTAAAGCAATGTTTCAAGGAACAAATAATATTATGGAAGCATATATACATGTAGAAAATGTTTTGTGAACCTTAAAGCATGAAATAAATGGAAGCTATCATTATTAATGAATGTCTAAGAATTATGCTCTAATGGTAATGAACTAAAATTGCTATATATTCATCACCTTGCTTTTGCTTTTTTTTACATCATAGCAGATGGCTGATCCAGATTAATAATATCCAAAGAAAGCATAGATCACAACATAAATATTTTCATATATTCCCAAATTATCATTTAAGCTGTTCTTCTCTCTTCCTAAGTAAACTCAGCACATTGTTAATATTTACATCCTAATGGTTGTTATAGCATCTACTGAGTAAATCTAACTGAAATATACTTCATCATTCCTAAGGAGGCATGAAGGTATTATAAAGAGCATTAAATTCTCCTTACTTTTTGCTTATTCAATGATACTCCAGGAGATATGAGGGGTGAAGTCATTAAGTACTTGTTATTTGTACATGATTTATTAAGTAACATAGTAAGAAAGATTATTCAAATCAAGCTTTGCAAATAAATGAGCATCATTGTGCCTTTGGCAATAAAATCAGTTCTTTCTCACTAAGGACAGTTCTTGATTTATGCAAATTCACATTACACAAATTTGACTTTAAGTAAATAATTCTGAAAGAAATCCACATTCCAAAAGAACACCTATGTATAGTACTGCGCTCGCTCTCTCTTGTTTTGTCCCTCACCTTGGCGTTTGTGGCCTCCCTCGACCTACCCTGACCTGCCCCTCCCAAAATCCTAGTAAAAGCAGAAGAAGAGATGCTGAGTGGTCTGAGGCTTAACTTGAAATCTCAGGCACCAAGAGAGGAGACCTTTGACTCACTCTGTCCACTCACATGTCCAACCCAGTGGTATACAGCTCCAACATGTCTATCTTTTTTGACTACTTGGATTTCTGTCCCTGGCCCCTGCCACCACCTATTCTCTCCTGTATGTGTCCCTGTCTAACCCCCACATTCTCTTCCTCTCAGTTTCATCCAGGCCCCTCCGTGGCTGGCCCTGCTCCCATGTATTCCTCTTGCTCCTCTCACTTCTCTGTCCCTGGCCCCAATGTGTCCTTGAACCCTGTGCTAGCCTCAGTTCCCTTTTTCTGCTCTCCTCCCTCCATTGCCCTCATCTATATGCAAACTTTCATTACATAAAAATCACTTTACTTAGAGGTCTACAGAACAGTCCACTTACTAAAGTGAGAACTATCTGTAGTTTCATAAGAAATTAAAAATGAAAATCATGACATTCAACTCAGTTCAAGGTACATTGATCAAGCACCTACTACAGGCCTGTTAAAACCAACTGTTGACTGATTACTGTCCTCCCAAGGCAAGTTCTTTGGTCATGTTATTTAATGCTGGATTAACATTGTTAAGAATAATATTGGTGAAATAATAAAAGACATAGCTATTTATCTTCCATTGAGACTATATCTCAAGAAAATATTTTCCTCTAGGAAAAGACAATAAGATTTTTGTAAAGTCCCACAAAGTCAGAGACATAACTACATAATTCATGAGCAGCCTCTCTCTATAGAATTTAATAAAACAACTGTTTTGAGGCAGATTCATTTCCTACCATTCATGCTCATGGAAGATCAAAACAAAATGTGGATTATCCAGTGAGAACATTAAAGTAGAAAAAATAAATAATAACACTTCTGGGACCTCATAGGCTTGTCATGAAGATCAAAGAAGATAATATGTGTAAAAGAGCTTCAGAGTAGTATGCTGATGTAAGTTATTGTTATTATTAATAATAATACCAGCCAGTATTATTTGATTATTTTAGTTCTCAAGAACGGAATTCATTGAAGCAGTTATGTAATATATGAACTCATAAAGCTAGAAGCTTACAAAGGCAATTCACATGAGGCATTAGAGGAATGTCTCTCAAGAAAGAAAAGAAACAAAAAGAAAACTAATTCCAGTAACAGATGGGTAGAGTATCCTTGTAATTGAGACCAATCTAGAGGTTAAAACCTGCTTGCTCTCCTTTCTTCGAACCCTACAATATATACAGGCATAGGCTGTATCAGACCTGTGATTTCAAGGTTCCTAGACTAAGCAAAAATACTGCTTCACTAAGAGCTCTAGGAATAAAGGATTGGATGTATCTTTTTTCCTACCCTCATCACTCTCAAGTCCCCATACCACATATTCTCTCCAATATCATCATCAGTTAATCTCTCCCCAGTATTGATAACAGTTATTTCTTCCTCTGATGTCTCTTCCAACCTTTTGAAGCTCACAACATTCAAACTAGGTTCATTCAGTCTCTAGATGTTAATGTCAGATGTGAGGAGCAAGAAGTATGATTTGGTCAAAATGAGAGAGTACAAAGGAATTGATATATAAGAAGCCTGTAAAGGGGAGGTCAAAGCTAGATGTGAAGGGCTTTAAATTCTAAATAATGGGATTTTTATTTAATTCTAAAAGTAATATGGAACCACAGTAGATTATTGAAGAAAGTAGTAACATGATCAGAACTGTTCCAAAGATGAATTGGACGGAGGACAAATCTGAGAAAGCAATAGCAACAAGACTCTTAGTAATATCAATAGGAGTATGGAAAATAACTTTTCAGGACTGTACTGACTGTGTATGCATAAGCTCTATATTTTTCTCTGAAAATAGGAAAAAAAGAAAAATAATTGAATTTGTGATTAGTGACGTGAAATTTCCTCACTTTCTCTCAGCATCATGAGGGCACCAAACTATTTGTTGTCTTTCAATCTTACTGTACTAGCCTATCTTATTTTCCACTCAAATAATTACTTGATGTCATCTTTTGCTCCTATCCTTCTTTAAAGCATCTCATTGTTTATATGTTACAGAAAGTATATTCCAACATCAGTCATCAGGAAACAATCATTGCCTATCAAATTTGATATGAAGTCTATTGTCTTTTAGTATTATCTTCATCACTAAAAGTTTTTGTCAGTTGTTAAGATGGCTTCAGCCATTTACTTACCACTAGCAATTATCAGGAAACAATCAAGGATTTAGAATGACAGAAAGTTATAAGTCTTAAACACTAACTAGATATCCAGTGAAATATAATTGCATCTAGTCTATTAATCTTTGGGGTTCTTTTTTATGCATCAGCAATTTCCAAAGCTTCTGTCTTCCCCACTGCCCAGAGGTTTATGCTTCTGGAATCCCACTGCCTTAATAAAGAAACTTTCTAGTTAAGTTCCAACTGATTTCTCTTCCACACTGACCTGAGATACCCTGTAAGTGACACCAGGCACTGATACTAAATTATAAGCATAAGCAATGGACCCAAGAATCTCAGAAGAAACTAAATTCCTTCTTCCTAACAAGAAAGCTAAAGCTCAGCTGTTCACACATTTATCCCAGAGTCAAAAGAAGGAGGCTTCCTGCCTTCAACTACCATTTTTAGTATTTAGAAAAGCTTTTAAAAAAACCAACAGATTTTGAATTCACTTATTCATTTTTTTTTCTATGCTTTTAGTTTTATCTATCAGTTTTACTTTTAAATTACATTTACGTATTTCTCCTCCTTTATGAGAGTTCTTATAAATAAGTAAAGGAGTTAAGTAATACAGTAATCCCATCTTAAAGTTTATGCAACATTTCACATCTGTAGCACCCATTTACCTTTCCATTAAAAAACAAGCAGAAATCTAATTGCTTTCGCTCTTCCCTATTATAAGAAAAAAAAATCAACAAGTATACACTAAAAAAAAAGAAATATTCTCAATGGCTGTATATATCAGCATTAGTCCTCTGGAATTATGAATAGTCATTCATATTCATCAAAAATATTAGAGCTTTCAATGTTATTTGATATGGGAATGTTATCATATAAATTGCTCCCCTGGTCCTGCTTATTTCATTCTTTGTTTATAGAAGTCCTCAAAATTATTCATTTCTATAATACTGATGGTATAGATTAAATTGTTCTATTCTATTCACTACATTCTGCATTAGTTCATAAAAGTCTTCCTATGTCTTTTTCAAATCAACAGTTATAAGCCACAACTTCTTCAGCCATTTCTCAATTGTTAGACTTCTTTTTAGTCTCCAGCCTTTTTTGCCAAGATAAAAACAGTCACTGTAAATATTTTTGTACATAAGACATTTCTCTCTTCTTTTGATCTCATTCATTCATTTCTCTCTTCATTCATTCATTCATTCATTCATTGATTTGCTAGTTTTGTTTCCCTCGAAATGATATAACACAAGGTTAATTGGGGCAAAAACTTTTTATTATTATTTGCTGGATGTTTTTCCTCCCCTGCTTGTTCAATTGTTTCAGTAATCTAAATTAGCTGGTTGTCTTTACATTGTATAGGTAAAAGCATTGTAAGCCAGTGTCTGCTACAGTGTGATGACATAATTCAATTTTGTTAAATTCAATTGAACAAACATTTATTAAATACTTATTATGTGGCAGGCATAACACTCAGCTCTGGGGAGACAGATGAAAAATGGCCATTTCTGAAGCTTATAAATTACTATAGGAATTTCACATGTACACAAAAAGTTATGATACGAATTAGAATTTGATAGAGGGAAAAGGAGATACCCATACAAAATACTTTAAGAAGATTAGAAAAATGAGAGATTATTCTCACACATAGTTTTCCTCCCTTTCTTAGAAGTTTATCTTTTAGAGGATCCTGGAGAATGATGCTTTCAGTGAACAATCCTGAATAGTTGTTAAAGACTTTTAACTGCTCTCAAGTTCATTTCCATCTTCTAGACCAGGAATTCTTAACCCAAGACCCCAAAGTTGTCTGTGGACAGATTGTATGGGGTCCTGAAACTTTGATGGAGAAAAAAAATTACCTTTTCAATAACTTCTAACTGAAATTGAGCATATTCTACAACTAATTAAAAATATTATTCTGAGTAGGGGTCCATAGGTTTTACCAGACTGCCAAAAAATGTCTATGACATAAAAAGGTGAAAAAGACCTGAATTAAAGAAATTCTAAATCCAGTTGCCACTCCCAATACTTTCTCCTTACCTTCTCTCCATATAAAAATTAGGAACATGTATCAAGGTAGAACACATGCACATTATACTTAAATCAAACAAAGACTAATGTTCATAGCAAACAATTAATTAGGAACCTCTTTGTAGTTCTATTGTGAAGGGTAATGCTTTGTTACTTAAATAAGATTCCATGCTTTGATCATCACTGTCACTGTCTGCAAATATTAAGTGAAACCGGTGTCCCTGCTGGGAAGAGTAAGGCTGAAATTCACACATAATAACAGAACTAAAGTGCACCCTTAATGGCATGTTTTGAAGACTAGAATTAAATATATTCCAGTTCAAGCAAACAAATTATTACAGTTGATGATTTAACAGAAAATTATAGTAATTAATTACTTTGCTAATAGTTCTAACCTATTGTTGGAACCCAAGTTCTCTGGCTTTAACATACATATTTTTCATGACATGTAGTGCATATATTCAGGACTCTCCTAAGCCCTGCTGTACAAGGAAAAAAAGAAGTAATATAATATGTATTCTCTTCTTTCCAGGAATTCATAATCTAGTTCAGGAATGCACATCCCCACTGATGAAATAGGAATGAACAAGGTACAGTCTAAATTATCAACTGCTAAATTCTATGACATAAATCAGTGGCATACATGTTGACCATATTTTCCAGACTCTTCCTGAATGGCATACCTGAAAAATGTCATAGGACATTCATTTTGTAATGCTGCTTTTGTTGAAATTAGGATGTCACAAAAATATATTAAAGATATGATTGCAATGAGTATTGATTATAGCTGTATGCTGCAATATTTTAGAAGACAAAGGCTAAGCAAGGCTTCATGCAAATATCGGCACTTATTCAGTCCTCAAATAGATTAATATAACTTTGGGTAGCATTTTAGATTAGAGGAAAAATAGCAATGGAGGCATCGTGGTACAGTACAAAAAAGACTAACTGCTGAGTCAGAGGACCTGGGCTCAAATCCCACCTTTGATGTTTACTTATGACCTTGAAAAAAAATCACTTAACTTACCCAGGTCTTTATTTCCTCATATTCAAAATGAAATAGTTGGGTTAGATGTCGTCTGAGGTCGTTTCTGGCTTAGGAACTATTATCCAATAAATTAGCACACCATGTTCTGTGTGGTAGATTCAGGGAGTCTCTCAATGAGGCAATTATATCTTGGGTTTTTGTTGTTTTTGGTGTTGCCCAAAACTGACCATAATTATACTCAAGAGTTACCTGGGTCTGGGCTAGCTAGGTGGCCCTGGAGTCAGGAGGACCTGAGTTCAAATTTTGACACACTTGACACACTTACTAGCTGTGTGACCTTGGGCAAGTCACTTAACCCTAGTTGCCCTGCCTTCCCCCCTCAAAGAAAAGAGGGGGGTTTTGAGAGGGTATGCTTTTTGTCCATGGTCACAAAACTAGTAAGTGTCAGATGCAGGACATGCACCAAGATCCTTTGACTCTGGTCAATGATCTTTCCACAATATCATCATGATTTTGTAGCTACTATGCACTTCTTCTTCTCATTCACTGGAATAACCCTTTTTAATATATACAAACAGTTCTCTCTTTATTCAAGAGGACCCTTCTGTAGACCTCTCTATATAAAGAAATTTTATAAAGTAATTTTTACATAATTCAAATTTTCCTGGAAGAAGGTCAGAAAGGAGAGAGCAAGAGGCCACAAGTTCCAGGCATGTGGAGGCCAAGGACCGAGAAGCAATAGCAGAAGGAGAAACATAAGAAGCCAGGCTACCCAGGATGGGGCCTGGTCAGAACTGAGAAGAACTTCCAGTGGGGTGGGGACAAGAAGGGGTGACATGTGGGAGCCAAATTTGGACACAAACAAAGAGAGGAGAGGCAACAGGTGGAGGCCAGCAAAAGTCTCCTCTCTTGATGCTGGAGGTCTCAAGACAAGACCTTGATCTCACAGCAGTGGCCAGTCTCTCAATGCATCTGTACTTCTACTTTCACGTGGAGGATTTTTTTTTCTGATGAGTTAGGTGGGAGGCTGAAGAACATAGTTCAGAGATCACAATACTGTGCAGTAGAGTTAACATCGATTATTTTAAGGGGGAGGGAAATGTGGATGGATTTCTTTCATAATTTGTTATGTAAAGTCAAATTTACATAATGTGAGTTTATGTAAAGCAAAAACTTTGTAACAAACTGTATTTACATTAAGGTGAAACTAGAAGAAAAATAACTTTGATTGCTATTAACTCACTACATTTTGAAAATCCCTCAATAATCAGTTTCATGAGCTATTGTTATTTTTCCACGTCTATTATTCTCATTGCTTACATACAGAAAGCAGTGTCTGAAAGGTCACATACAAGTACAAAATCACATAAAAATGTAAAGTGCTAAGGATAAAACCACACAGAAATAAATTTTGAGACCACTGGTTATCTTTGCTAGCTGCTTTTTTGTAATTAATGTACTTAATACACACAAAGAAAAGAGAGAACATAAAAAATTCCCAAAGTTAAATGTTTACCATTCATGTTCTGTCAGTGAATTTCACATTCTAAAGACATTTAAAATAACTAGTTAGGGAGACAGAGAAGCAGCAAACTTTTATTCATTTTAAAAATGTGTTATTTTGAGTCAAATCATGCAGAATACTCTAGAATAAAAGATGAAGCTGTCTCTCTTTTTGAGATCTCACTTATTTTTATCAAGAAAGAAATTAATTCAATTGGATATGGAAACAGAAGATGGTGAAATTTTATTGCCCAGCTGGAAATTAAGTAAAGTTAGGCAAAAGATTTACACTGAAGTCCTTTTGTTTCATCATCTTAAATGTGTATGGTCATTGACAGTATTTTTCATTTCTTTCTTTTTTTCTTTCTTTCCCCTTGTGGGCTCTTTAGTAATCTACCAAGAGATGGACCTCCAAGCAAATGCTCATATCCTAAAAGGTATGGATAGATCATGTGTTATGGAAAAATCAGTGATTATGAAATAAAATCTCACAGAAGTTTGAATTACTGAATTCAACCTCATAAAATAAGATATAATTATTTAAAAGCATTGATTCTCAAGGGAGGAGAGACACTAACAAAACATAAATTATCCTCTCTCCTCTCTTTTCCAATTTTATTCTCTTTTCATGTCACATATTTATAAGGAGGCTAAGTTCCTTTGATTCTCTTTATGTAGAGTTAATAGAAGCAAATATATGCCATCACATGAAAAGATCTTTAACAGCCTACTGAAAAGACTAATAACCTTTTCCCCCCACAAGACATACATATGTACATGAGCTGCTACTGTTTTCTGGCCAGAGTTACTATTTTCAGAGCCTGGCATTGCTTGCCATGTTGGCTCTCACATTCATTCTGCTAAATCCTTGGATAAGGAGCCACCACATTTCTGCACTGTAATCTAGCTTCAAGTTTTCCAGTCCAATGCCATTGTGAAGACTTTCTGCTGGTCTATGAGAAACTTAGTGCATCCTAACTTACTTTCCTACTACTATCTGTAACTACCAAAGAGCACTATTAAATATGAGTTGGTTTTCATCTTCTATTTTAAAAGAGAAAATGAGCCTAAACAATCAAAGGAGAGAGATAGAAAAATTAGCTCTCCTTTGCCCCAGAAGGCAGATTATAATCACATTTGGAGGGGGAGAAAGTATGTCTTGCTACCTATTACACCAGCTACAAAGTGACTGCCCTACTTAGATTCTGCAAAGGAGAAGAGGCTCTTTAAAATGTGGAAAATTGCCATGAAATGGTTGAATGGCCAAACCGTTTTTGCAGTTTTAGCTTCTCCTGGCTATATTTTTTTAATACCTGCCCATCACAGGAATTGCAAATAGAGGAGTTGTATTGTAGTTCTGCGAATCATCATTTTGTTCAAATACCCTTTTCTTGGTATGCGTGTGCGGGGTGGTCACTGGTAGCTGCTCATCACGATGTCTCTCCTGCTTTTTTTTCCAAATTAGAGTGGCAGGTGACAGTCCTACATTTTCTTCTTTGGGTTGCTATTGTATGCGTAATTTTAGTCCATTATAGTAGTGAGTAGCAAATGTGTACCCTGCCATCTGTCTGACTACTGAGTACATAATTCATGTTTCATTTTAGCTATCAGATAGGGGACCCTGGAGGTTATTAAATAATCTTTCTGTCTTTTCAGGATGATGCTACATACACTGATTACTTGCTCAAAGAAAGTATGTTACAGGCTTTTCTATCTAAGTTTCATGTTCCATTATATCATCAATTTTCTTATTAAAAATGAAGCTAAACTGAAAATATAGTCACTTAAGCATCAGAATTTCAGTCTTTCTTTTTCCCCATTTCCTTTCCTTCAAAATGCACGCACACGCACATACACACACTTCTTCACTACTACTTCCCACAGTCTATAACATAGGTCATAATTTCATACAGAAAAAAATAAAAATACAGTTAGTTTTCCATCATATTCGATGCCTTGAGGTTTTCAGCTATGATTACTAGGGGTACTTATAGCATGGATGAAATTTGATTTTTCAGAAGATATCGCTGTGTCTCTAGTACCTTAATCCTTTTCTAGTAGAAGATAACATTAAGAAACTAAACAATGAAAACTCCATAGATCGATTAGTGTCACTTACAGGGGAAAATCTGCGCTAGATTAGAATCTTAGACTAATTCATATTCCAATAATGCTGACTAGACCTCAGAGTTAATTATTTTTTCTCTGTTGGCTGTAACCTATGTCTTTCATTAGTGTGAATAACAACTGATTATATCATTATATTCTGTTTATGCATAGAGTCAGAATTAGTTAACAACTAAAATATGGGAGAGGAGGCAGAGCCAAGAAAACTGAGTAAAGGCAGGAACTCTCCTCAGGTCTCCCCCAAATGCCTACAGTTTTCAAAAATAATGACTCTAAATAAATTCTAGAGTGACAGAACCCACAAAAAGAAAGAGTGAAACAATTTTCCAGCCAAAGACACCTAGGGTCAAACAACTGGTCAGAAGGACATTATAGGGGTCTCTTTGCTAGCACTGAGGAAGGACTCTGTTGCTTTGTCCATACTTGAGTCCAGATTACAGGGCTGGGTGGCAGTCCCAGGGTGAGGAGGAACACTAGCACACCAGAGCTATTCACTTTTATTTCCTACAAAAATTATTAGCTATTTCAGTAATCCATAATCATTTCTAATTTAGGCATTTTAAACATCTTACCATTCTTCTCTCCAGAGGTAATATCATTGTTGTTCTTATTTTTATATAGCTTTAAAGTTTTTAATGCTACTAAGCTATGGTCATTATCTTTTGGTTCCTTGAACCACTAATGTTCATATAAGAATTACTAACTTTCCACTGCCATGCAAAATATTGCTAATTCTACTTGATAAATTATTGGACCCATGCAAAAGAAAGGCTATTTATGTTTGAGTACAATATGTAATCCATGTTCCCCTATGTCACATAAAAACATAAATACATAATATTATGAGATGTTACTCAACAAGAAATAAGGGGGCAAATAGGATGGAGTGAAATACAATTAGCAAATAGTAACTGTGAAACAAGGAATTAAGTTTCTCTGATAAAGGCCTCATTTCTCAAACATATAGAAAACTGAGTCAAATTTATAAAATAAGAGTCATTCCCCAGTTGATAAATCATCAAAAAGATGTGAACAGTTCTCAGATAAAGTAATCAAAGCTATTTATAGCCATATGAAAATTCTCTAACTTGACTGGAGAAATGCAAATTTAAAACAATTCTGAGGTTACTACCATATACATATTAGATTGGCTAATGGGACAGAAAACAAGAACAGGGAATGTTAGAAAGCATGTGGAAAAAATGGGACAAAAACCAAAAAGGAAAGAGATTTATATGTACAAAAATATTTATTGCAGCTCTTTTCTTGGGGCAAAGAATTGGAAACTGAGGGGAGGCCCATCAACTAGGGAATGGCTGAACAAGTTATGGTATGTGTTTGTGATGGAATATTATTGTGCTATGAACAATGATGAGCAGGATGCTCTTGGAAAAACCTGGAGATAATTGCATGAGCTGATGCATAGTGAAATATATTGTGTGCAAAGTAACAGCAAAATTGTGTGATAATCAGCCATGAACAACTTAGCTTTTCCCAGAAATACAGTGATCCAAGACAAATCTGAAGGACTTACTATGAAAAATACTATCTACCCTCACAGAAAGAACTGATAATGTCTCACTACAGATTGAAGCATCCTTTTTTGATTTTGTTTTGTTTTGTTTTTGGTGTATGTTTTCTTTCATAGCATGATTATGTTTTGCACGACTTTGCATGTATAACCTATATTGACTTGTTTGCCTTCTCACTGGAGGGTGGAGAGGGGTAAGGAGGAAAGGAAAGAATTTGGAACTTAAAGTTTTAAAACAAATATTAAAAATTGTTTTACATGTAACTGGGGAAATATAAAATATCAAATGAAAATAAAATAAGAAAAAATAATATATGAAAAATATGTAAAGTTATCAAGGATGTAATATGTAAGAATTGATTCTTAGGAGAAAGATGGCTTTATATTTCAAAGTGTCTTTTTCTTAAAATAGCTTAATACAATAAACATTTACTCCTCTACAAATCCCTCCAGTTCCTCATTGTTGGGTAGAGGTAATGCTGGCTTCTCAATCTTACGAAATCAGGGTATGTGCTCTGGAAGTTTTTATCATTCAGCAAGAGCTTTGAGTATGGCTTCAGTAATAAACCATCTGTTTTCCAAGAGGACTTCTATCTAAATCCAGGAAGACTCGAAATCAGCCAATTGGTGATTCAGTGACAATTTTGTTGGCCAAGGCAATCGACGAAACAAAGAAAAATACCAAATAGCCTTTAAGTCCTTTGTGCCTCCCTTCCCTTTCTGAAAACATGGTGGTAAAATGTCTATAAACATTAACTAAACTACCGATATTCCATGCATGAAATTTTTGCCTAAATGTACATGCTACAGGGGAAAAAATGAATTATACCAGTCTTGAACTTCTCACTATACACTAATATGGAAAAATTTAAAAAAATAGTACAATTAGAGAGAAGGGCAACTTGCTTAGAAGGATGGGTCTTCTCAGAGAAGCAAATAAAGATATTGGTAGAATCCACTTCATTAAGTATTTCATGGAACACTTGGTTATCTAGAGCAACAATGTGTGTTTTTAAGTATTTGCAAATAGACAGACCACCATAGGTTGGTGTCCTTTGCACCAACTTCTAATGCAGAGTATAAAGAAGTAGAAGACTTTGGGGAAAAAAAAACTAAAGAAAATTCACAAAATCAAGTTATCAGACACTTGAATATTCAATGACATCAATACAAAGATAAGCATGAAGACAATAAAAATATCTTGGAAATACAAATAAGAAGTAAGAAATGAGAAAGCCTTACAAACTATGTTGAAACTTTACATCTATTTTTCCTTAATACTTTATTCAAGAGGCGAGCCTTAAGTCCCCAGACAGGCAAGCACTACATAACTTCATGACAAAGAAACTGATCATATTCCAAGGGGAAAGAAATAACTAGCCACTACTGTAGGACTTAATACAAAATTATCTCTCTCTGTAGAGTTACATTGATTAATTGTTAGGTTAGAGATTTGATTCCAGATTTAGAACAAATAAAATGAGAAGATATAGTCTTCAATAGTAACTCTATTCTGAATTATTAAAACAAGATAAAGATGACCAAAATGGGGGTGAGAAGAGAAGAATTAAAGAAGGGATAATTATAAAGGCTATCACCAATTATTAAAAAAGTTTGCATCATAGGTCAGTTTCCAGAGTGAAGAGGTCACAAGTACCCTGAAATGGTCTCAGTTAACAAACAGTTATCTCCTTATCCATGAAAGATTTATAGTGGTGAAGGATAACAATGGTTTAGGATGTAAGATACCTTGTCAAATCTTACGGAGAAAGATGGTACAAGATGATGATCATCTGAAGGACATTTACAAATGAAACTGCATTCAGGTCAAAGAAAAATGAGGAAAATGGAAAAGACCTATTAGGATTCTTTTTCTTTTAGCAGTTTTTATGACAAATTATTTTCTCCATAAATGAAGTTTAGGCTTTACCATTAGCATTCCAGATATGCTCTATAATAGCATTTCGCATTAAAAACTAACCAAGAATAACGAAGGAGTTAGACTAGATCAGGTTTAGACAAAGAGGACTTGTTTGAGATCAGGCTGTCAGTCAATAAGCATTAATTAAGTTCTTACAATATGTGAGAGGCTATTCTAAGCACTGGGTATGCAAATACAAACAAAAAGAAATTCCTTACCCTAAAGACATCACATTAAAAGAGATGAAAAGCTAGTGAGCAGAGGGGATGGAAGTACTCCCACATGAACAGTGTGTCTATTTTGAGAATGAGGAATACTTTGTCTGGCCTAGGTCTAGGTCCTTCCCTAAAATGTAGCTTTTGGGAAGAACTCAACAGTGGAAGGATGGGCCCCCAGGAAAGGAGCCATGGTGTTATACGCTGGAGAATGAGGTATAGCTGTTCTAGGCCATTTTCCCAAAATGGAGATTCCAGGAGATTGGGAGGGAACTTATATTTTGGGCAAGTATCTATCTCCTTGTATAATATTAAAATTGAATGTTTTTTCTAAAGTTATCACTGTTTTGTATCTTTCAAGGCGCCTTTTATATTGACATATGCAGTGGTGATACCTTGCTGCATAAAAACTGTGAGAAGGCAATATTTTGCTCTACTGAATGAAATAATTTATTTTTTTAGTCAATAAATAATAAGTTCAATGCCCTTTCTTGGTCAACAGATGGTGAACCAGAAAAAGCAGCAGAAAGAGAGCTATTCAGTTCTAATAATTTACACTATTCTGGTTACATAGCCAATAAAAGGAGGCTATACCCACCTATGTGGTGACAGACAAAGTGTCCTTCTGTCTTAGGAGTCATGACCAGGCAAGCACATTTCTACCTTAAGAGTGCCTCCATGTGTAATGGTAATCAGGG
The DNA here is from genome assembly GCF_011100635.1 of Trichosurus vulpecula. Classification (NCBI taxonomy): domain Eukaryota; kingdom Metazoa; phylum Chordata; class Mammalia; order Diprotodontia; family Phalangeridae; genus Trichosurus; species Trichosurus vulpecula. The sequence goes on along the minus strand of NC_050576.1, from coordinate 313,305,405 downwards.
TGGGACTTTTTGCCATTTTTTTTATTTGAGTTCTCAGTACTGAGGTAATCAAGTGCCTTTGATGAGTCTTTGATTGAATCAAGAGTCTTTGGTGACCTGCTTAAGAAAGAAGAAAACCTAGTTCACATGGATTTGAGTCCCATGGTTGTGACACCTTCTGACCCTGAAGAAGGAGGTTTTCATTTTGTTCTGGGGCTCTCACTCGCTGGAAAAGTGTCCTGTGGTTTGACCAGATGAGACTCTGGGTAGCTATCATGGAGGCCCCGACTTTGAACACCCAGATGTTGATACTTCTCTCTCTGGTAACTATGTATGTATTGCTATGGACAGATAGAAGCCTGTCTGCTGATTTGTGTTATTTTGCTCTGTTTATGTAGTTTTTGTTTGTATTTGCTCTGAAGTTCAGGGTGCTGACTTTTCCCCCTGAACTAAGTGAATGATATATGTATTTTTAATTAAAGTGAGATTGGGGGGGACGGAGCCAAGATGGCCGCTGGTAAGCAGGGACTAGAGTGAGCTCTGTACCCGAGTCCCTCCAAAAACCTGTCAAAAATGGCTCTGAACCAATTCTAGAACGGCAGAACCCACAGAACAGCAGAGGGAAGCAGGGCTCCAGCCCAGGACAGCCTGGATGGTCTCTGGGTGAGGTCTATTCCACACGGAGCTGGGAGCTGGAAGCTGGGAGCTGGGAACAGAGTGGAGCAGAGCCCAGCCTGAGCGGCGTGGACCATCCAGACCAGAAGCCGGGCGGAGGGGGCCCTAGCGCCCTGAATATGTGAGCTGCGGCAGTTACGAGACTTCTCAACCCACAAACACCAAAGACTGTGGAGAAGGTTAGTGGGAAAAGCTGCGGGAGTGGAAGGAGTTCGTGGTTCGGCTTCCAGCCCCGGGGGTAGCGGAGGAGGCAGCTGTTGTTACTTCCGGCTCCAGGCCCACCTGGTGGGAAGAATTAAGTGGCGGATCAGAGCAGGAGTGCAACAGCCTGCCGAAGATCTAAGCCCAGTTCGGGTTGGGGGTTCTTGGGGAAGGAGTACTGCGGGTCTGACAGAGCTGGCACCTTCCCCCCAAATGTGAAACATAGAACTCGTTAGTCCACAAGCAGTCATACCCCACTGAAAAACACATGGGTCAAGTTAGTTGGTTGGGAATATGGCCAGGCAGCGAAAACGGGCCCAGATTCAGTCTCAGACTTTGGATTCTTTCTTTGGTGACAAAGAAGACCAAAACATACAGGCTAAGAAGACAACAAAGTCATAGAGCCTACAACAAAAGCCTCCAAGAAAAACATGAACTGGCCCCAGGCCATAGAAGAACTCAAAAATGATTTGGAAAAGCAAGTTAGAGAAGTAGAGGAAAAATTGGGAAGAGAAATGAGAAGGATGCGAGAAAACCATGAAAAACAAGTCAATGACTTGCTAAAGGAGAACCAAAAAAATACTGAAAAATACACTGAAGAAAACAACACCTTAAAAAACAGACTAACTGAAATGGCAAAAGAGCTCCAAAAAGCCAATGAGGAGAAGAATGCCTCGAAAGGCAGAAGTAGCCAAATGGAAAAGGAGGTCCAAAAGACCACTGAAGAAAATACTACTTTAAAAATTAGATTGGAGGAAGTAGAAGCTAGTGACTTTATGAGAAATCAGGATATTATAAAACAGAACCAAAGGAATGAAAAAATGGAAGACAATGTGAAATATCTCCTTGGAAAAACCACTGACCTAGAAAATAGATCCAGGAGAGATAATTTAAAAATTATTGGACTACCTGAAATCCATGATCAAAAAAAGAGCCTAGATACCATCTTTCAAGAAATTATCAAGAAGAACTGCCCTGATATTCTAGAGCCACAGGGCAAAATAGAAATTGAAAGAATCCATCGATCGCCTCCCCAAATAGATCCCAAAAAGAAATCTCCTAGGAATATTGTCGCCAAATCCCAGAGCTCCCAGATCAAGGAGAAAATATTGCAAGTAGCCAGAAAGAGACAATTTGAGTATTGTGGAAACCCAATCAGAATAATCCAAGATCTGGCAGCTTCTACATTAAGAGATCGAAGGGCTTGGAATGCGATATTCCGGAGGTCAATGGAGCTAGGATTAAAACCTAGAATCACCTACCCAGCAAAACTGAGTATCATGCTCCAAGGCAAAATATGGATTTTCAATAAAATAGAGGACTTTCAAGCTTTCTCAGTGAAAAGACCAGAACTGAATAGAAAATTTGACTTTCAAACACAAGAATCAAGAGAAGCATGAAAAGATAATCAAGAAACGGAAATTACAAGGGACTTACTAAAGTTGAACTGTTTTGTTTACATTCCTACATGGAAAGATGATGTGTATGATTCATGAGACCTCAGTATTAGGGTAGTTGAAGGGAATATGCATATATATATATATATATATATATATATATATATATGTTTATGTATATATATATAAGTGAATGTGTATGTATGTATATATCTATGTGTATATGTATGTATGTGTATATATATGTATATATATATGTGTGTGTGTGCTTAGATATATATATATATATATATATATATATATATATATATATATATATATATATATATGTAAAGAGAGAGAGCAGACGCAGGGTGAGTTGAAGATGAAGGGAAGATATCTAAAAGAAATAAAATGAAATTAAGAGATGAGAGAGCAACATACTGAGAGAGGGAGATAGGGAGAGATAGAATGGGGTGGATTATCTCGCATAAAGGTGGCAAGAGGAAGCAGTTCTGTGGGAGGAGGGGAGAGGGAAGGTGAGGGGGGAATGAGTGAACCTTGCTCTCATCAGATTTGGCCTGAGGAGGGAATACCATACATACTCAGTTGGGTATCTTACCCCACAGGAAAGAAGAGGGAGGAAGATAAAAAAAAATAAAAGTGGGGGATGATGGAGGGGAGGGCAGATGGGGGTGGAGGTAATCAAAACAAACACTTTGGAAAGGGGACAGGGTCAAGGGAGAAAATTCAATAAAGTGGGATGGGTTGGGAAGGAGCAAAATGTAGTTAGCCTTTCACAACGTGAGTATTGTGGAAGGGTTATACATAATGATTCATGTGTGGCCTAGGTTGAATTGCTCGACTTCTTAGGGAGGGTGGTTGGGAAGGGAAGAGGGGTGAGAATTTGGAACTCAAAGTTTTAAAATCAGATGTCCAAAAACAAAAAAAGTTTTTGCATGCAACTAAAAAATAAGATACACAGGCAATGGGCGTAGAAATTTATGTTGCCCTACAAGAAAGGAAGGGAAAAGGGGATGAGAGGGGAGGGGGGTGATAGAGGGGAGGGCTGACTGGGGAACAGGGCAACCAGAATATAAGCCATCTTGGAGTGGGGGGGAGGGTAGAAATGGGGAGAAAATTTGTAATTCAAACTGTTGTGAAAATCAATGCTGAAAACCATATATGTTAAATAAATAAATTTAAATTGAAAAAAAAAACTAAAAAAAAATTAAAGTGAGATTATTAACCACTTAAAGTTGCTTTCCTTAGAAAAATAGATCAAAGAACCTGTGCTAACAGCCCTCCTGTGTGCTGGTGTTACTGGCCTTACACAGTCACAGGAGCGGCAAGTAGCATTGTTGTTACACCATATTAGTCAATCTGAGCATATCCAGAGAGGTACAGGTTACGTATTTCCTCCTTTGATATTTGCCATCCTGGCAAATAGGCACGAATTCATTTTCTAACACTGTCCTTATCCCAAGTTCAAGTACTCTTGACAAATTCCGAATGATTCTCTGTAGTGCCTGAGAAGGCACGAGCAATGTCATTTTACTTGTTGCCCCAGTACCATAGAGTCTCAAAACAGTCAATTTTGCATGGTCATTTACAATCCCAGATATAAAAATGAAATTTATAATTATCCCCAAATATAAAGTTTTGTATATCTACAAAACAAGGAAAATTTTATAAAGTGTGCCAAATATTTGGGCCTTTCTCAGCTCACAAGCAAAAGAAAGACTCAAGATAAAGAAAGCAGTTGGCCTCTATCTCAAATAGAAGTATGGTCTATACTTAGCTTTCCAAACTATGGAGTTCTCCCTACAGGAATTAGGGACCTGTGGTCAACTTGGCAGAAACTCCATTCTCAAATTAGAAAACACTACTGGGCAGAAACACTTTTCACTGTTACCTTCAGTATATAAAGTCATCCAAATGGCATCTGCACAAAAAATAAAAAAAAGTGTCCCTTCCTACACAGCACACACCCAAAACAAACAGTTTGCCTTTTTACACTGGGCACATTAAAATTATCTGGTAGAACTTCTAGCATAGTGATCCTCATGGAGTTTCAAGAAATTTCCTCTGGGACTCATCTCAAAGTGCAAGCAAAGTTTCCATCTGAATCTTTGCTACTACCAGGGAAACCAAACAGAATTGCAAATTCACCTATTAGGACAAGGCCACAAGTAGACTCAGTTAGAGAAGTAAACAAGTCTATCAGCTACTTGTGGATCATAGACAAAAGCATTCTCACCCTAAGAAGTTATATAGATCATTTTACTTTCATGAAAGGTAAGCTAGTCTAGGTCTGCTTAAAAGCAGAAGAATGATACGAGCGTCTCTATTGGATAGACTCAATCTAGTCCAAACTTCTCAAAATAAACTTAAGATCCGTATTTAGAATTCTTTAATACAAATCAGTATCAGATATCAACATATCAATAATTACAATTCAATAATACAAAAAGTGTCAATATTTAAACAATCAAGGAATTAACAAATGAAAAGTTTACAAAATTAAATCACTAGAAATGAATACTTAGAACTCAATAATACAAAAAGTATCAGTGCTTAATAGTCAAATAATCACAAATTGAAAACTTTGCAAAATGATACCCATGGAATGAACTTGTGAGAAAAGGGAATACTGGTCAGGAAAAAAGTATATTTCTAGCCCTCTTTTTGCCAGTTTCTCTAGGATGTCACAGTCTAGAATATCTCAAAAAAAAATCCCAAGCACAGATTTCTCCAGGAGTCTCTACAGAAGCAAAGGACCTAAAGAAGAGATAGAGAGCAAGGGAAGGAAGTCTTTCCCTTCTCACCAGTTCAGTCCTTACCTCCTGTGCTGTAGATTAACTGTAATTTTCACCCTTTTGATGCAGCAGTTAAAAGCACAGCAAAAGAGAGTGAGCCAGAAAGAGAGAACCCATTTCATTCTCTCCATCAAATGAGACTACACCTACTCACACCATAGAGGACAAAAAATGCCTCCATCTTAGGATATCTGGGTTTTTTGTTTTCTTTTGCTTTTTCCTTTAATAGGAATCTTTTAGTCAGTGAAAGAGCTTTACAATTCCCACAAAACAATCCAGCTTACTCTCATTCGCCTTTTCAACTCTGGACCCAGCTCATTATATATTTGCACTTTCTGCCCCAGAGATGTATGTTCTAAACTTATTTCACACTTTTATATTTTACATGCTATGTTCTAGTCGAACTGGTCTGATTTTCCCTTCACCATAAAATTCTACTGCCAATCTCTGCACATTCACATAAACTATTCTTATGCTTGAAATATGGGGGACATGAGGTGGTACAATGAATAGAGTGTCACGCCTGAAGTCAGGAAGATTCATCTTCCTTAGTTCAAATCTGGCCCCAGACACTTACTAGCTGTGTGACCCTGGACAAGTCAGTTAACCTTGTTTGTATCAGTTTCTTCATCTGTAAAATGAGCTAGAAAAGGAAATGGCAAACCACTCCAATATCTTTGCCAAGAAAACCACAAATAAGGTTATGAAGAGTTGGACATGACTGAAAAGTGACTAAACAACAAGAACACATACCTAAAATATAGTCCCTTCTCATCTTTACTATACTAAAGTCTCTTTTTTCAAAGCTCTGCCTGGTTGCCACCTCCTTTCTTATGCTCTTCCCACCTTCACTCTCAAGTCATTCCTGAGATTTGTAGTTTCACTGATGTTGGCACTCTATCCACAGGTGCAGATCACAACCAATATGCTCCATTTCTTCCTCTGTGATGTTTATCAAAGGCCTTCTAGCAATCCTCCACAAAGGAAATATACAGAGCTCTGGAAGACTTCAATTAGGTTTTGAAAAAAATTTTGGGTAGTAGTCAACATTCAAACTCTTTCTCTTTTTTATTACTCTTGCAACATGTCCTGCCCATTGACTTTTTTGATCACATCTTTCCTTGGAGAGGGTATTCTGGGAAGATGTCAGAGTAGATCAGAAAATTCCAAGCTCTTAAGACTTCCCCCCTCAAAAGAGATAAAATAAAACCTTAGTATGAACAAAGAGTGGGTAAAACTAAATAAGAATAGGGGCACAACAGAGGTCTTCCTGGGACAGTTTGAGAAGGTCAGAAGAAAAATCTCAGGGCGAGGTTTGGTCCCTTGAAGAGTAAACACTACTAGGCTAGGGTCTGCTTTAACACAGCAAGCTGCTTAAACAAAAAGTGGCAAGCCCTAGGGTTAGCTGGTTTGCTGGGCTGCCTCAGCCCCAGCCATGAAATTTTTACCCGCAGGATAGTAGGGGGAGTTGAGCATCTAAGCTAAGGAAGATGAAGGAACCTCTGCTGACAAGGAACACCAGACCCAGCTGTGCTGTGAAGAATGAAGAGTGTGTGTGTGTGTGGGGGGGGGGTGACAAGAAGGAAAGAGCCATGACAGGTGAGTGTAGAAGCAGTGAGGCAGAAAGCCCCGGGCTGTGGGCACTTAAAGGAGGTTGGAGGTTTGGCTTTGGTTCCAGGCTGGAGGGGAAAACTGAAGATCTGGAGCAAGTGGTACCATCCCCTATACCCCAGGGCTAGAGGTGATTACAAAAATTAAGTTATTACTACAAAAAATCCACAGGCAAAAGAGAAAGAATCCAACCATACAAAGCTATTACGGGAACAGAGAAAACCGGGCTTCGTCTTCAGAGGAGGATACTGAAGCAAAGAAACTCCCTTCTACTCCAAAGAGTAACGTCAAATGGTCACCTGCCCAAAAATAATTCACAGAATATCTTAAAAAAAACTTTAAAAGCAAATGACAGAGGTAAAGGAAAAACTAAAACAAATAAATAAGAATAATCCAAGAAAAACAAAAAGATTATGAAGGGAAAGTCAACCAATTAGAAAAGGAGATACAGAATCTTAGGAAAGAAAATGACACCTTGAAAATTAAAATTGGGCAAGGTGAAGCCAATGAAATCATTAAAGATCAAGAAATAATTAAACAACATATGAATAATGAAAAAAATAGAAGAGAAAGTGAAACATAAGAAAAACAACAGATCTGGAGAATAGATCAAGAAGAGAAAACATAAAAGTAATCTCGTTAACTGAAAACTATGATAAAAAAAATTTTGATACAATAATACAAGAAATAATTAAAGTAAATTGTCCTGACGCATTAGAACAAAGAGGGGGGAGTAAAAATAGAAAAAAAAACATCAATCACCACTTAAAAGACATGAGGAAAACTCATAGGAATTTTATAGTTAAATTCTGAAACCTCCAGCACAAGGATAAAACATTAAAAATAACAAGAATAAAACAATTTATTTATGATGGTATCACAATAAGAATCACACAAGACGTAGCAGCTGAGGTATTAAAAGACTGCACATCTTGGAACACTATATATCAAAGAGCAAAAGAACTGGACCTCTGTAACCCAGCAAAGTTAAGCATAATCCTAAATAAAAAAATGGACATTTGATCAACTGTCAGACTTTCAAGACTTTGTTTTTAAAAAAGTGAACTTAATAGAAGATTTGACATACAAGAGTCAAGAAAAATATAAGTTATGTACAAAAAGACTGACTATAAGAGATTCAGTAAGAACAGACCATTTACTTTTTATATATGTAAAATGCAAAATGTATGTCTAAGATGCTTCTTAATAACTGGGTAGATCATATGAAACATTGGGGTAAACCTGAATATGATATGAATTTAAAAAGTAAAACCACTTAGGAACAGCTAAAAAGAGTAATTATTTTATACAAATGAGGGACAAGAGGAAGAATCGATAAAGAGGAATTAGAGGGGGGAGGAGGGCTGGTGATTCTGGTAACCTGCTTTCATCAGGAATGGGTTTAAGAGTGAACAATGCATATATATTTAGAAGACTATAAAAGTCTTCTAAATTCAGAAGAAATAAAACGGTACAGGAATGGGGAGGGGGAAAAGGACAAGGGAAGGATCTTTAGAGGGGTGGGTGAGGGACTAGGTAAAGGGTGGGTATAGAACAATTTTTAGATCAATAAGATGGGAGGATAGGAGAGGGATCCTTGGAGGGGGGTAGGCAAGTAATAGGAGGGCAAGGTAACAGGTAGAAGTAAAGAACAGGAGTCAGGAGGGATAGGAAAAAAAAAGATATGCACAAACATAAAAACAAAGATCAGGAGTAGAATGTGTTTGGGAATATATATGACTATATATGTATGTATATATGTGTATGTTTACATATATGTATATGTGTGTATACACACATATAAACATATATACATACATATATGTATGTATGTGTGTATATATATGTCTATATATGTACATATATATAGCTATACAGAAATATATCCACACTTAATTGTAGCTTTGGGGGAAGAGGAGGAGGGACAAAAAGAGCAGTCAAAAAGTGCACTTTAGAGAACAAAAGAAAACTTACAAGGAAGCAAAGAAAAGATGTACAGCTCTGAACACAATGTGCAGTATTTATCATACAGGCTTTCTTAAAATGAAAATTTATTGTTACATATTTTGAATCCCCTCAAGTTCTTCTATGCTCATGCAATACTTTTTTTTTCTTTTCTTACTTTGTATTTAAATTCCAATATTTAAGTTTATGATACGTTTTTGTTTCTTTTCTTTATTCTATATTTGTGTTCTGGTGTTTGCGTCTAAAATAAAATTTAGAAAAAAAAGAAATTAGCTTAGAGTACTTCTAGTCTAATACTTTCATTCTTTAGATGAAGAACTGAAGCCAAGAGAGTTTCACTGATTTCTTCAAGCTCATAAAGCTAGTAAGTGTCTGGGGCAGGATTTGAACCCAGATTTTACTTACTCCAAATAGGTAACTAGTGCAAATAGGTTACCTTGAGTGGTGATAATGTGATTAAAGATCTTTCCTGCCCATTCAATAGACCTCAGGTGGAGCTAGTTAAGGGAAGTTTCTCAAGTGGAGCCAGTTAAGGGAAACTTGATTAGGAGAGGCTTGATTTTAGGCAGGTCTACAGCCTTTACTTAATCAGTGCAAAGCCCCAGGCCCACACGCTTTTGCTAATTAGGTCACAAAAGGCAAGAAGCCCTTGGGTCCTACAAAGAGTATATATACCAAGAAGGTAGCCATAGAACTCAGAATCTTCAGAGAAGTCAGAATTCAGCCCAAGGAGAAGGAGCAGGACTTCGGAGTAGACAGAGCTGCAGAGAGAGTGCAGAGCAGAGAGTGGAAAGGGAGCTGCTAAAATCAGAGAACTGAAGGAGGAAGAGAACTCAGCAAGCAGACAGTTAGGATTCTTGAGTGTTTGTGGGGAGGCAACAGCTGAGGGGAAGGTTACAAGATGACTTGGTTCCTTGCTATAGTACTGTGTTATAATTTTCTTGTGGCTACATTGAGGTGAGCTTACTGGTTTTGGAATATAATTACTGCTATATCAAATTGGAGTTATAGGTCTTGGGATTTGACCCTCTGGTGTCTAAATAAATGTGATACTTCCTCTGCCTTCTACCTAGAATTTTTCATACTTTTCAATTCGAACCATACAGGCATGTTCATGGTCATCCTCAAGATCATGAAACTTGCCTTACTGATACACCTTGGCACATTTTGTTAATACATGTATTTCAAAGGTAAAATAGAGCTGATTAAAGTGTATACTCCTCTTAAAACCATCCAACATTTGAAAGATGATTTCTGTTATTTAATTTCAAATTTTTTAAAAAGGAAATAAAATAATGTTCTAATATTAAAAAAATATTTCCTTGGTGGTATCTTTCATAACTTTGTGGAAGTCTTTTTTACATAATACACTATATATATATATATATATATATATATATATATATATATATATATATATATATATATATATATATATATATATATATATATATATATATATATCTACCAAGAGCAGTTATTTTGATAAAAAGAGAATAATGACCCTGATTATACTTTAATTTTAGATCTTATATTTATTTAAAGATATTAATGCATAGCTACAGAAAATAGCTTAAGCAGGTTGTTTTCAGTGAAGAAAAAAAGTAGTTCTTGATCTGGAAAAAAATGAAATTATAAATGATAAGAAAAATAATCCTCAAAGCATTTAGAAGGAAGTGGTCGTTCATGTTCTTCTGGTAATCAAATTATCATTTATTTATTTATGGGCAGAGGTAGATGTTGTAATTCCCTCACTTCCAATAGCAATATCAGGTCTTCATATATCCAGTATGGTAAGAGATGTACCCTAGTAATTCCCAACTACTAATGCCATTTCCCTATTGTTTGAGGAGAAAATATCCATGATGAGCTTCAGGAACATTTTGATGTTTGGAAGGTGAATCATGATTGGTAACTCAGACAAGGGAACTTTGTTCAGCTTATCAGTTAGATTCAGTGCACATGTTCATGATTGCAGAATCCTGTTGCTTAACGTATTAGAACTGAGGAAATTCAGTGACCCATTTGAAAATAAATTTGCCTAGTTCTTTGAGATATTATTAACTTCTAGTCCTAGTGGTACTAATAAATGCTAATTGTAAAATACTACTACTACCAATAATAATAATACTAATAAAAGACATTTAATAAATTTTATTTGGTGTTTGGTTTTACAATCTAGCTAACTCCAGGTATGTTTCACATTCATCCATGCTTGATATCTTGGAAGGAAGGAACAAAAGAATGACAACAAGAAAAAGGAACAGAGGAAGAAAAAGAAACAAGTATTCATGAAGCACCTACTTAATTAATGGGCCAGGTGAGGGAGGTAGAGCCAAGATGGTGGCTGGAAAGCAGGGACTTGCGTGAGCTCCCCACCATGTCCCTCCAAAAAACCTATAAAATATGGCTCTGAACAAATTCTAGAACTGTAGAACCCACAAAATAGCAGAGGGAAGCAGGGATCCAGCCCAGGACAGCCTGGATGGTCACTGGATGAGGTCTATCCCACACAGAGTGGAGGGGAGCAGGGCTCAGCCTGGGAGGCTGCAGGACCAACCAGAACAGGAGCTGGGCAGGACAGGCCCTAGCACCCTGAATCAGGGAGCTGTGGCAGTTACCAGACTTCTCAACCCACAAACACCAAAGACAACAGAGAAGGTTAGTGGGAAAAGCTGTGGGGGACAGAGCTCGAGGTTCGGCCACCACCCCAGGGGCAGCGGGGGAGGTGCAGCTACAGAACTACAGATGCAGTTACTTCCGGCCCCAGGTCCATGTGGTGGAAGGAAATAAGTGGCAGAGCAGAGCAGGAGTGCAGAGCCTGCTGAAGATTTGCGTCAGGTCCAGGTTGGTGGTTTTTGAGGAAGGAGGAGTGCTGGTGTGGCAGAGCTGGCTGTATAGAAATAGCTCTGAAATCAACAGCGCATCCCCTCAAGCTTGGACCAAGTACGCTTTGCTCTACAAGCAGTCCTACCCCGACAAAAAACTCAAGGGTCAAGTAAGTTGGCTGGGAACATGGCCAGGCAGTGAAAACACACCCAGATTCAGTCTCAGACTTTGGAATCCTTCTTTGGTGACAAAGAAGACCAAAACATATGCCCTGAAGAAGTCAACAAAGTCCAAGAACCTACACCAAAAGCCTCCAAGAAAAACATGAACTGGTCTCAGGCCATGGAAGAGCTCAAAAAGGAGTTGGAAAAGCAAGTTAGAGAAGTAGAGGAAAAATTGGGACGAGAAATGAGAATGATGCAAGAAAACCATGAAAAACAAGTCAATGACTTGCTGAAGGAGACCCAAAGAAATACTGAAAAAAATATTGAAGAAAACAACACTTTAAAAAATAGACTAACTCAAATGTCAAAAGAGCTCCAAAAAGCCAATGAGGAGAAGAATGCCTTGAAAGGCAGAATTAGCCAAAAGGAAAAGGACGTCCAAAAGACCACTGAAGAAAATACCACCTTAAAAATTAGATTGGAGCAAGTGGAAGCTAGTGACTTTATGAGAAATCAAGATACTATATAACAGAACCAAAGGAATAAAAAAATGGAAGACAGTGTCAAATATCTCACTGGAAAAACCACTGACCTAGAAAATAGATCCAGGAGAGATAATTTAAAAATTATTGGACTACCTGAAAGCCATGATCAAAAAAAAAGCCTAGATATCATCTTTCAAAAAATTATCAAGGAGATATTCTAGAGCCAGAGGGTAAAATAGAAATTGAAATAATCCACAGATCGCCTCCTCAAATAGAACTGAAAAAGAAAACTCCTAGGAACATTGTCACCAAATTCCAGAGCTCCCAGGTCAAGGAGAAAATACTGCAAGCAGCCAGAAAGAAACAATTTTAATATTGTGGAAAAACAATCAGGATAACACAGGATCTGGCAGCTTCCACATTAAGGGACTGAAGGGCTTGGAATATGATATTCCAGAGGTCAATGGAGCTAGGATTAAAACCAAGAATCACCTACCCAGCAAAACTGAGTATCGTGCTCCAAGGCAAAATATGGATTTTCAATAAAATAGAGGACTTTCAAGCTTTCTCAGTGAAAAGACCAGAGCTGAATAGAAAATGTGACTTTCAAACACAAGAATCAAGAGAAGCATGAAAAGGTAAACAAGAAAGAGAAATCATAAGGGACTTACTAAAGTTGAACTGTTTTGTTTACATTCCTACATAGAAAGATGATGTGTATGATTCATGAGACCTCAATATCATAGTAGCTGAAAGGAATATGCATATATATATATATATATATATATATATATATATATATATATATATATGTGTGTGTGTGTGTGTGTGTGTGTGTGTGTATACATATATATATATATATATACACATATGTGTGTGTCTATGTATGTATATATGTAGGTATATACACACACACACAAACATACACACACACACACACACAAAGGGCACAGGGTGAGTTGAATATAAAGGGATGATAGCTAAAAAAAAATCAATATAAGGGATAAGAGAGCAATATATTGAGAGAGGGAGAAAGGGAGAGATAAAATGGGGTAAATTATCTCGCATAAAAGTGGCAAGAAAAAATGGTTCTGCAGGAAGGGAAGAGGGGGCAGGTGAGGGAGAATGAGTAAATCTTGCTCTCATCAGATTTGACCTGAGGAGGGAATATCATACACACTCAGTTGGGTATCTTACCCCACAGGAAACAAGGAGGAAGAAGATAAAAAAGGGGGGATGATAGAAGGGAGGGCAGATGGGGGGAGGAGGTAATAAAAAACAAACATTTTCGAAAAGGGACAGGGTCAAGGGAGAAAATTCAATAAAGGGGGATAGGTTAGGAAGGAGCAAAACATAGTTAATCTTTCACAACATGAGTATTGTGGAAGGGTTTTACATAACGATACACATGTGGCCTATGTTGAATTGCTTGCCTTCTTAGGTAGGGTGGGTGGGGAGGGAAGAGGGGAGAAAATTTGGAACTCAAAGTTTTAAAAACAGACGTTCAAAAACAACAACAAAAAAGTTTTTTCATACAACTAGGAAATAAGATACACAGGAAATGGGGCATAGAAATTTATCTTGCCCTACAAGAGAAGAAGGGAAAGGGGGATGTGAAGGGAGTGGGGTGACAGATGGGAGGACTGACTGGGGAACGGGACAACCAGAATATATGCCATCTTGGAGTGGGGGAGGGTAGAAATGGGGAAAAATTTGTAATTCAAACTTTTGTGAAAATCAATGCTGAAAACTAAATATATTAAATAAATTAAAAAAAAATAAATAAAATAAAATAAATGGGTCAGGTGCTATGCTAATCAGTATGCAAAAAGTATCTCATTTGATTCTCACAACCACTTCGGGGGGCAGGGGGTAGCTATTATTATGTCCATTTTACAGTTGAATAAATTGAGGCAGACATTGGGTAATTGACTTGCCTGGGGTCATATAGCTAGTAGGTATCTAAGGACAGATTTGAGATCTTGCTCTTGACACCAGGTCTTACTCTCTACCCACAGTGCCACCTAGCTTCCTCTTGGGACATATTGCCATCTGTCTTACACGTATATCCTCCTCTTTGCTGTCCGCACTCTTCTTCCCTCCTGCCACTAAGTACACCTGAAACAGCACCATCCAAATTGAAGAATAGACTTACCTCCTTGGTTGAGTAAATTCACTCAGCTTGGAATTATACCATTGGCCCAAGCTAACAGATTATGTCTACCTGGATGCGTATTGTGTTTCATATTGATCCACAGTGGATATCTTGGAGTATCTTACCATCTGCACTAATATACTATTTATAATCCATACAGATCTTTGATCCTCACATCTATTTTCTTTTTCTTACTCTGGGAACAGTAATCACATGAATATTATCATTGCTGTAAAGGCCGCAAAATTGAATGCTCTAATAACTTATATAATGGTTCCTCTTATCATTCCTATGACTCCCAAACAACAACAAAACCAAACCAAAAAAACTCTCCCTCCTTTGGCATAAGTTTTGTCTCTCCCCATTTGAATTCATTTACCTTGAGAACAAGGACTGTTTAACTTTGGTCTTTATGTCCCCAGTGATTATTATATACATAGAACATAATAGGTGATTAAGATATGCCACTCATTTATTCATCCATTCAGTTATTTGTGTGTAATTATCTTCTTAAAGCCTTTGGATTATTGTCTCATATTAGATTTATAAATCACTTAAACTTTTCTTTACTGGGTTTTAATTGGAAAAGAGAATTCAAAGGGACACAATTTCTATTTAATAGTGATCACATTTAACATGATCAACAGAAATTGATAGTAAGATATGAATAATTCAATGGAATTTAGAGCTTGAAGTATTTAAGTTGGTTTTGTACAATCCCTCAAGTCAATCCCATAATTTCCTTCTCTTGTGCAAGAATAGGCTACCTAAGTTCTTGTCTATGTAACCACCAAACCATGATGTTATTTTTTTTAAACTGTATTCACCTACTGAACCAACCACGTGTTATCTGGTTCTTTAGCTAGTTATAATAACTTCTATGATTGTTTATGTAATGTACATATGAAGAAATTATTCATATTTCAAGTCTTTTTCACAGTTATGTCCTTACCACTAGATCATAGACCCTTTGCATTCAATCTTATCTTATTTCTTCATTTTGTCCACAGTCACTGAAAAAAAATGTATAGGGCACTCTTCCATAACTAATAAAATTCTTTAGTTCTTTAAGTTAATTTAGTGCTTTGGAAAGACTTCATTATACTCTTTCTTTTGATTTTTAACTTCTGCAGAAAAATAGTTAAGATAATTCAAAGATAATAAGAAAATGGTTCTAGATATGGTAGTAATCCTATAATGCAAGGACGTAAACTGAGACTCTTTGGGGAGCCATGGTTTCCCAAGGTTTCCAAGTAACATAATTAGGCCTGTTCCAGTAATGGAAATGTGACCCAATGCTATGTGTATGTTTCAATGTCCTCAGTAGTCTAAAGTCCAAGGTTCATGTTAGTTACTTGTCCCAAACTAATGAATATCCACAAAAATATCCTCTTCTTTGCAAAGTAGTACTATTACTCTTTCCCTCGTGATCGATAATTTTATAGTCAATCAGTCAATTAACATTTATTAAGCATCTACTATGTGCCAGGATAATCTGAATGAAAAATAAAATACCTACTTTTCCAGCTTCCTGAGGACCAAAGAATACATAAATACAAATAAATTTGAATAATCTACATTGATATATGCATGTATATGTGTACATGTATATATACACACATGGTCATATATCTAAAGATTTCCAAATGTATGTACATGTATGAATATGCATTATATGTATGTTAATTGACAAATAGTAGCATGGCATATTGAATAGTAAGGTGGGGGGAGGATCAAGCATTTATTAAGCACCTACTATGTCCCAATTACTGCTCTAAAAACATTACAAATATTATTTCATTTGATACTTACAACAGCCCTGGAAGATAGGTTCTATTATTATCCCCATTTTACTGTTGAAGAAACTATGGAAAATAGCAGTTAAATGACTTGACCACAGTCGCACAGCTAGTGTATGTGAGGCTAAATGTAAACTCAGGTCTTCCTGACTCTAAACCCAAAGCTCTATCTACTGCACCATTAGCCTCCTGGAGTTGCTAGACGAGATGCCAAAAAGACAAGAATTCAAATACTACTTCTAAAACTCATTGCCTGGGTGACTTTGGGGAAGTCATTTAAACTCTCAGTGCCCCAGGCTATGTTCTCAAACTACACATTGTAAAGTAGATAGACATCTGAATTAAGACAGGGAGTTTCTGTATGGGGCAGTTCTTTCTATACTGCTGAACTGTATAGATTCTTCAAAACCTATCTCAACCTCTACCTCTTTCAGAATTATTTCTCTGATGCTTCTAGTCAAGAGTAGTCTCTTCTTCCTCTGCACTCTCATAGAATTTTGGGCCTTTCTCATTATGTAATATATAATTATATAAAAATACTCATGTCTCACCTACTCTATAAGGGCAAGGCCATTGTTTAGTTCTTTTACACCCCACTCCTTTCCCCAACATTTAGCAAAGTACCTTGTACGTGTATCTCTAATATGTGTTTGTTGAATAATTAAATGAATGTTGTAAATATTTCTCAGGACCATTTACTTTGCTATTTATAGTGTTCAATGCAAAGCCAAATGCATGTGATTACTTTTAAAATAATACATAATGCCAAAGAAATCATAGGTCTGGTTACTCCGCCATTCCAAAAAAATGAATAAAAAATTTCTAAGAAATGTCCTACCAGTTATTTCTTAAAGGTTTAAGAATGAATTAAGTTGTTTACTTCAAGACTTAATTATCCTGCTGTGTGGCCTTTTAACCTTCAGACTTGCAGAGAGTCCAGCAATTTGAGTTTCTAATACTTTTAATCTCCATGTGGGTCAGTTCCCACCCTTTTGCATCTCATCCAGAATGCTAAGAATTAGCAAGGAACAAACTTGGTTAAATACATGGGAGTAACCCAACCAATTTCAAAAGTGGTTATAGAGAGAGTATCAAATCTATAGGTTTGAAATAAAGGAAATATTATTACATAATATTATTAAATAAATATCTATTGCATATAGCCATAAGTTTGATTTAATTGAATTGATTTATAACAGTAATGAAGAAAGCCAATCTGACTAGGGCACAGAGGAGCCAGATAGGGAACTCCAACTTCCTTAGGAATTCTCTTACTCTTCTTGTTTCCTTCCTCAGTGGTATAATCAGTTAACATCCAATTAACATTCACTGT
This sequence comes from Trichosurus vulpecula, assembly GCF_011100635.1. Lineage (NCBI taxonomy): Eukaryota > Metazoa > Chordata > Mammalia > Diprotodontia > Phalangeridae > Trichosurus > Trichosurus vulpecula. Next base: position 313,288,014 of record NC_050576.1, on the reverse strand, counting down.
ATCCTCTGCCTCACATCACTTAGCCCTGTGTAGTACTACAAAAAAAAAAAGAAAAAAAAGAATATGACTTTACAGGAGATTTATGAGAATAGTGACCAATTTTATAGGTCCTGCATAGTTTGTTTTCTCTTGGATATCCAGACATGCATTTATCTTATTTGTAATCAGAATATTCTCTCTGGAGAATTAATGTCAAAAGAAAATTCCCATTAATTCTTTTCCTTTGTGGATGATATATTAGGGTGTTTTCCTGAATTTAAGCACATGCTTCTTTCCCTCAATGCCATAAATACCATAATAGCACTCTCAGGTCAATATGGAAAGTATTCTAAATAATGCAGTAAGTGATTTAATCAGAAGTTATAACTGCTGCTCAGTTTTCCCTGTTGTTTCCTCATCTAACCTTGTGACAATAAGTTTCATTAGAAAATATTTTGTGAGCCATCATGAATTTCATTGTAGGGACAAGGAATAATTCATGCAAACATCATTAGGATCCTAAGGAGCCAGAGGGAAATGCATGTAATTTATTACCTAAATATTATACAATTTTGTGCTATTTGAAGAGACCAGAGTGATACACCAAATCATGTCTGCAGTTGGCAGATCGTAGCAACACTGGGCATGTTTCATCTTGCTCTGTGCCCTTCAGAGCTCATCATAAAGTCAGTAGGATCTCTCTGTTCATACTGGAGATCAAGACAAAAAAAAATAAAGCAGCCCCTCAGATTTTGAGCAAGAATAACATTTGCTGGTAAACAACCTCCTGCAATGAACAATAACAAGAAAAAAGATATGACTTTTAGGGGAAATTTTTCATATGAGGAAACAAAAGGGAAATGAAAATCAGAAAATATAGATTATGTTTATATATATATATATATATATATATATATATATATATATATATATATATATTAATAGCTGAGACACCCCCGTGGAAGTAGTTATGCTAGCTAATATCAACAACTAAAAAGTTACATTTTCCCCGAAAAATTAAATTGAGATTTTTTTTTCCTTTTATTGTTTTTATTTTTGTTTTGTTTTAAGGGGTCATTATCCAGGATTCATGTTAATTAAATCTCACAGATTTTGTGGGGACTTAGAAAGAAGGATCTAAGCCAGTGTTGTCATTTTTTTTTAATCTGTGCTCTGTGAATTAAAAAAAGTGTGTATATACACACACACATACACACACACACATATATATGAATATATAGTGTGTATACACACAATACATATATATGTACACATGTATATATATATACATACATATATACATACAATCTATAAAATACATAGGATAACAAGGGGAATCAATTATGTTTACATATAGTCATCTATATACATATATAAACACATATATACATACATGCATGCTAATTGGCTTCCTTTTTAATCCTATGTATTTTATTTTACATGTTTAAAGAACATTGGTCTGAGAAGGGTCCATAGGTTTTACCCCATTTCATGTGATAAATATTCCATGATACCATAAAGGTTAAGAATACCTGGTCTATAAATGAGTATCTTGAGTTAATATTATGTGCATGTGACCAGGATAATTTTGTCTCATTTATTAAAAAAAATAGTTTCCCTATAATCCCTCAAACTAAAATCTTTTCTCCTTACTTTCCTTCACTGGCAATCTTCTTGAAAGAATAATCAATACTCACTATCTCCTCCTCACTACCTGTTTACTCCCTTGCAATCTGATTTCCATTTTTCCCCTTTTTTCCCATATTGCAGAAGCCACCAAAGATTCCCTTTCTCTAAAATCCAAATCCAATGAATGACCTTTTTTCAGTGATCATATTTGATCTTTCTCCATCTGAGTTTGAGCAATATTGCCAAATAGTGGGTAGGAAGCCAGCATCAGAATTAAGAATATTTTCATGTCTTGAATCTGATACATGTAGAAATAAGCCTAAGCAAACCACTTAATTGCTGAGGGCCCAAGGAAACTCTGTACGACTGGATATTAAAGGGTAGACAATAATCTGCATCAGTAGACAGATTTTTACATTGGTCCGTCCCCTTATACAAGAAATCATAAGCCTGGTATAAATAAAAAATAATAATAACAAAACACCTTGTTCTGAGATGGGTCTGCCTCGGATCAATTTTTATTCCATGTTGGAATAAAATGATACAAATATTGTTCATTCCACTGCTCCTAAAAGAAGATTTACTTAGCCATAGAAGGAAAGGAATATCAATAAATATATTCATTGATGACTATCTGAGTTAATTCTGAATGAATGCCCCTTGTCCGACTTGCTCATTATAGTCTGCCCACCAAAATTAGAGAGCATTTGAAATACCTTGAGGCTTTTTTGTACTCTAGTCACCAAGAAGTGATGTCAGCTACCTGAGCCTTTAGTTCCCTGAGCCAATAAAATCTCAAGGATAGTTCAAATGCCTTTTAATGAAACACTGGCTTAATTTGCATGGAGCCAAGGGTTAACATATCTTTCCTACCACATCTATACTTAAAGCTGGCTTCTCCCTTGGCATCTGTTACAAGACACTCTACATTTTTGAGACAATGGCAATGCCAACTCATGTAGAAGCAAATATGAGCAGCCTACTAACACTATAACACAGTACTGGTGAGAAGGTTTCACAAAAACCACTATTATCTGATCAACACTTCTTTTCTCCCCTCATGTTATGTTCTCTAATATCTCCTCAGTTATATACTATTGCCAGGACCACTTCTTGTTTCCCCTCCTTCTTGCCAGAGAAATGGATTTAGTTATCCTGTAAACTCTATCTTGACTCAGTATATAAGAATAGGTTTACGGCTTCAAGTCATCACTTAAGGCATTTCCTCTTCACAAGGGAGGGCTCTACCTAATCAGCATAACCTTACTTTTCCTAGAGGAAAACACTCGATAGTACGGCTTTGGTCTGTGTTTTGTCCTTTGCTGCTTCCTCTTTCTCTTACCTTTGTCCTCACTCCCAGTATTCTCTCTGCCTGCTTTTCTGTCTACAATCTTTACCCTTATCATTTTTATCCTTTTCTATAGTGAAAACCAAAGTGTTGTGTCTGCCTCTGCCCACTGTTTACATACCTAGCCAATTTTCAAATCTTGTCAATTCTGTCTTTGCTGTAGTTTTCATATATAAAGTTTGCCTTTCTTTCCATACCTATAGCAATGACTCAGATCCTGGCCTCTACCACATCTCACCTGAATTACTATAATAATCTCCTAAAGAATCTTTCTATCCCTGAGTTCTCCTTTCTCTAATCTAGCCTTCATGAAGCAGTCAAATTATTCTTCCTAATGCAAGTTCAACTCATACCTGTCCTCCACATACACAAAATCTTTCAATGGATTTGTATTGCCTACTTAGTCAAATAGAAATGCCTTGGTGTCACATTCAAAACTATCTATATTGGCTCCAAATATCACTCTAAATTTATCTAAATCAATCCCAAATTAAGCATTTATAAAGTGCCTAGTGCAGCTAGGTGGCATAGTGGACAGAGCAGTGGGTTTGGAATCAGGATGACATCTTCCTGAATTCAAATTCAGTCTCGACACTGACTGGGCAAGTAACTTAACCCAGCTTGCCACAGTTTCATCATCTGTGAAGTGATCTGGATAAAGAAATGGCAAACCACTCCAGTATCTTAACCAAGAGAACCCCAAAATGTGGTCATAAAGAGTCAGACAGTACTGAAATTGAACAACAACAATACAATGCTAGGCATACATTCTCTTCTAATCAAAATCTCTTCTGTCTTTACTAATACAAAGGCTCAAATTAAAATTAATTTTATGATTTGATCATTAGAATAAATTTTAATGTACCTCTACAGGATAGAGTGCTACACTTAAAACTAACTCATATAAAATACTCTCCATAAAGGCTTTTGCCTCAACTTCTTTGCACTAACCAAATAATCCTTGTCATACTTATTCTTGCACACACTGTATCCCTTTATTAAATTGCAAGCTCCTTGACAGTAAGGTTTGTCTTGACTGTTTTTTAACCCCAACACCTAATACCCTTTCATTTTAAACCTGCTGTAACTCACATTGATAGCTTTTATTCAAATTGCACTATAGTGACTTTAGTGATATCTGTCTCCCTATCTTTAGCTTAAACAAAAGCCAGGAAGACAATTCAGAGGAATAAGGATTAGCCAGATAAGGTAGATGTGAAAAGAAATCTATGCTTGGAGATGTGAGCAATATATTTCCATAGAATATTCCAAAATCATGGACACTACCTACTTAGTCCCAGATATAGTACATACATTATTTGGTCTACAAGGGATGAGTCCAAAATTCTGTTCCCTCTATTTGGAAAGCCTTTTCGTCTAGTCCTGAGTAACCGATTCCTCACCATCACGTTAGATGTACTTTAAATGCTAAATTGATCTTAAAGTCATAGAACCACTTGTTTACAAATATTCTAGAACACATCAGTTCATGTTATTTCAGCTATACTGCCTACATACCAAACAGCTAAGTTATCCATCATTCTCCAAATATACCAGCTACTTTCCTGCCACCATTATTTTGCTTATATGATTCATTATACTTAGAATGATTTGCACACTGCTCAGTTCAACTTATCCAAGTGCTACCCTTCAAGGCCTAGCTCAAATGTTACCTCCTTCATAAAGTTTTCTCTGACCCAATCAGCAGCAATACCTGCTTCCTCTGAACTCCCATAACAACTTAAAGATGTCTCATTATCTTTCACATATATGTTTTCCTATTTTATGTATTCTCACAACTCCCCTACTAGATTTGAAGCTCTATGACGGTAGGTGCTAGCTTTTAGTCTTTTTATAAATCATAGCCTAGTGGCTTGTAAATAGCAGACATCCAACAATAATTTATTGAATGAATGGACAAATGAATGAAATAGTCTTGTAAGTACCTCTTGGGTCCATTTAATTTACTTTTTATATTGTCAAATCCAGAACGCATACAAATATTTAATATCTGTGACTTTATATCCACACATGTGTGTGTATTTAAATAGGATCTTTCTATTCCACTTATGTAATATCAGTGTAAGGAATATCATTTCTCCTCTATTGGCCTCAATTTCCTTATCTATAAAATGAAACAATTATATTGACCTCTCATTTTAAATCCTATGACACTATGACTTTATCTGAATTTTATGGTATTCAGGATTATGCTAGTGTTTGGGCAGGGGCAGAATAGTTTATACAATATTAGAACCTCTGGACCTTATATAGTTTATGATCTCTAGGGAAATTATCATTTTTTATTTAATATACAATTAATATATATAATCTTCAAATTGAATATATGTCTGATCCTTATTGATCTCCATAAGAGAAGTGTCTACAGTGTTACTATAACTGACAAAGAATTGAAGCTGAAAAACTAATATACGTGTAATATACATGTAAATAAAAATGGTATGTCCACAGGCATACATGAATGGTGCGTATGTATGTGTATATACACACATACACACAGATACATGTGTATTTATGTGTATATATGTTTGTATATACATACATACATACATGAGTGTGTATATCCTGATCTTGAACTTCTTACTCTGTTTAGTGGAGATAAAAGGTTTTCTGTCTATATATTTGTCAGTTCTTGTGATCATGAAATTCACTTCTACACACACACATGCACACACACACACACACACAATCAAATGCACACCGTTCCAGGAAAACAAAATGTTTTCTTCTACTGTAATATATTTTTAATGACATCAACTAAATCCCTTATTCAAGTAAATTAATGAATTCTATTCCTTAGGTGATGGACATCTTTTTTCACTATAATACCTAATATAGAATCTCATAATATAGAGTGAAATATCTCCATATCTTCCTTTGACATAAAAGCAAGATTTGTTTAATTATTCATAAGTAAAAGGGATAAAGAATATGTTTGTGGGAAAAAAATAACTTCAACATGGCTATGAGGGGAATTTTATTTTATCGTTTGTCTTGATGGAGGATACTATAGGCCTTTGTGAAAATAAGGCTGAATCAAGCGTATTGGATGTCAAGTATTACTGAGTCAATTTCTCATTTTGCTCTGCATCTCTGCAGAGTGGATCTGAGCATAGATATCCCTTTTAAATCAATGGTAGTTTGGCAGTTGGATTAGCTGGATGGGGCTATGGAAAAGGAATAAAAATTGGTCCATTGTGTCACTTTGTAAGGTTTTTCCCCCCTTATGAGTCAGTAAAGAAAGCACAAAAAGTTAGTTCCTCATCAGGAACTTTCAATTTATTAATGAAATAGCCTGAGTTTTCATGTAGGAATTCAACTGATTACATCCTTATTTTTACCTTCTCTTTTAAATATGCTTTACATTTTGAGTTACCTATACCCTACTGTTCACCTGTACAATTGTCCAAATAATTCTAACTCTAAGGCTAAAAATTCTAAGGCGTATTTTCAAACACAATACCAGTGATATTTGTAAAGTGATGTAAATACTCTGGTTTTTAATGCATTGCAATAATTCCAGAAAGAAAGTTAACAGCTGTTCACTACTGTTCAAAGAAGATTGAATCTGCATTTACAGAGGCAATGCAAGGTGGAAAAGTTGATGATGTCTAAGTGGATGTGATCAGGGTAGAAAATTATTTGACTGTCAATTCCTTGAAACCACATAACATTGACAGTGATTGTCTCTGTTTGCCTGAATTTTCTGCATAATTTCCTCAGTTTCTAGTCTTTTTCAAAGGCAGAAACACCAAATACCACAGAAAGGCTAAAGTATTTTTCACCACAATGCAGTGGTAAGAAGATGTCCAGTTGAGTATAAGAGTTATGTTTTATTGAGCCCTTTTACTCTTTTTCATTGTGAACCTTGGTTTGAATAAGCAGGAAAACCATTCAAGTGTTTACCTATCCTTATGAAATTTTTCTTTTCTTTAGCCACAATATTAGCTCAGGAAAGTCTTATAAAAACATTCTTCCAGAAAAAATAATCCATTTTCTACGTTTTATCAGCTCATGAAAAGAGTAATTTTTTATATGAAGTGATCCTTTAATTCCTAAGTGGAACCAAATTGACCTAAAGTTGAAACTTAGAAAATAAAAAATAAGAAAAACAGAAATGGCAGTGATGATGAAAATAATATCATTAGCATTGTCATTGCCATCATCACCATCATCATCCTAATAAGCAACTCAACCTTTAAGTTTATATGTTATCAGATGTGTGCAGTTACTTTTGTATTAGATTCTCTGTGACCAAGGCCTCTGGCAGACTGCAGCAGCATCTAGGAAAAGGCCAGGGGCTTAGTATCCAGTAGCCCAAAGTTTTCAGAACTACCTCTGAAATGTAGTCCTGACAAATGGTACCTTCAGTGAAGAACCATATAATAGAATCAGTGGGAAATCTTAATTATAAAAGAGGTGATGAGATAACAAGGGAATGAGCAACTCTAGCTTAAAAGGTAGAAAAAGTCACCCAATTCTCTCCTAGAGAACTGGAGGATCCAGAGACCTACACAGTACTGCACTGATTCTTCAGCTGTATCCCATTCTCTAATTTTTTTTTTTTACCGCAACACACAAAAAAGTGTTGCTACAAATATTTTGGTCCACATGGGAGCTTTATTTTTGTTATTAATTGGGGTATATGCTTAGCAGTGCATTTTCTGAGTCAAGGATATAATTATTTTAGTCACTTTCTTTGGCTAATTACATATTGCTTTCCAGAATGGTGAAAATCACAGCTCCAATAGCAATGCATTTCTTTGTCTATCTTCGCAGAAGCCCTCTGATACTGATTGTATCTTCTTTTGTTATGCTTGTCAAGTTTTCTGCTATGAAGTGAAACCTCAAGATTATTTGATTTTCATTAGTAGTAGTAATAGTAAGAGTAATAGTAGTAGTAATAGTAATAGCAGTAGTAGTGGTTGTAGTCGCAGTAGTGGTGGTAGTAGTGGTATTCTGGAATGTTCTTTCTTATCATTGATAATAATTCGTAATTTTTCTCTTTAGACAAGTTTGTTAATATTCGTTGACCTTTTATCTATTGCGGAATGACTTTTGGTCATACATTCTTAGATACAATATAAAATAATATAAAGTGTTCCTACTCTCCCCTCTCCCCAGGAGATTGCTTCCCTTATCTTAGTTGCATTAATTTTCTTCTTGAAAAAGTTTTTTTCCTAACTTATTATAATCAAAATTATCTATTCTTTAACTTTTCTATCTATTCTTTGTTTGGTTAAGAGTTCATTCCCTAGCCATAGATGTGAAAGATACAAAATCTGATTCTTATCTTTTTTATTGTCTGCTCTATAAACATATCTATTTTGAATATATTATAGTATATAATATTAGCTGTTGGTCTAAGCCTGATTTCAGCTAGGCTGCTTTCAAGTTTGCCCAGTAGTTATTATCAACTTGGGGATTTTTTTCCCTCGGTAATTTATTTTTCAAGTTTATCAGATGATGGATTACTAGGTTCAGTTTTGTCTGATTCTTCTTTATCTGATTCGTTCTGTTCATCTTTTTTTTAATTATTTTTTTAAATCACTACCTAAGTGTTTTGATGACTGCTGCTTAATTATATGGTTTAAGGTCTGGAAGTGTTATTCCCTTTTCCTTTCCAACTTCTTTTCATTATTTCCCTTGATAGTCTGTATCTTTTGTTCCATCAAATAAATTTTGTTATCATCTTTAGCTAACTATAAAGTTTCCTTTGGTAATTTGGAAAAAAAAAACATGCTTTCAGTACACTTTTCTCATTCTTGGTTCCATTCTCCACCAATCTGGAAGTAATTCTCTCATCTCCTTCAATGTAGCTATTTTACAACTTTCTTTTCACCACATCCCCTTTCATCATTTTCAAGACTTTCCACAGTCTTATTGATTTTTCCTTTGAATTCTCTGAGTATGAAATTCCTCAACTCCAATAATGTTTTTCTCTAGCCACTTCAACCATACACCACTGCATGTATATACCTTAGATTTGACCATTTCAGAGAACTGTGTCACAAACCAACCTGATCTTCAAAATTCCATCTCTCACCACAGTCTCCCATCGTTCTCATTCTCTTACATCTTCACTCACACTAAACCTGATTTTTAATATTTCTAGTTCATTCCATTCCCTTGCCATGGGCACATTTTGCTAGTCTGTTCCATGACCTCCTTACCTCTATAGAATCATAGCATATCAAAACTACATGAAATTCCTGAGGCTCTTGTAGCCCAACTTGTGCCTAAGGAGGAAGATAATTTATAATATTCTTGAAGAATGAACATATAACTTCCACCTGAAGCCCTGCATATAGGTAAATTAATTATCTCTCAAGGCAGACAAATCTCCTTTTGGATAGCTGTAATTGCTAAGAAATACTTTCTTTTATCTATCCAAATGAATGCAATACCTCAAGTGTGATTTGAACATAATGAATGTTGTGACATTTTAATCTCCTGCTTCTGGACAATGTGTTTCCATTAATTTGCATTAAGCTTTTGTTAGGTTTTGGATATATCATGCCACATTATCCACCCATTTGACTTCAATTCCATGATCTTCCATGTTCTTAGTCTTTAATGACTCCCCTCACAAAAACAAAATAAAATAATAACAACAAAAAACAACCATATTACTTTGCATCTCTCTGACATACCTTTTATATATTATTTTAATGTAATTATTCATATTGTTTATTTCCTTCTAATAGACAGAAAATTCCATGAGGAAAAGGAGAATCTCTTACCTAAAATTTGTATCCCTTCTGTACCTTCCTGGGACACCAACCTGTATATATAAGAAGGCACTGAATATATACATACCTGAATTGACTTGAATTGAAAGATTGTTATTTAAACCAAACTCTCAACCCTTGAGGCGTAGGAATGGATAATCTCTTATAGCCATGTGTTTGAAGATGTTTGTTTACATTCTGCCTCTGATGGTTACTACCTATGTAATATGGTATACTTAACTTCCCTGTGTCTCAGCATACTCATCTGAAAAATGGGGAACTAGTTGGAGAAAGGTAGACTAAATGACCTCTGAGGTCCCTTTCAGTCCTCTTTGTGATCATATGATCCTATGTCATTCTCTAACTGTTTATGTGGGTAAGGCTCATCTCTCCCATACCCTACTTTGAGGATATGGGCTATATCATACCCATCTTTCTGATCCCCAGAGATTTTGGAAGGAATATGATAGTCAGCTCATACTTGTTGAATAAAACATGCCAATGTAAATCTATGGCTTAAGCCATGTGAACTCATATTAATACTAGCAGGAGAAAATGGAAAACCAAGAAGATAAATCAACATTACATAGTGATGACTCCTATTTTTGAGTCAGCACAGCTTATTTCTAGTTCTAGAAGTTTCCTAGTCATATGACTTAGAGAAAGGTATTTAATTTCTCATTCTTAGTTTTCTCATTTGTTTAAAAAATGGAATACATGATTGCTAAGAAATGCTTATGAACGTATTTTGTAAAGCTTTAAATCAATTTAATTACAAAGAATTACTAATAGTGGAAATTGTGACAATTTTTTGCATAGATCTATGAATTCATTAGAATGGGGCACTCTAGATATGTAAACTCCCTCTTTAGATCATCATCTGTAAATTACAGTTTTGGAAAGCTGCCTGAACCACTGAGATATTAAGTAGCTTGTTCACAGTCGCAAAGAAGATGTTCATCAAAGGCAGGATCTGAACCTAAGTCTTCCTGACTCCAAGACCTAGACTCTACACATCTACAATAATAATTCAGAGGAGAAGGAGCAAAAGGAGAGTAGATGGGGAGGGGGAGAGAGAGGAGGAGAAGAGGAAAGGCAAAGAGACGAGAGAGGGGGAGAAAGAGAAGTCAGAGACAAATAACCAACATCTTTGATTTCATCAATATTGCAAGTTCCTTGTGAGAACCTTCTTTTACCAATGCAAATAGGTATCTTTTCTTCAACCTCTAATGTTAGAGAGTTGGTTGGGGCACTGAGAAATTAAATGATCTATTCATAGTCACAGCACTGCCTGAGGCAAGGCACGAACCCAGGTCTTTCTGACAGTGAGGAGAGTTGTCTATCTGTCTAGCTGCCTGTCAATAATAGCTGAGACTCAGAGAACCTTAACCAAGTGATTTGATCAATATAGTTAGTGAAAAAAGTCAAAATTTGAACAGAAGTCTCCAGACACCTAGACCAAAATAACTGTTAATGAATTTTTTTAAATGACTGGAAAATGTGACAGATACATTTTCTCTTTTAATTATATATCAACTCATTTTGAGCAGAAAACCCAGATGGTTTGGAATGGGTTTTTTACTTGTAATACCAGGAGCTATATTGTCCTCTATGGAGTTGAAAGGTAAGAATCAGGGTCCTTAATTTGTGTGTTTTCAGTTTGAATGATACATAAATTGTGAAGCTCTAGAGGTGTCATGTATTGCAAAGCTCCAAACACACTATCATTGAGTACAAAATGATAAATGGTAACTGACAGTAGAGGGAGAAAGTAATTGCAATAAGATTAATTGATTGAAGAACCATCTTGTAAGGGAAGCAAAATTACCAGTTACTCAAAAAAAAAATAAAACCACAAAGAATATATACGTACATGCATACATACATATATATATATATATATATATATATATATATATATATATATATTTCAGGATTAATATGTAACTGGTACAGAAACACAGAGAATTTGAGCCATTGACTAAGGGGAGTTTCTTCCAAGAAGCATGAATAAAGGTTAATATCCTTCGCTTCAAATTTTTGCATAATTTTGTTTGGATGTACTCTTTCATCTTTGCTGCTGTGCTTATACCCTCTGCTTCTGCCAATATAATCTATATGTGATCCTCCAACCAACTACATTCATGATGACTTGAGCAATTTTGTTTATACTGACCCCACTGTCCATTTTTGTCTACTTTTTTCCTTACTCTTCCAACTCCTACTCATTCCTCCAAACTGGCATCGTCCAGTCTTCCCCAATGGCTCTAAGTAAATAAGGCTCTCTACTAGAATAAGAACAAACAAACAAACAAAAAACTTCATAACTCCCTACTTAGCCATCTTCCTTGCTCTTGACTGGTGTTAAATTTTACGCTGTAATGACTACACTATGGCTATACAATAGAAATTATATGTCTGTCTCCTCACCTCTAGCTCTTATAGCTTGTGGCCTCCTCTAAGACTCAGCTGAAATGCCACTTCTATAAGAGGTCTTTTTCACTCTCCACAGTCCTTAGTACTTTCCCCTCTAGGGCTAACTTCCATCTGCTCCCTATTATCTTGTATCTCCAAATTTATACATGTTGTCTCCCCCAATTAGAATATAAGGTCCTTTAGGGCAGAGACTGTTTTTGTTTTGTTGTTGTTGTTGTGTTTTTGTCTATGGTTTTCATTTTCTATGTATTCCCATTGCCTAGCACAATACCTGACATATAGTAAGGGTTTAATGAATGCTTGGTGATTATTTGTTCTATATTGTATACTATTTTATAACATAGAACTTTCTATAATAAGGAAGAGATAGACTAATAATTTTTCAAATATCAAAAATATAGTAAAACATTGAAAGAACAGACATACAAAAATATACTATATTTATTTTTAAAACAAATTTAATATTCACATATTAGTATAACGTCAATTGAAAATTATTTCCTGATGCTACATAACTAGTGAGCTAATGCCAAAGCAGTTTCAGAGCTATTGATCTTGTGACAACATTCTTTTGCAATGACTTTATTCCTGTTCCAACAAATGACTCATGTAGATATAATATTGATGCTAAAGCAAAATGACAATAATTTGCCCTGTTGTTACTAAACTGCCAGATTTGATTGGCTGAGAGAGGAAGTTCATCCTAGGTTTCTCCCAAATAGGCACAAGTATAGAATGTTTAAAAAATCCTCTCAATTATGAAATGCAATAAATTCATTTTTTAAGTGAAAAAGATAATTTTTAACTGACATTCAAGGTTTTATGGAATATTTTCAACATTTAAAGGTCAACCATCCATTATTGGCATAGATTTCATTTGACATGGATTCAATCACTATTTCAAAAAAAATACCTAGCCAGGAGTGGTGCCACATACCTGTTGCCTTATCAACCGGAGGAAGCTGAGGCAGGTAGATCACTTGAGTTCAGGAATTCTGAGCTACAGTAGGGAAGTAGGGCTAAAGCTAATCAGGTATTCACACTAAGTCTAGCACAAATATGGTGATTCTATACGAATGTGGGAAGAGGGCACAGGGTTGCCAAAGAGGACTAAAATGATACAGGTCAGAAACGGTGTCAGTCAAAGCTTCCATGATGCTTAGCAGTGGAGTATGGCTTTTGAGAGGCCACTGGACTACCAGCCTAGGAAAAAGAGGGATGTAATATAAATAATACTAATTATAATAATAATACATCTTAAATCTTTGTTGCAGACACATTGTTTGCTATGTTTGGTTGATTTATTTGTTTTAATATAGTCCAGAGTTCCCTCCTCTTTCATATAGAGGTGGTAGAGTTGAATAGTGAAAAGGTAATAGGTGGATAGTGTGTACTCCTCAAATGGTAGAGATTACATCATTTAGTATGTTTCATTACTTGCAGCCATGTAGAAAAAGAGGAAGAATATTGATCTTAATAAAGGTGAACTTTTGTTTTAGCTATGCGTTCCAAATCATTCAAAGCACTGTATAATTTTTCAAAACAATCCAGTCTAACTTTTCTTCCTCTTTAATTCTGTACCAAGTTCATTGTCTGTTCAAGTGTCTATCTAAGATATAGGTATTTATGCACCATTTCTACGAGTTAATCATCTCTATCCACTTGTTCCCCACTCCTGTCCCCCACCCACTAGATAGTTATGCCCCAAAAATGTATATCATTTTGGATCTCATTTAGGGCCTAGGCAACATTCTTCAAATGATACAGCAAAGGGCATACATGTAAAGCAATTATGGTGGCAAATGTACATCTGTGAGAGGCAGCAAGTCATTTAAACTCCCTGTGCTGTCAGACAACTCATTAAGACTATGAGTTGTAGAACAGGTGCTGATCTGCTTTGGTCAAGGGGATTTCCCCATTGAGACTTCTCTATACTAATGAAATCACAAATCTGGTTCAAAAAATAGATGGTGTAAATGCAATATCTATATACTTTGAATTTTGCCGATGTCTCACAAAAGTTGGAAATTTATATATTCTCTCTTCATGACTCTTCCTTCTGTTCTCAAATATATCTATCTATTGGTTGGTTGATGACAATTTACCAAAAAATTAATATCCAGTATGTTTGGCGGTAAGGAGAAGGTTCATCTGAAATACACATTCAGTAATTCATAGTAATTCAGAGGCAACTGGTGGTGCAGTAGAATGCTGGGCCTCTGGAAGGTCTGAGTTCAAATTTGACCTCCAACACTTAGTAGTGGCATGAGCCTGAAGAAATCATTTAACCTCTGTTTGCCCCAGTTTTCTCACTTGTAAAATGGGGATAATAATAATACCTACCTCTCAGGTTTGTGGTGAAGATCTATTTAGATAATATTAGAAAGGCATTTAACACAATGCCTGGTATATGGTAGATGCTATTTATTATGAATATTAATGCTCTATTTTAAAATTATGTGGGTATTTTGAAATTAAAAAATTAAAACATGATTATTGTAAAATTATGTGGTTATGAGAATAAAATTCTGGCCTCAAATTATATCAGGTATGCATTTTGTTTTATTAGAAAGACAAACATTTTCAAAAATATTAAATCTCCAGTTCTTATAATATCTAGGCTGAATGTTGATATTGTACAGTCAGTGAAAGCAAGTCTTCAAAGCTGGATTTTGTCCTTGTACAATTGCCAAAAACAAGTCTTACAAACTCACCAGGCACATCAGTGTCACAGAACCTTTAAATGACCCTTAGATATTATCAGTGTTCCTTGCTAGGTACTGTTTTTTTTTAAATTGAGATTAATGCCAACATTTAAAGAGCAAACAATAGAAGGAAAAGAATTTCTAAGTGAACTGTCAGAAAAAAAAAATGTTGGTAAGTCTCGCAGTGCTGATTCAAAGGAAACAATGAGCTAGTTGAATATCAGAGCAAACCAACAAAACAATGTCCTCTGATTTCTGAGGCATTGTACCAATCAAAAGCTCAAGTTCTGTCTAATTACTTTGCACCAAGCAGGTGCAAATTAGACAAAGAATTGCTTCCCTAATCAGACACTGGACTTGTACTCAGAAGAATTCGGCTTAAACTCCAATTCTGACTTCATAGGAGCTGACGAATGACAATCTCTCTGAACTTTTGTTTCCTCTCAGATGGAATGCAAATAAATGTATGGTACTAGCACTTATTATCTCAGGTTTCACTGTATGTGTGAGAGAAAAGGATTTTGTAAAGTTTAATATTCTGGATAAATGAGAGTGAATATTTCTGTTCTTACCGTATCACATTTTTATTTTTTTTATGTATACAGTATAAGGGGGACATGAAATTAAGTGTCCTCTTAAGCAAGACACACACCTGTTGCTGTTGAATTATATAGTCTCTCACTTGGTATGCCCCTAACTATTTGCTAAATTCTTCTTAGTCTACTTCCCTGATGTATTCATCTAATCATTTCTAAAACAGAACTCATCTTCTCTTCAAAATCTTTTTCTATTGATACTACTGTACACCTAGTCACCCAAGCTTAAAATGTCAGAACCATTATTGATTCTTCCTTCTTCCTCACCTGCCTACATCAAATCAGTCGTTAATTCCTGTTGAATATGCCTCTGAAGTACCTCTTATGTCCCCAGTCCCCTCCTTTAACTCCCACTATAAAGACTCTAGTTAATGCTCTCAAAACCTATTGCTTAGACTGTTTCAGTAAGCTCTTAACTGGGTTTTCTTCCCTCTAGGACAGTTCCTAGTCTAGAATCTTGTCTCTCCCCTCTGTAAGTCTTGTATGCCACTTTGAAAGCTATCCTCCTACCACTCAGATTGTGTCAGTCCTATACCATACCTTAACAGCAATTATAGGGCTCAGCAGGTGTTTCAGAAAAGAAGTGGACAGACCAGAATGCATGAAACAACATGTTTTTTATTCTTACACATGTAACAGTTCTTACCCAGATACCTAGTGCCTGAAGGCTAGGTGTACTATGTTTTACCCCTTCTCCAAGGTTCTCCAGGGTGTTGGGGGATGTTTATCTGCCATTGGCTGAAGCCCACAATTATTGTGCTTCCTAAATTTAGGGGGTCCATAGGACCTGATTCCATTAATAATCAGATTCACTTTTACAATGAGATATTTACTTCAAAAGTATAGCAAGAACAAACCTGTAAACATTCCCTCCCAACATCTGGGATGCATAATCCTGCCCCCTCCCACATTATCTCTAGGGAATCTCTAGGGGAATAGGTTCCCAAAGTGGGCAATACTGCCCCCTGGGGGGCACTGGCACTATCCAAGGGGTGATAGTAGCCTCAGGTGCAACTGGAAGGGACATTGAATAAAAATAAGAGAGTGGTGGAAGCATAAGGAAGGAAGAGAAGAAAATTTTGAAAAACGATTCTACGTTTCGTCTGTTGCATAACAGAGTTTAAGTTGTAGTGATTACATTATTTTCCAGATAAACATGCAAAATGCAAATTATAACCAATCAGTGGTCAAGTCCACCAACAGGTCTTAACAAGCAAGTATTGGCAGGTGAGAATATCACTCGCATTGTAGGGATGTCCAGCATGTATCCACAGGAATATGTGCTTTTAATGACTTGTTTGCAATATGATACTATACAGTTACATGATGCAATATTGTGTCATCAAAATTTCAGTGAAGGAAAAAAAAACACAAATCTGCAATAAATTATTAAATTTAAGATGCATCAATTTAAAAAAAAATATATTTTTTTGAAATGATGAAAACTGCAAAAAATACATTAAAGGCTTCAAAAAAGCAGATTTCCAGAGGGGTGCTGGGTATTTTTTTTTGAAAAGGGAATAGTACACCAAATAAGTTTGGGAACCTCTTTAAGGGGATTAAATTCGAAGCTTAACTCAGATCTAGTATAGCATGGTCCTAGCAATTTCCAAAACCGAAGTAACCCGTGGGCTAAAATCTCACCACATTGGCTTTTTGAGTCTTCCCTGAAGGGCTGGCAACAACATCTGGCCTGGAATTCTGACTCCAGAGTTTTTATGGCTCAAGCTTCCAGTCCTGGAGGACTCTAGCACCTACAACTAAAGAGGACAATCCAAACAGCTCAAATCACCAAGTTTGTTTCTTGAGATCATAAGGCCTAAAGACATAAGTGAATAGCCTTTCCCCTATGCAACTTAATGCAAGTCGCCTCTTCCATGAGTGAATATGACCTTCATCCCTGGACAGAACCAGAAAGAGAGAGTGGGATTGTACCAATCTGACAGTTTTAAAGGTACAGCCAGTTTTTATTTGCAGCCAATGGAGTCTGTTCCCAACACAGGTAACAGGAGAACAGAATGTCTTCTCCCAGAAGCTGGTTCTTGCTTTTTCCCATATGCATGGTTGTGATCCCATCATCTTAGGTCATCTGGCCATGCACAAACCTCCATTACACACATTTTACCTCAAACAACGGGATGGTCAGGAAATAGAGCAAAATACTACGGGGTGAAAGGACTACTGAGAAACAGGGGCCATGATGGAAAAAGGGTTTCAGAGCAAATGATAGAACCAGGCCTCAGATATGGGGAGGGGTGGATATAAGGAGGCCTCAGTCTCCTAAGATTTAGGTGTGCTTGTAGTATTTTTTTTTTATAAATTGCTTTATTTATTTTTAGTTTACCACACACGGTTCTACATAGTTTTGAGTTCCAGTTTTTCTCCCCTCCCTCCCCCCTCCCTCCCCAAGATGGCATGGAATCTCATATAACTGTCATGTATAACTTCGCATTGAATTAATTTATGCACTAGTCAAGTCGTGGAGAAGAATTTTGACCAATGGAATGAATCATGAGAAAGAAGAAACAGAACCAAAAAAAAAACAAAAACAAATCCAAAAACAAAAACAAAAGAGAAGCCAAAAAAGGCGAGCATGTAGTGTGACTCAGTCTGTATTCAAACTTCGCAGTTCTTTGTCTCAATGAAGATAGCATTCTCCATCGTGAGTCCCCTGGAGTTGTCCTTGCCCCTTAGGTTGCTGAGAAAAGCGCAGTATGTCAGGGTTGGTCCTCATGGAATCCATATATCTGTGGCTGTGCACAATGTTCTCCTGGCTCTGCTCTGCTCACTCGGCATTATGTCGTGTAGGTTATTCCAGGTTATTATGAAGTCTGCATCATCCCCATTTCTTATGGCACAATAGTATTCCATCACCTTCATATACCACAGCTTGTTCAGCCATTCCCCAATTGATGGGCATCCCTTTGATTTCCAATTCTTGGCTACCACAAAGAGAGCTGCTATAAATATTTTTGTACATATGGGTCCTTTTCCCGCTTGTGTGATTTCTTTGGGATACAACCCTAGAAGTGGTATTGCTGGGTCAAAGGGTATGAACATTTCTATAGCCCTTTGGGCATAATTCCAAACTGCTCTCCAAAATGGCTGGATCAGCTCACAACTCCACCAGCAATGCAACAATGTTCCAATTTCCCCACATCCTTTCCAACATTTATCATTTTCCTGATTTGTTATTTTAGCCAATCTGACAGGAGAGATGTGGTATCTAAGAGTTGTTTTGATTTGCATTTCTCTAATCAGTAGTGATCCAGAGCATTTTTCCATATGCCTGTAGATAGCTTTAATTTCTTCCTCTGAAAACTGCCTGTTCATATCCTTTGACCATTTCTCAATTGGGGAATGGCTTGTATTCCTACATATTTGGCTCAGCTCCCTGTATATTTTAGAGATGAGGCCTTTATCAGAGATACTAGTTGCAAAGATTTTCTCTCAATTTTCTGCTTCCCTCCTAATTCTTGTTGCATTGGCTTTTTCTGTACAAAAACATTTCAATTTGACATAATCAAAATTATCCATTTTGCATTTTGTAATGCTCTCTATCTCTTGTTGGGTCATGAATTCTTTACTTTTCCACAAATCTGATAAGTAAACTATTCCTTGCTTTCCCAAAGTACTTAGAGTATCAACTTTTACTCCTAAATCATGAACCCATTTTGACTTTATTTTGGTATATGGTGTAAGATATTGGTCTATGCCCAGTTTTTGCCCTACCATTTTCCAATTTTCCCAACAGTTTTTGTGAAATAGTGAATTATTAGCCCAGAAACTGGCCTCCTTGGGTTTATCAAAGAGTAGATTGCTAAACTTGTTGATTTCACCTACTTGTGTACCTATCCTATTCCACTGATCCACACCCCTGTTTCTTAACCAGTACCAGGCAGTTTTGATGACTGCTGCTGTGTAGTACAGTTTAATATCTGGTGTGGCCAAGCCACCATCTCTAGCATGTCTTTTCATTAATATCCTAGATACTCCAGACCTCTTGTTTTTCCAAATGAATTTTGTTATTATTTTGTCCAGCTAAGTAAAAAAATTTTTTGGTAGTTCGATTGGTGTGGCACTGAATAAATAGATTAATTTAGGTAAAATTGTCATTTTTATTATATTAGCTCGGCCTAACCATGAGCAAGTGATATTTCTCCATTTATTTAGATCTGATTTTATTTGCGTGAAAAGTGTTTCATAGTTATGTTCATATAGTCCCTGGGTTTGTCTTGGCAAATAGACTCCCAAATATTTTATAGTGCCTTCAGTAACTTTGAATGGAATTTCTCTTTCTATCTCTTGCTGTTGGGTTTTGTCAGTAATGTATAGGAATGCTGAGGATTTATATGGGTTTATTTTATATCCTGCAACTTTGCTAAAGTTGTTAATTATTTCAAGTAGTTTTTTACTTGATTCTCTAGGATTCTCTAGATAAATCATCATATCATCTGCAAAAAGTGATAATTTAGTTTCTTCTTTTCCTATTCTAATTCCTTCAATTTCTTTTTCTTCTCTTATTGCAACAGCTAATGTTTCTAGTACCAAATTGAATAATAGGGGTGATAATGGACATCCTTGTTTCACCCCTGATCTTATTGGGAATGCATCTAGTTTATCCCCATTACCAATAATGCTTGTCGATGGTTTTAGGTAGATGCTATTTATAATTTTGAGGAAGGTTCCACTTATTCCTATGATTTCTAGTGTTTTTAATAGGAATGGGTGTTGTACTTTGTCAAAGGCTTTTTCTGCGTCTATTGAGATGATCATATGGTTTCTGCTAGTTTTGTTGCTGATATGGTCAATTATGCTAATAGTTTTCCTAATATTGAACCAACCTTGCATTCCTGGAATAAATCCTACCTGGTCATAGTGTATTATTCTCGTAATGAGTGGCTGCAATCTTTTTGCTAATATTTTATTTAAAATTTTTGCATCAATATTCATTAGAGAAATTGGTCTATAATTTTCTTTCTCTGTTTTAACTCTACCTGGTTTGGGTATTAGTACCATATTTGTGTCATAAAAAGAATTTGGTAGGACTCCTTCTTCACCTATTTTCCCAAATAGTCTACAAAGTATTGGAATTAGTTGTTCTTTAAATGTTTGATAGAATTCACATGTAAAACCATATGGACCTGGAGATTTTTTCCTAGGGAGTTCAGTTGATGGCCTGCTCAATTTCTTTTTCTGATATGGGGTCATTAAGAAATTTCACTTCCTTCTCTGTTAGTCTGGGCAGTTTATGTTTTTGTAGATATTCATCCATATCTCTAAGGTTGTCAAATTTATGGGGCATACAGTTGGGCAAAATAATTCCTAATTATTGTTTTGATTTCCTCTTCATTAGAGGTGACCTCACCCTTTTCATTTTTTATACTGGTAATTTGATTTTCTTCTTTCTTTTTTTTAATCAAATTGGCCAAAGGTTTGTCAATTTTATTGGTTTTTTTCATAAAACCAGCTCTTTGTTTTATTTATTAATTCAATAGTTTTCTTGGTTTCAATTTTATTAATCTCTCCTTTGATTTTCACTATTTCTAATTTGGTATTTAATTGGGGGTTTTCAATTTGCTCTTTTTCTAGTTTTTTCAGCTGTGTGCCCAGATCATTGATCTCCTCTTTCCCTATTTTATTCATGTAGGCATTTAGAGATATAAAACTTCCCCTAAGAACTGCTTTTGCTGCATCCCATAAGTTTTGGTATGTTGTTTCATTATTGTCATTCTCTTGAATGAAATTATTAATTGTTTCTCTGATTTGTTCTTTGGCCCACTCACTCTTTAGAATTAAATTATTTAGTTTCCAATTAGTTTTGAGCTTATTTTTCCATGGTACTTTATTAAAAATGATTCTTATTGCATCATGATCTGAAAAGGATGCATTGACTACTTCTGCTTTTCTGCACTGGATTCTGAGGTTTTTATGCCCTAGTACATGGTCAATTTTTGAGTATGTGCCATGTACTTTTGAGAAGAAAGTATATTCCTTTTTATCCCCATTCAGTTTTCTCCAGAGGTCTATCATATGTGCCTTTTCTAAAATTCTGTTTACCTCCTTAACGTTTTTCTTATTTATTTTGAGGTTAGATTTATCAAGTTCAGAAAGGGGGAGGTTGAGGTCTCCAAATATTATAGTTTTGCTGTCTATTTCTTCCTGTAACTCCCTTAACCTCTCCTCTAAGAAACTGTATGACTTACCACTTGGTGCATATATGTTAAGCAATGATATTGCTTCATTGTTTATGGTGCCTTTTAGCAGGAAATAATGTCTTTCCTTATCTCTTTTAATTAGATCTATCTTTACTTTTGCTTTGTCTGAGATTAGGATTGCTACACCTGCTTTTTTTACTTTAGCTGAGGCACAATATATTTTACTCCAGCCTTTTACCTTAACCCTATGTGTATCCCCCTGTTTCAGATGCGTTTCTTGTAAACAGCATATTGTAGGATTATGGTTTTAATCCATTCTGCTATCTGCTTCTGTTTTGTGAGAATGTTCATCCCCTGCACGTTCAGGGTTATGATTTCTATCTGTGTCTTTTTCTCCATCCTAATGCCCCCTGTTTATGCTTTTATTTCTCCTTTTCCCCTTCTCCTCCTCAACAAAGTTTTGCTTTTGACCGCCGCCTTCCTCAGTTAACCCTCTCTCTTTATTCCCCTCCCTTATCTTACCGTTACCCACTTGCTACTTCTCCTCTTCCTTCTGCCCTCCCCCCTCCCTTTTTCCCCCCTTACCCTCCCACTTCCTGTAGGACAAGTTAGATTTCTAAACTTATCAGAGTATGTTATTCCCTTCTTGAACTAGATCAGATGACAGTAAAGCTCAAATACTGCTCTTCTCCCTCCCTTCTTTCCCTCTACTATAATATGTTTTTGTGCCACTTCCTTTGGTGTAATTTACCCTTTTCTACTACCTCCTTACCACTTCCCTCATAGCCCTCCCTTTATATCTCTTATTTATATTTTATATCTTTACATCAGTTAATTTATACAGGCATTCACAACCTATGTATATCCCTTTCATTTGTCATAATAGTTGTACCATTCACAAGAATGACTTATATATGTATATGTGTATATATATATATATATATATATATATATGTATATACATAAAAAACATACATAAGATGATATAATCCCACATAAAGATGTAAACAACCTGCCCTTATTGGTTAATAAGGTTTGTGGGGTTTTTCCCCCTGGTTACCTTTTTATGTCTCTCTTGAGTTTTGTATTTGGAGATCAAATTTTCCATTGAGTTCTGCCCTTTTCATCAGGAAGGTCTGGAATTCCCTTATTTCATTGAATGTCCATCGCCTTGCCTGGAAAATTATGCTTAGTTTTGCTGGGTAGTTGATCCTTGGTTGTAGTCCCAGCTCCTTTGCCCTTCGGAATATCATATTCCAATTTCTCCTGTCTTTTAATGTGGAAGCTGAGAGATCCTGCATGATCCTGACTGTAGTTCCACGATATTTGAATTGCTTCTTTTTGGCTGCTTGCAGTATTTTCTCCTTGAGTTTATAGCTCTGAAATTTGGCTATAATATTTCTTGGTGTTTTCAGTTTGGGATCTCTTTCAGGGGGTGATCGGTGAATTCTTTCAATGACTATTTTGCCCTCTGGTTCTAGGACCTCTGGGCAGTTGTCTTTGATAATTTCTTTGAAGATACTGTCAAGGCTCCTTTTTTCATCGTGGATTTCCGGTAGACCAATAACTCTCAAATTGTCTCTCCTGGATCTATTTTCCAGGTCAGTTGTTTTGCCAATCAGATATTTCACATTTTTTCTATTTTTTCATTCTTTACGTTTTGTTTTATTACTTCTTGATGCCTCATAGATTCATTAGCTTCCACTTGCTCAAGTCTAATTTTGAATGAGTTAGTGTTTACATTTTGCTTTTGAGCTTCCATTTTCAATTGGTTGATTTCGCCTCTCAGGGTGTCCTTTTCTCTCTCTAGATTCTGAATCTCTGTAGCCATTTCGCCAATCTTATTCTTTAGGGGCTTGATTTCATCAGTGGATTTTTTCTCCCTTTTTTCCATTTTTTCCATATTTTCTTTTAGCTCCCTAATTTGGTTTTTAAAATCCTCCTTTAGCTCTTCCAGCAGTGCTTTTTGGGCTGGAGACCAGTTCATATTAGCTTTTGAGGTATCTGATGTATCTACTGTGTCATTGCCGTCCTCTTCTATGTTGATATTTTGATCCTGCCTGTCTCCATAAAAAGAATCTATTGTCCTCGGTTTTTTTGTGTTCTTCTTCATGTTGGTTTGCCTTTTGCTGGCTTTACAACGAATTTCTATCTGTGGGTCTCAGGGCTTTCTGTCCCAGCTTTCTTATTCTGGGGGTTGTGAGTCTAGAATTATAACCTTCAGTTTCCTGAGGTGTGGGGGAGGGGTCTGGCTCCCTGGCGTCTCACTCCCTGTGGGTGCTCTCCAACACTTGCTTTTCAGCAATGGTCTCAGCTGTTTGTTGTTTGAGCTGATGTCTGGCACTTCCCCTGGGGGAGCAAGGTTATGTCTGTGCCGTTGGCGTTGACCCCTGCCGACTCTGCCCCTCTGGGACTAATGGGCTTCTAGTATTTGTCCTGTGAGGCCCCACTACTTTCTCCTCTGTTTCAGTTCTCTTTTTTTTTTCCCGAGGAATTCTCTGGGTGAGGGGGGGAGGGATTAGAGCCTTTTACCTGGCCATTGAGTCTTCCAGAAGTTCAAGAAGCGAAGTTCCTGGGTTTTGCAAGCGTCAGGAGTGGGTGTTTTCACGGCCGGTGGCCTTGTGCTGCCTCTCGTCACTCCCACAGACTGCCATCCTGTGTTGGGAGTCCTGGGGATCTCCGCCAGTTTCGGGCGCCCAGCTTTCTCCCAGCCCATCTCCCACATGGATTTCCCGGCCAGCCGCTTCCGTTTTGGTCTGGAGCAGCTCCGCAGCTGAGCACTCTCCGAGCCTACAGGATCATGTCTTCAAACTTTCAGACTCTCCAGGCTCGGAAATTTGCCCCATGCAGACTGCTCGCGGTTTCTGACTCTCTCAAATCTGCTCAAATTCACTTTTTTATAGGAATCTGACAGACCTTGTGAGAGAGCTCCGGTAAGATGCTGCCTTCACACGGCCATCTTGGCTCCGCTTGTAGTATTAATGTGACCAAAGATCTTCCCCATCCATTCAATAGGTCTCAGGTGGGGCTAGGTGGGAAAGCTTGATTATATCTTTGTTTGTAAGTAGGCCTAAAGTCTCTACTTACCAGGTACTAAGCCAATTTGGGCATGAAGCCTTCAGGGCCCTAAATCCAGTTGCTAAGACCGGAGCCAATGGTATGTGCACTGAGTTCTAGTCAATCATGAATTCAGCCAATCAGAGACATGGGTTTTAGACAATCAGATGCCACCTAGGACTGTGTATAAGGAGAGCCCAGAGTGTGAGGGAACCAGAATTAAAGAGGGACAGAACTCATAGAAGTAGAACTGAGAGCAGCAGAACTGAGAAGAAGACATTGAGGCAGCAGACATCAAGAGGGCACTGAAGAGCAGCCATTGAGGGAGCCAGAGGAGGAGAGAGCTGTAGAAGCCAGTGCTGTGCAGAGAGTTAGGATTTGTGAGTGATTGTTTACAGGAAGGCCCTAGCTGGGGAGAAGGTTACAGGATGACTTGGTTCCTTGCTATAATACAGTGTTATAAGTTCCTTGTTGCTGCATTGAGTTGGGCTTACTGGTTTTGAAATATAATTACTGCTATATCGAATTGGAGTTATTGGTTTTGGTATTTGATTACTCTGGTGTCTAAATAAATGTGATACTTCCTCTGCCTTCTACCTAGAGAGTTTTTCATACTTTGCAATTTGAACCATACAGGCATGTTCATGGTCTTCCTTGAGGTCATGAATCTTGCCTTACTGATACAGTCCTGAATTTAAGATTACAACTAAAGGAGAAGTTAGGGTCAATATTTTGTTCCCCAGAAGGTTTTCCTCACACTCTATACTCTCCAATATTTCCTAAGCCCTCCACCTCTACCATAGTTCCTCCTTGATAAGGTTGGATTCCAGAGTCTTTAGCCCATTTTAATAGGCCAGTTCATCTTTTCTCAGTGGTAATGGCTTTTTAGAGGAATGGAAAAACAAGTCCAAATTCTGCCAGATCTGGCCTTGAGAGACTGAGAAACAATTGTTAGAAATGTGCATTCACACCTCAGAAACTAGAAAATGCTATAAACCAAGGCTTCATTTAATTGTTCTGTAGATTGTCTTGGCCAGTGGTCAAACTAAAATAGGAATGGACCCCTGAAGGCAGCATAGTGACTCAGAAAACCACAAATTAACTTTATCTATGTTGTACTGTATTTTTATTTATGTTAAACATTTTCTCATTTTAACCTGGTTAACTAGAAATTTTCCAGGCTGCTTCTGGCCCCAGGCAACTAGTTTGATACCTTTGAATTAGACTTAGGAAAGTGATACAAAATAATAAGCTAAATTAAACTTTAAAGGTCTTGTATTTTCAGAGAAACTGTTATTAAACATTTACCAACCCGTTCCTGAGTAAGCTCCAATTAATCCCTTGGGATAGCTATCCACTGTCCACTTACCCATGGATGATGCCTAGCCTCCTATTCCTTTTCAATAAAGATTTCTGTCTTTTTGAGTATAAAGCATTAACTTCTTGGTCTTAGTCATACCTCTCTATGGCTCAGTTCTGATTGAGCCCCTTTCAGTCTCTATTCAGTGCACTTGACTTTTCTGGTCTCCTAGCTAAAGACTATTGTAAGCACATTAGCTGAATAAATAACCCAAATGAGTGAACTTTTTCTTAACTCAGTTTACCAGATAGCACAAAACACTAACTACTACTTTCACTAGGCAGACCTCAAAGAAAATAGAAAGATTCCCCCAGAAGAATGAATATTAGACAAACAGGAAATTTTCTGGTTTAAAGGGTTTAACGTACGCGTGTTAGAACTCTAAAATTGAAAGACATTTTTCATCATTTCTTTTTCATAGGATCACTCTGATAATCAACGTCAGATAGATTAGAAAAACACACACATACACACAAATATACAAATTCATTTTTTAAGAACTTCAAATGATACATCAGTTAGTTCATAATGATTAGATGACTTTCTGAAGAATTACCAGCTGCTCATAATTTTAAGGGTAATGCACTGTTTATGCCATATTTAGGAGACCATACATTAGTTCCATGTCTTTGCTTTACTTCTGTAGTCTCTATATGCACTTGATAAATCTTTCTACTACAGCTAGGTTTATAATTAAGAAATGTTTTTCCAACCTTGAACTTAACATGTCTGTACATAGATAATATTTCTTCACAGCCTTCTGGCCTATATTCCTAAAAACAGTGGGGGTAATTTAGCTCAGGCCTATTGCCCACACATGCACTGTGTTATCCCTTGTTTTCTGCTTCAGATCCCTTCTCTTCTGTCTTGCAGAAATTGTGAGTCTCTTGCATTTTTCTATCACCTGCCATTGTAGCACGTTGACATGGGTGTTATGGTTTCATCTGGGCGTTGAAATTTTGTCAGATCAGATAAATACAAGGGGAAAAAAACTGTATTACCAGAAACAGCTTTTTCTTATCAGTGGCAGAGGTGAAGTAGAGGATGATAATACTCTGTATCTGTATTTGCTTCCCACTTTACAAAGCTCCTTCATGTACAGGGTCTCATTTGATCCTCAATATAACCTTGTGTAGTTGGTAGTTACTCCACTAGACTGCCTCTCATGATGAAGGGGGCAACATTCCCTGACCCTTCTTTCGGCCATGCCTGTCCTCACCCACGTGATACATTGATTTGGCCACTAAAGTAGAGTAGTTTTCTTTCTAATCCAGTTTAGAGTTGAGCTTGGGATCCTTAATCAAGGGGTCCTATAAGACAACATCACCAGCCAAGCTACAGTATCAGGCAACTTGTTCTGGATGTTCACGAAAGAATTCTTGTATTTTGTCCTTTAGTGTTAGACAGCCAGAAAATTCCAAAGGTAACCAAACAGCTACACACTTAGTGTTCTTGTTAGGAGAAAAATTAAAGGGAGTTTTTTGTTTTGTTTTGCTTTTTTATTCTGGGATGTTCTAAATTATCCAGAATTAATGCTGAAGTCTCCTTACAGTAATGGAAACTACATTAGATAGGCAGACAGACATACAGACACATACGTACATATATACATACAGATACAGAAAAAGAAAAAAAAAGATAGATATAGATATACAAATATAGCCATGGATGACCATATATGAATAGATTTATGTTCCTATATATGTCAATTTGAACTGAATCCAATGAATGCTCAAGAGTGAGCATGTGTATATCCTTTATAACAATAGTCATAATCTCTCCCTTACTTAGGAAAGGAGATAGTATTCAAATTTTACCATGGCCAAAAAAGTCCATCAGCCTGTGTCCAATTCAATAATGGGCCTCTTTGAACTTAGGCTTTTCTTCTTATGACACACAGACAATTACTACTTCTTTACTCAAAGTCTTTCTGACTTCACTAGTGCTTCTGTGGCATAGCTTTTGAGAGACTGTTTACCTCAATGACAAGATAAAGCATGGAAAAAGAAACTTTTGTGGAGGGAAAGTCATAAAACACTATTAATTTTTGTGGGGGCATGTGTGTTGACATGTTGCAATTTATATAGGCTACTGTTTATAGTAACCTAATACTTTCATATAATATTAAATTTCAAAGACTAATACTCTCCTTGCCTGAACCTATCTTCCCAGGTTTATTTCATACTGATCCACTTCTTATACACTAAATTGTATTCCCAGAGTTCAATACCTTGCCCAGTAAGAGCTTAATAGGAGCTTAATAAAAGTATTTCATTTATACATTCATATATTCATTCATTTTACATACTACCTAAAGTGAAAAATATAGTGTTTTCTTGATCTTTCTTGTACTCCTGCAAACCATCAGATACGTACATGGAACAGACTTTCTCTTCCTTTGTCCCATTCTTTATCCATGCCTATGGAAATTCATCTCTTTTGTCAAGGCCCCAGCCAAAATTCTATCTCACCCATGAAGTCTTCTTTGATCTCCAAAGCTAGATATGATCATTCCCTCAAATCTCTCCTCTCTGTCTATTTGAACTTCCTATGCCATTTTCACGTTTTAAGTTATATTATACTTTTTGCCTCTGGCATAGTGGATAGAGAGCTGCCTAAGAGCTGGGCAGAGATTGGTTCAAATCCTGCTTATGACATACTAGCTAGTGGGATCCTGGGCAAATTACTCTCTCAATGACTCAGAAAATTATGTAAGACTAAGAGTTTCCAGTCTGAGCTGACAAAAGGCATATCCTCACTGGGAGATACTTATACCAATAAAATCATAGGTCTGGTACCAGACTAGATAGACAGATAGACAGACAGACAGACAGACAGACAGACAGACAGACAGATAGATAGATAGAGACAGAGATAGAGACAGAGATACTGAAATGTTCTACCATTACTACAATGTATGTTCCTTGAGATTAGGGTCAAACACTTTTCATTTTTTGAGGTTTAATACCAGTTTCACCTTCAAGAGTACTTTTTGGTTCCCCTAGTTTTCAGTGATGCAAAATTATATATATATGTATGTATATATGTATATATATATATATATATATATATATAATTTTACACACATACATATTACTAATGAATCTGTGTATTTGGTGCACCCAGTCTCACTTCTACTTTGCTTTCCATCACTAAAGTAGATTATAAATTCTGTAGGACCATCTCTTTTGGTTTTGTACCCCCAAACCTATAATAGTACCTGGCATATAATAAGTGCTTAATAAATTGTGTTGATTGAATAATCAATTGATTGCTTGACCTTGGAATCCCTAGCCTTACACATAGTAGATGTTTAATAAACATTTGTTGATAGTATTAAGTTCTTAAGGTATTTCAGCTTGTTTAATTTGTACAGAAGTGTTGGTAATATAGGAGGCCTAATGAAAAGGGAATCTCATTATAGCCTACATTGCATAAAATAAATCTCGAAAATTAAAATAGAGTGAGAAAGAGAAAGGAATGAAAGGGAGAGAACTCTGAGACTGTATATCATTTTAGATTTTTCAGCTACCCACAAGAAATGTTCAGCATATCTTGAAGGAGCAGAAACACCTCTGTGCATATCCATCAGGTAAACCAATTTTTTATCCTATTAGGAGGTCTATCTGAGACATGAAAAGACAGGAAAAATAATTTTAGGTTTGAGGAGAAAGTGTACTTGGTGTTACCATCTGCCTTCAAAGGAAGACATACAGATGAGAGTGAGAAATCCATTTGATGATGATATACTCTAAGAATAAAGAATAATAAAATCTCATTCCTCAAAGACAAAGCTCAGTGCTGTTTAACAAACTGAAAAAAATCAAGTTGAATCAAAACAGAAAAGATGGAACAAGACACATTAAAGCAGTTTTGTCTTTGTCTTATAGATAGCTATGAGACCTAATCGCATAAAAACGTTCTGCATATATCTACAAAATTATTTGAGTAATTATATTATATTTTAAATGTTATTTATGCAAAAGTTTTGATAGTTGGAATTAATATCAATTATAAAATTTGCTGGTTACACTTAGAGAATTTGTATCATATGTTAAAATTTTAGTTTTTCTGGAGATGGTAACAACATGACCTCAGCACAGGTGTGCCAGTAAAGTAACTAAGGGAGAATACAAAGAAAGATGAGTACCCAGGACAGTCCTAAAGCCCATTTTCTGCAAGAATCTTTTCTTGGTCCTCCTTAATCATAGTACCTTCCCTCTGAGACTACCCTTAATTTATTCTCTATATAGCTTCTTTGTACATAGTCATTTGCATATTGTCCCTCCCATTAGACTGTGAGTCCTTGAGAGGAGAGAGTTAGATGGATATAGACAGACAGATAGATTGATAGATAGATAGATAGATAGATAGATAGATAGACAGAACTCTATGGATTGCCCATCCCACTGGATATCTTGATCGATAGTGCAGTAGTGCAGGCATTCTTTACCCACTTGTTCCCCCCATGAATTTTTAGGTTAAGCTTTTAAAAGTGATTATTTCATTCCTTAATGGCTTGAGGATAATGTCCCTAGTTTGATCAACTGATCAAATAGCCTCAGAAGCAAATGTCTGACCTCACAAACTAGATTTGCTCACTAGAGTTACTTATTTACAGATAGCACCCCTTATGTTCTGCTTTTGATGTTCCCATGTTTAAAAAAATCATTATTCACTTATCATGTATTTGGTGTATAAAAGAAAAACAAATATGATAGGGGAAAGGACAGTGGACTTGGAGTCAGAAGACCTGCATTTACTATAGTTATCCCTTCCATATCATGACTTTCTTCATTGAGGTTTCAATATATTGCAGATTGGTATGAGAAATTAGATGGGGATTTGGGGGGAGTTTTGTGGAAGCTGCAGATGACACACAAAGGCCAGCAGATGACACAAAAAAGCTTAGAAACTCAAAAATGCATAAAATATATTTATAGAATTATATACTATCAACCCAAATTTTGCAATAAGTAACTGAAACACCTCACAAAAGGAAAAGATAAAAATTCAGTCTTCATCTCTGGTACAAAGAGAGGTCCAAAAATTTTTACATGGATTTTCCAGATCCTCAGGGGTGCCAGGCTAACACCCACCCCTATTCCTACCCCATCCCCAGCCCACGAGGTGTGGAAAGGATAACCACAGACTTCTGACCATATGAAAATCATTTACCATTTCTGAGACTCATTTTGCCCATTTGTAAAATGAAGCTCAGAATGCATGCCTTGCCTGTCTCAGTGTTATTCTAAAAACCAAATGAGATTTGTATATTATAAAATGAATTGTATACTAGAACATGCTATAATTGGAATTTATCACTACCATCCCCAACAGCTACAGCAGCAGAGAAATGTGTAGCTCTTTCTAGGTCAATGCTGAATTGAAGAAATGCCCACTCTGCCTCCTAAGAAACTGGAAGCATTAGTAACATACTTGAGACTTTTTTTTTGTTTTGTTTTGTTTTGAAGATCAGACCAGTGATTTCATCAATGTAGAGAACTCCACTAATTCAAACTGGCAACTAATTCATTTATTCATTCAGGAAGCATTTTATTAAGCACCTACTACAGGATCACACTGTCGTAGGCTCTGGGGGTAAACAAAAATGTGATAACACTCTTCAAAGGAAATCATTCCTAAGGGGGAAACTACATATTTTCAAAAGTAGCACATACATGGAAATGGGAAGTGGAGCAATCAGAAAAGGCACTGTATAGAGGGTAGCACTTAACTAAGATTAAAGGGGACTAGTGATTCTGATGGGGGGTGAGGGCCATGTAAGGAAATAGTGTTGCCCTGGGCACTGAGAAATTATTTGCCTAAACTCACCAAAGTGTTTGTTGTTGCTGACCAGTCCAACTCTTCCTGATACTATTTGGGGTTTCCTTGGCAAAGATACTCAAGTGGTTTGCCGTTTCCTTCTCCAGCTCAATTTACAGATGAGGAAACTGAAGCAGACTAGGTGAAGTGAAATCCAGGGTCACATGGCACAACAAGTCAGACACCGATTTGAACTCAGGAAGAAGAGTCTTCCTGACTCCAGACCTGGCACTCTATGGACTACCTAGCTGAGTACGAGTCAGAGGCAGGATTAAATTTTTCTGAGTTTAAAGTTGAAACACTAACCATGAGGCTATGCTGCTTCTTTATTTCAGGTAGCCTAATAAGATGTTTACTTTGTAATAAAATAAAATGCTTCTCTCAGTGGGTTGCCTGAACAAATGAATGACATAGTCAATAAAATTATGGGTCTATTGAAATGCTGGAATACTCAACATAAAATCCATGTATTATGTGGAGTAGTGAGTTATATTGGCAAAAAGTCCCAAAGTCGTGTGTCCTAAAGTGTGCTGGGAAAAAACAGACCATAGAAGCAGAGCAACTAAGAATGAGGAAAACAAAGTTTTGACTTAGGTACCATTCATTATGGAGGAAGAGCTCATTTCCATAACAGCTTCCCAAGGTGATCATAGTCCACATACCTCAGAGGAATCTCTGGGATACAGAACTACTCACCTGTCCTGGACTGCTTCTCAGTAGTTGTGCTTTTATTTTCTTGTCGAACTGTTTTATGTGCTTTCCCCAAATGAATCTTCACCAAAATCATTTCAGCTAATTGTGACTCTGGACAGAGAACATCCTTACAATCAGTTGATGAATAAGTATTTGTTAGGCACCACCCAGTATGTAACAACCATTGGGATGGTGCCTACAAACACAAAATGTGAGATTCAAACACAAAAGTGAGATAGTCTGGACCCTCAAAGTTTTTACACTCTGCTAAAGAGATAACATGTTGTTCATAGATAAGCATATGCAGGATAGATAGAAAGATAGGTAGATAGATAGAGAGAGAGAGATAAGTCTTCACATGCTTTGGGGTAGACATTCCCCTAAGTCACCTACAGTTTGAGGCTTGTTACCAAAAAAAAAAAAAAAACCAAAACAACTTATTAGCTCAGTGGATAAAGCAGTAGGCCTGAAGTTAGGAAAACCTGAGTTCCAATTTAGCTTCAGACATTTACTAGCTATGTGACCCTGGGTAAGTTACTTAACCCTGTTTGCCTCAGTTTCCTCTTTTGTGAAATGAGCCTAAGAAGGAAATGGTAAACCACTTCTTTGTCAAGAAAATCCCAAATGGGGTCATGAAGAGTCAGGCATGTCTGAAATGATTGAACAACAATGTAATAAAATCAGTATCATTAAAAATTGTTTTTGATGAAGGGTCACTGTATGTATAAAAAAACCCCTATTTTATTTTTAACGCGACATCCTTCAGTTTGTTTTGTTTTGTTTTCTTTGTTTTCTTTTACAAAACTAACAAGACGGGGTTCAGTTTCTTCATCTGTAAAATGAGGGAAGTTAGACTTTATGGCCTCCCAGTTCCCTTCTAACTCCAAATCTATGATCCTATAAATCATGGCAGAAAAGTGTGATGATAACCAAAGAAGGAGAAAGTATACAGATTCAGAGGAAGGGTGGGCCCCAGTAACAGAAACAAGAATTCAAGAAAGATAAGCATTAGAAAAAGGACAATAGATTTAACAATGAAAAGATTACTTGTGACCTAACTGAGAATAATTCCTTTGAGAGGTAGTGATAAAAGCAAGTTTGCAATGGGTTAAGAAGTGAGTGGGAGGTGAGAAAGTCAAGAAACAAGTAAAGAAAGCTTTTTCCTAAGAATTTAAATAAGAAAGGAAGGAAAAGCCTAGGATAATTGCCTGGATTGAAGGCAGGGTCAAGCTAAGGTTTTGTAAGGATTGGGGAGTCCCTTTGAGGAAGCTAGGTAGCGCAGTGAGTAGAGCACCAGATAGGGAGTTGAGAGAACCTGAGTTCAAACCCAGCCTCGGACACTTGAAGCACTCACTAGTTGTGTGAACTTAGCCAAGTCACTTAACCCCAACTGCCGTAAAAAGAAAGGATTGGGGAGATCTGGGCATGTTTGTAGGCAACAAGAGCCACTGTCCATCAATGAATCAATCACTATATTCTACCCTCCTACTCTACACCAGGCATTCCTCTAAGGAAAGCATAAGAATGAGATGAAGACAGAGATAGGGAGGGGACAACCAATAAGGCAAAGTCCTGGAAGAAACAAGCAGAGCCAGGTAGAGGGGTTGGCATTGGTAAGGTAAAGAAATTTATCTTCTCACCCCCTCTGCCTGACACAAAAGAATACAAGATTATGGAAGAGGTGACCTAAAGTGAGGAATTGGAAAGGAATGAAGGCTCATCTGGACGTCCTCCATCTTTCCACTGACATATGAGCCAATATCCTGTGCTGAAAAGGAGGAGCTGATGAGGGCACAGTCTCTGGGAACCCCCTTGAATCTGGAATACAGTCTCTGGGAGTCCCCTTGAACTGTCCTTGAATCTTCCAACTACATCTGGCCTTCCCTAAGGCCATAAGCCTTAAATTATCATTGGGCCAAATCTCTACCTAGCCTAGCCCTTTATTGTCCAGCTACTTCTCACCTTTGATACTATCAGTATCCATGCCTTCAGCTACTTCCAACCCTTAATTCCATTCTCTTGGTTCTTGGACTCTGACCTCATCTTGCCCAGGTTCAATCTAGCTCAGCTCAGATTCAATCTAGCTCTGCTTAGATTGAGTCTGGCCCACTTGTGAAAACAGGCATCACAAAGGGCAGGATTTCTTAAGACAACCCATTATGGTGAATTCCTAATAAATTTTGCCTTTTCCCTTGGCTGAGAAGGCTTGAGTCGAATTCTTTCTGCAGGACCCGGCGTGTCGGTATTTTGGGGTCTCAAGCCCCCCTAGAAATGTATGGTACCCCTAACAATCATCATTTTTACTTAAACCTCTTGAGAGGGAGGCAGAAGAGTAGATAGTTTGAGATTAAAAGATGTTTAGAGAAGTAATTGAGGGAAAGATGATCCAGAGTCTATGAGTAAAAGAGAAAGGATTGGCATGCAAAAATGAGGACTTGTTGAGATTGGATATATTTGTTTTAGGTCCAATCATTGTTAAGTATGGAACTTCCTTATTTTCTGTTCCATTTCCTACATATATATATATATATATATATATATATATATATATATATAATATATATATATGTATGTATAGTGAATGTAGCTAATTCTTCATCTCATCCCTTCCTCCTACAATTGTGACTTAACCCTGTTTGCCTCAGTTCCTCATCTGTAGCACGAGCTGAAGAAGGAAATGGCAAATCACTCCTTTGCCAAGAAAATTCAAAACTGGGTCATAAAGAGTCAGACATGACTGAACAACAACAACAAAGATGTTCCAAAAACATAACTGGTTAATTGAATCAATGCCCTGGAGATATAGTGAAAGGTGACAAAGAACATAGGAAAAAATAAAGAAATAAAAAGAATCTTTTAAAGGTCTGTGTGTATATTTTTCAAATAACCCTCAAAATATTAAGGGGTAAAAAAAATCAAGCAATCCCTGCAGTAGCTATTTACATCTTCTACATTTTACATACGTCTTCTACATAATCAATTATATTCCATTCAATTCAGCAAACATCTATCATATTTAGGGAAAGTTGAAAGTTTAGATTTAATATAGTCTCTGCCCTCATTGGGCTAATAGTATAGCATGACAGTGACACAGAACACAGAACTATAAGCAAAAAGTGCTATAAGTTAGTGATCCGAATGAGGTGAGATTTGAGGTCACTTAAGAAGTGAGGAATCAGATTTAGTTCTGATTCCTATTCTGACTCCCAGGACATAAACACAAAGCCATTTCATGTTTTCCTATAATAGTCAACTATCTAATGGATCAATATTCCCTTTAGTCAATATATCTATATCTATAAGTATATCTCTATACTTCTATATCTATGTCTTTGCATATCTATATATCTTTGTACATATATATACACATGTTAATCCACACTATGTTAAAGAATTCATATTGATAAATATTTTAATAAAAATGTCTATAATAACTTAGTATTAACTTTGTCTGGCATTCTGTGAGGCAGTATTTTTCTCATGGGCTAGATGATTAAAACAGCAAATTAAAATAAAGTGATTTCAAGTTTATTACAAAAAATATAACTGAAAAAATATGTAACTGATATGACATTAACCATGCAGTTGGTCATTTTTCCTTTAAACTTTATTAAGATTCCTTCTAGTAGAAAACTATTTTGCTAAGGTAAAATAATAAAAGAGATCTCTAAAGTATATGAACTCTTAAAAGGTTTCATCCCCCTTAGTGAATAATCTAAAAATATGAAAAATCTGAGAGCATCAGAGAGGCAAGCAATGAATCAAACCTATTCCTGAGACTTTAAGCCACTCCAGCTGTATGTGAAGGAGGTGTGAAAAAATGAAAGTTCAATCATCTATAAAAACACAGCTCCTTTCCGCACTTTGTGGGTTGGTGGTGATTGTGGAGCACACAGAGTAGTATTCACTCAGTGGGTGATTTTTGCAATAGAAGTCTGATCTAAATCCAAATCCAAATCCAAAATTAAAACTCAAGATGGGCTTGGTCGTTTCTGAGCCAAAAGCTTTCTGAACTAGATTCTCCAGCTAAGCTTTACTAAGTCTCTGGTTAACTTAAGATTGAGCCCCTTTTCAGAATAAAAGTCTTTTTGAAATGTA
Source organism: Trichosurus vulpecula (assembly GCF_011100635.1). Taxonomy (NCBI): domain Eukaryota; kingdom Metazoa; phylum Chordata; class Mammalia; order Diprotodontia; family Phalangeridae; genus Trichosurus; species Trichosurus vulpecula. The sequence goes on along the minus strand of NC_050576.1, from coordinate 313,251,377 downwards.
CTTTACATTAATCACAACATTGCAAAATGTAGACTATACCAGGTGTTTATTTCTGCTTCTACCTTCATGGTGCTATTCCAGATGTGGAGATGTTTCCTTATTTAAAGCAAAAGAGTGAATTTGAGTTGAATGATTCCCAGGAAATGCAGTGATAGTTTTCTCACCAAATCTTGGAAAGAAATAATTTTACACATCTACACCTACATAGCTACTCAGTCTTTTAATTTAATTCTAGACCATTATAAGACAAGAGATCTATGGTAGCTGAAAGGGTCCTAGATTTTGAGCAAAAAGCCTTGGATTCAAGTTCTAGCAGTGATAATTACTGGCTATGTGAACATGGGCAAGTCATTGAATTTTTAATATTATATTATTTATTTCTTGTGGGGCTAAATGGCCATTGAGGTCCCTCCCAATTCTCCAATACTATAATTTTGTGATTCTGTAAGCATCTGTTTACTCATCTGTAAAATGGAAATACTTACATCACCTAATTTTCAGGGTTGATTTGAAAAAAAAGTGTCTTCAAATTCAAAAATGTTGTTTAAAAGAGAACAATAGTAAAATTGAAAATTGTACTAAATATTCACTGGGTCTTAAAGAATTTGGGGAAAGGATGATGATAAAAAAGTGACAGAGTATTTTTAGCTGGACAAAAGATGAAGAAGCATTCTGTTAGGCATTTTTTTTCTCATTTCATACCTGTCGTTGGAAGAAAAATAATATTTTTAAATGATGGAGGAGACTATTTTCCTTTCCTTTTCTAATATGTAAAATGGAAATTTAGAGCAGTGGCCTTTCTGCTCGGCAGGTAGGTGGCACAGTGGAAAGAGTGCTGTGACTGCAGCAGGAAGACCTGGGCTCAAATCCAGCTTCAGATATTTACTAGATGTGTGACCCTGGGCAAGTCACTTATCACCTCTTTGTCTTAGTTTCCTCATCTATAAAATGAGAATAATAATAGCATCTATTTCATAGGGTTGTAGTGAGGATCAAATGAGATAGTAATTAAAAATCCCTAAGCACAGTGCAAGGCACATTTGTTGTCATTCAGTAGTTTTCAGTCTTGTGACCCCATTTCGAATTTTCTTTGCAAAGATACTAAAGGGCTTTGCCATTTCCTTCTTCAGCTTGTTTTACAGATGGAGAAAATGAGGCAGAGAGGGTTAAGTAAGTTGTCCAGGGTCACATAGCTAATAAATGTCTGAAGCCAAATTTAAACGCAGGAAGATGAAACTTCCTGACTATAGGCCCTCTATCCACTCCTCCACCTAGGTGCTATAAAAATGTTCGCTATTAGTAGCTATTATTAACTGTATTAACCATGAGATCACTGATAATTGAAAATAAAAGCTACTTTCAAAATATGTCAAATTAGTGACACAAGACAAAATTCTCAAATGTCGTCTGAAAATAGTTTTATAGGTACGTAAAACAGAGCCATTCAATATGTACAGTCAATAAATATTTATTAAGTGCCTATTATGTGCCAGAGACTATGCTAAATGCTGAGGATTCAAAGGCCAAAGATAGTCCCTGCTCCCAAGTAGGTGAAAAATCTAATTTGGGACATAAAGTGATAAAAATAAAGTGATTTTCCTAAAGTACAGGTTCGATCACATCATCCCACTATATAATAAACTGCAGTGGCTTCCTATTTTCTCCAGGATCAAACACAAATGATCTATTTGACATTCAAAGCCCCTCATAACTTAGCCTCTTCCAACCTTCCTAGCCTTACATCCTAGCCCCATTATGTACTCTTTCAGTGATACTGGGCTCCTGAATGTTGCACAAATAAGGCACTCTGTCTCTAGGCTCCAGGCAATTTCTCTAACTGTCCCCTGTTCCTGAACACTCTCCCTCCTGTACTCAGACTACTTACTTCCCTGGATTCCTTTAAATTCCAATTAAAATCCCACCTTTTACAGGAAGCCTTCTTCAGCCCCTCTAAATTCCAGCACCTTCCCTCTGTTAATTATTTTATATTTATCCTGAATATAGCTTGCTTTCTATATGTTCGCAAGTTTTCTCCTCTATTACACGGTAAGCTCCTTTGAGGGCAGGGACTGTCTTTTGCCTCTTTTTCGTATCCCCAATGCTTAGCGTAATTTCTGACATGTAGTAGGTGCTTAATAAATGTGTATTGATTATCAATTGACGCACAGACAAGCTATATGCAGGAGAAATTGGAAATACTCAACAGAGGAAAGGCATTAGAAACAAGGGGAATTTGCAAAGGCTTTTTGTAGAAGGTAGGATTTAATCCAGACTTGAGGAATCCAGGGAATCCAGGAGATGGAGATGGGGAAGGAAAGGATTCCAAGCATGGGCAATAACCCAGGAAAATGTCCAGGAGTGAGGATATGGAATATCTTGTTCAAAGAACAGAAAGGAGGTTAGCTGATGTCACTGGATTGAAGCACACATAAGGGAGGTTACTGTATAAGAAAACTGGAAAGGTGATGGTCAGAGTAGGTTATAAACAGTTTTGAATGCTAAACAGGATTTTCTATTTGATTCTAGAAGATGATAGGAAAACAATAGAGTTTACTGAATAGATGGGTTGATGCTGGTAGACCTGAGGTTTAAGATTATTTTGGCAACTAAGTGGAAGATGGGCTTAGAGTGGGGAAAAGCTTGTGGCTGGCAGAACAATCAGCATATAAATTCCAAAATTGTGGCAACCCACATATTCACAGAAAATAGACAACATGAGCTCTATGCTGAAATCATTCCAAGGCTTGCTGTCTGTAATGATATGATTTCTTCAGTAATTTAGTCCAGTTAACAAGCATTTATCAAGGGCCTTCTTTGTCAGGGCAGCTAAGTGGTGTAGTGGCTAGAGGGCCAGGCCTAGAAGATGGCTAGAAGATTAGCTATGTAGGCCAAGTTTAAGCTCAAAGTACTGTGAACTAATAGCAGTGGTAACAGCATCAGAGGAGAAAATGGTATGTATGAGAGACTGCAGCATAGATGGGAGGTAGGAGAAGGTAGAAGGGCAGGGCATTGTGATAGCATATTGGAAAAGAAGAGATAGATCAGCCCTTTACACCAAATTGATTGAAATCAAACATTCGTTCAGATTATTTAAAAAAAAAGTTGGAGACTCCAATCATTTTAGATGACCCCCATCTTCTGGCATAGAATGTGGAATAGAAGGACAGTTCAGAGATAGTTTTATTTTGTATCCACAGAACCTATGCCTCCCACATAGAAAGTACGCATATAGGGGGCAACCATGAGAAGTCATGTGACCTCTCAGTGCCTCAGGCAATTTAAGTCTACTAATAATGAGAAGATACTGATCTTCATTGATGAAAGGTGTATCTAATCATTCAGCAGGCATTTATTAAGTGTTATGTGCTCAGAGTCTTTTCTTTCAGCAACTTGAAGTGGAGTTGGCCTCATGGATCTTCCCTCTCCAAGCTAGAAGCCAAAAGAGCTGAAAGTCAAAAGAGACTCAGTGGTTTGAAGAAAGCTCGAAGAAGACAGACAAGAGTAGACTTTTCTCTAACTTCACCCTTATGCCTGTATCCTGGGCCAGTCATCCTGATCTATATTTTGCCACTGGACCCAGATGGCTCTGGAGGAGAAAGTGAGGTTGGTGACTTTGCACAGTCCTCCCTCGCTCAAATAAAATTCAATTGCAAGTCATTTCATCATCTCCCTGATGCCATGGTCCTCTTCAAGAACAAAGGACAAACCACAAGCACACAACCTTATGCAGGGCAAGGCATTTATCTCCACCATTGAAAACGAAGTCACAAGCGAAAGGGCTTTGGCACTAGTTTTATATGTTACATATGTATTGAGAGTGTCAGAGAAGAACTATGAATATTGTATTCTCTTTTTTAATCACCAGTCTGACAGAAATATTTGATTAAATTCAACAGTAATCATATACCCAAGCCAATTCTGTCTTAGAAAGAGATATCCAAATTGGCATAGTTCCCCCTGCTCTCCCACATGTCTCTATCCAAAGATGACTTAAGATAACATTTATAGGAATCTTGAAAAAGGAAAAAAATAATAATATATTGAAATATTGTTTTGGCTTTAGCATTCAAAACAATTGTAACTACTCATTTCCTTAGGTGACCACCCCCCTTATTCCTGGACTAAGCTTATTTCCTCCTCCATCTACATTTAAAAAAACACTTCTTAATAGAAAAAAGATGTTTCCCTTGGCATGAAATTGAACACTTGGGCAGGTCTAGTCCAGGGGTAGGGAACCTGTGCCCCCTAGGCTACATGTGGACCTCTAGGTTCTCAAGGGATTCAGTCAAAGGGCCACACTTGAAGACCTATAGGGCCACATGTGGCCTGGAAGGCACAGGTTCCCCACCCCAGTTTCCAGCTGATCCCTTCAGAGAATGAAAAAACAGAAGTCTACCCTTAAAATAGTCAAAAGCCCTCTCATTTCAGAGTAAGGGAAGGCAATATTGCCAATAATAAAAGAGCTATTTCTTGTTCAATGTTTTACTTATCACTATTATCCTAATTACCTAAGGAAGGCCTAGTGTCCTACTCACTTTGGAAAATATTTATTGTTTTAAACAGTAGAAAAATTATTACTTAATATATCCAGTTCTCTGAAAAGGGAGATTATTAAATATGTTTTCACAATTCCCCATTTTGCACTATTTGCACAGCACGAAGTACAATCTACATTTATTAATTCTATGATCTCAATTTTGTACATGCTTATGAGTAGCAGCATTCATTATTCTGGTTGGATGAATATATGCAGTTCTCTGTTTTGCTTTAATGAATGCAGCAAAACAATGAAATGACAAGAACTATTCTAGATGATATAATAGTATGACAAGGGACATAATAGGGTTGGAGCATTTGCCTGATTTGGGGTACAAAAAGCAATGCAGCGAGTGGAAAACAAAACCCAGTTTTGTAACATACTGTAGTTTTCAGCCAGCTCTTTAATTTCACGAACTGTAGCCAGCAGGCTCTGCAGACTAGCAAAGGTGTCTGGAATTAAGGTAGTCCAATTTAAAGGCAATTGGAACCTTAGGATGTTGGTCAGCTGCCAGTAAATAGTCTGATCCCTTTAGCCATGGCTTTTTCCAAAATAGATATTCTATACTTGTTCTTTTAATATAACTCTCATCTAGAGCATATTCTTGCCATCAGTTGTTCAATCCAACAAGTGTTATCAAATACTATAACTTCATCTCAAATTTTCACACACACTGATACTATTAGAAAACACCAGAAAGTCTGCTAATTTACTGCTCCATATCAAAAATTTACCATTATTCCAGAAGCACTTACTATGAAGGAATTTAGCCTCCTAGGGTTTTGAGCCTCCATATATCGTGGTACATTAATAGGTATCACATACATAGTTCCCAGGGACTCTGAATAATTGCTTAGAATCCATTAATGATACCACAGATGTAGAAATTGCATTGCAAATGACTATAATCCCAATCTGGGAACCACTAGGTGTAACTCCATGAAAATAGGTCCCAAGGGAATTCTTAATTTCTTGAACTGCCCCCACCATCTTGGTGAGTGAGGTCATTGTGTTTAGTCCATAGCTGGTCTTCAAAAAATTATAGACCTAGCATACGTGTGGAGGCAGAGCCAATATTGTACACCAAATAAGCATTTAGCCCAGTTCTCCCAAATCTCCTCCAATTTTCTTTTTTTGTTTTAATAAGGCCTCAAATTGAATTCTGGAGTGGCAAAACCAACAAAATGTTAGGTGAAGCAATTTTCCAGTCCAAGACAACTGAGGAAGTCAGCAAGAAGGGTCTGTCTTACCTGGTGGTGGTGGGCCTCAAGAGGGTAGCACAGACCACACCTTTGGAGTAGCTGCATTGACTGTGGCAGCAACAGCATTGGGAGCTCTCAAACCATGGATTATGGGTAAGGAGAGGTTCAAAAATCTGGTCAGAAGAAGATAGCATGGGACCTTTTCTGGAGCTGAGGACCCTGCTGCATTACCCATACACAGTTCCAGGTTGCAATCCCAGGGCCAAAGAGAACAATAGTACTTGCAGCTGAAGGGAATGAAGAGCCCAGGTTGTAGTTCCAGATCACAGAGGAGCGCTGTTGGCTACTCACTGGGGTGTAAGGACCAGGAGAAGAGTGACAACACCTTTCTTCAGATCATACCACCTTGGAAACATTGAAAACCTATACACCCCCAGAGCTAGCTCTGAAAAGAGCAGTAAGAAAGGCCTGAAGTTCAGGACAGTTTTCCATCACAGGAACAGAGGCCAACTTTAAAATAAAGTTAAAATCAAGAAATAGCTGGACAAACGAGCAAACAACAACAACAACAAAAGAATAGGACCAAAATAAGTTAGTATGGTGACAGGAAAGGTCAAAACAAGCATTCAAAAGCAAACAACAATATCAAAGCACTACAAGAAAATCCTCAACAAAAAAATGGACACAGATACAAAGAGAATTCCTGGAAGAGGCAAAAAGGATTTTAAAGATCAGAAAAGAGAGTAGAAGAAAAGTTGGGAAAAGAACTGAGAGTGATATAAGAAAATTATTAGGTCTTCGCCCTCTGTTAGTTGGGCCTCGGGTTGCCAGAGGGGAATGGAGGCGACCCCTGCGGCCGCTCTCACAGCCCGGGGTGTGTCAGTGTCATCCGAGGAGAGGGAGGCGTGGATGGAGAGGGCGATGCACATGGTGAGGGGGATTGGGGGAAGGCGCGCCGGGGTGACGCCGCCCTTCAGTTTGGGTGGTGGGCCGGGCCCCGAGTTCTCGTTTGTAAAGCAGGGCCTTCCCGCCGCGTGGGGCGGAGCATCTTCCTACTCAGGGAAAGAGAGCCCTTTCCTTACCCACTCCCCCTGCACTTTAACCTAGTTAGAATCTGGGCTGCGCTTGGCGGTGGCGTCGGGTGCCAGCGCTAGGTGTCAACACCTGGTACAGAGCCGCAGCCTTTGCACTGCCAAGTTCCTTCTCAAGGCCGTCCACAAGGGATAGGAGGCAAGGGGGGAGGGGAGGAATGGTTCTTCGGACATGGTCTAAAGTCCCGCAGCCGGCTTCTGGCGTAGATGGACCAAGAACCCACATTTTTCTCCTTCCTCTCTCCACCAAGAAGTAATTTCCTATTTTGAAGGCCCTTTTGAGCCTAAGTTTTCCTGCAGGAGGAAGGTGGAACAGTGGGGTAATATTCTTTAGTAAATAAATTTTCTTTGCTATCAGCAAAAAAAAATAAAAATTATTAAAAGAGAGGCAACATTAATATTAAATTATTAAAGAAGCACAAAAATATTGAAGGGAATAACATTTAAAAAAACAAAATTGATCAAATGGCAAAAGAGACAAAAAATCCACTGAAGAGAATACTTCAAAAAGCAGAATTAGCCAAATGAGTAAAGAGGTAGAAAATCTCATTGAAGAAAATAATTTTTGAGAGGCACAGTTTTAAACAAATTTATGGAATAAAACAAGCATTTCCATAACATAGTATAACAATAAAAGTGATGATTGCACATGAAACTGCAACTCTATTTTGTACAACTTGCTAGTGTTTTAAATATATAATAAATTTATTGTGTATATTTCTTTTTTAGAAAATAATTTCTTAAAAATTTTAATTGGGCAAGCAGAAGACAATGACTTCATGAAATACTAACAAAAATAAAATAAAAAGTGTAAATAAATAGAAGGAAATGTGAAGGAGCTCATTGGAAATACAACTCACCTGGAAATTATATCAGGGAGAGACAAATCGGCAATTACTGAACTACTTGAAAGCCATAAAGATAGCCTAGACATCACATATTAAGAAATTGTTAAGAAAACTGCTCCATTGTTTTAGATCCAGAGGGTAAAATAAAAATCAAAAGAATCCATCTATCACATACCGAAAACAATTCCAAAATGAAAACACACGGGAACATTATCACCAAATTTCAGAGCTCCCAGGTCAAGGAAAAGATATTTGCAAGCATCCAGAAAGAATTCAAATATCCTGGAACCAAAGACAGAATCACACAAAATTAACATGACTAATTAAAGAATCAGAGGACTTAGAATACATTTAATGAAGCAGAGGATTTTCAAGCTTTCCTGATTAAAAAAAAAAAAAAACTAGACCTGAAAAGAAAACCTGACTTTCAAATACAAGACTTAAAAGAAGCATAAAAAGGTAAACATGAAAGAGAATTCATAAGGGAATCAATAAACTATCACTCTTGGCAGATGATATGATGTTATACTTAAAGAATCTTAGAGAATCAACTAAAACACTAAATGAAAAAAATGAACAACTTCAGGAAAGTCACAAGGTATAAAATAAATTCACATAAATCATCAGTGGCTCTATATACTACCAACAATACCCTCCAGTGAGAGATAAATATATATATATATCTAAAATCACTATAGACAACGTAAAAGTACTGGTGAGCCTACCTGCCAAGACAACCAGGAAGTATATGAATACAATTATAAAACACTTTTCACACAAATAAAATCAGATCTAAACAATCAGAAAAGTATCCATTGCTCATGGGAAGACTGAGGCAAATAATAAAAGTGAAAATTCTGACTAAATTAATTTACTTATTTAGTGTCATTCCATTCAAAGTACCAAAAAATATTTTACAGAGATAGAAAAAAAAAGCAAAATTTATCTGGAAGAACAAACAGTCAAGGATATCAAGGGAATCAATGGAAAAAAAATGTGAAGGCAGGTAGCCTAGCAGTACCAGACTCAAACTGTCTTACAAAGCAGTAATTATGAAAACACTCTGGTACTGGTAAGATACACAGGCAATGGGGCATACAAATTTATCTTGCCCTACAAGAAAGGAAGGGAAAAGGGGATGAGAGGGAGGGGGGTGATAGAGGGGAGGGCTGACTGGGGAACAGGGCAACCAGAATATATGCCATCTTGGTGTGGGGGGGGAGGGTAGAAATGGGGAGAAAATTTGTAATTCAAAATGTTGTGAAAATGAATGCTGAAAACTAAATATGTTAAATAAATAAATTTAAATTTAAAAATAAGTGGAATTGATTAGGTACACAAGACACAGTATTTAATGACCATAGTAATTTACTATTTGACAAACCCAAAGATCCAAGATTGGGGGCCAGAAATTACTATTTAACAAAAATTCCTAGGGATACTAGAAAGCAGTTTGGAAGAAATTAGGTATGTATATATATATATATATATATATCTAGAGAGAGTAATATCTCCCATTATATACCAAGATAAGTTCAAAATGGGTACATGATTTAGTCATAGTGGGTGATATCATAAGCAAGTTAGTGGAAAGTGTAATATCTTACCTGTCAGATATTTTTACAGCAAGTCTTTCTGATAAAGACTTCATTTCTAAAATATAGATAACTTTGTCAAATTTATAAGAATATGAGCCATTTTCCCAATCAATAGATGGTCAAAGGATATGAATAAGCAGTTTTGGGATGAAGAAATCAAAACTATCATTAGGCACATGGAAAAAATGCTCTAAATAACTATTGGCTAGAGAAATGCAAATTAAAACAATCTGTTATACCACTACACACCTATCAGATTGGTTAATAAGACAGAAAAGCAAAATGACAAATGTTGCAGGCCATGTAGAAAAATAGGGACACTGATGCACAGTTGTTAAAGTTGTGAACTAATCCAATTATTCTGGAGAGCAATTTGGAACCATGCCCAAAGGACTATAAAACTGTGCATACCCTTTTCACAGCACTACCACTACTAGATCTATACACCAAAGAGATTAATAGGCCTATATTCATAAAGATATCTATTGCAGCCCTTTTTGTGGTGGCAAAGAATTGGAAATTGAAGGGATGCCCCTCCATTGGGAAATGCCTGAAAAAACTGTGGTTTATGTTTGTGATGGAAACTGTTATGCTATAAGATGTGATGAGCAGGATATTTTCAGGAAAAACAAAATGAAATGAACAAAACCTGGAAATCATTGTACACAGTAACAGCAATATTGTATGATGATCTATTGTGAATGACTTAGTTCTGCTTAACAATACAATGATCCAAAAAAAATTCTGAAGGACATGATGAGAAATGCTATCCAACTCAAAGGAAAGAATTGATAGAGTCTGAATTGCAGATTGAAGCATAATTTTTTATCTTTGTTTTTCTGGTCTGTTTTCTTTGACAGCATGGCTAATATAGAAATGCTTTGCATGATTCCACATGTATTGTCTTTACCAAATTGCTTGCCTTCTCAAGGATGGGAAAGAGTTAAGAAGGGAGTGAGGAATTTAGAACTCAATTTAAAAAACACTTAAAAATTTAGGTGTACATGTAATTGAGAAAAAAAGGAAAAATATTAAAAAAGGAAAAATTCTAGACCTCAGAAAATTTCTCTGTCTTTTTGAAGTGTCTCAGCTGATAAATAATCATATTCATTAATAAAGGAAGAGAGTTGTCATGTGGTAGATTAGTGGAAAAATAATGTGGACCTCTCCCAAACCCACCTGGAACTGATTCAATAGAGTCCTCTCATAAAGATAGTGGTTTTACTAATTATACCAACTGCTGCCTTTTTTCTAGTCCTTTATATTTATTCATCCTGAAACTATAGCTTTGGTTTTTCACAGACTATTCAATTAAATCTTGCTTACCTCAATTAGGCAATAAGTACATTCAGGGGCTAGTCTAGTCAGGTGTCTCAGTTGAAAATCTGACAGCTGAAGTCTTAGAACAATAAGAGAGTGAAAAGCAATAGGTTGTTGAAGGAAGAGACATTTAAAAATGCCTAGCATAGCATTTATAATGATCTACCTTTTATCCCCAAATTTGCACCCTGTACTAAAATAGTGACATGGTCCCATTCTCATTCAGACTATCATTACAAGGAACTATGGCTCTATTACTTTATTTAACATTGTAACAACTATATAAAGAATAAAACACTCCCCTCTCTGTTCTGGGCATTTTTTTTCTGGCTTTCCCCCATTCCTTGAAACATCTTTTCCCTTTTCCGCTTCTAGTACTGACCTCTCTGGTTTCTTTTAGGCTCCATCTAAAATCTCACTTTCTATAGAAAGCCTTCCCCAACATCTTTTTATTCCAGCGACTTTCCTCAATTATTTCCTATTTATCCTTACTGTAGCCTCTTTTGTAAATATTTGTTTGCATGTTGTCTCCCCCATTAGATTGTAAGCTCCTTGTAGGCAGGGACTGTCTTTTGCCTCTTTTTGTATATGCAATACTTTGCACAGTGCCTAGCACATAGGTTCCTAATAAATGTTAATTAACTGATCCCGGAATTCTGGCATTTTTCATTTCATTGTCTATTAGCTTGCTTTATAGTAAATATTAAAAGAATAAAAGCAATAAATAATTCACAGAAGTAAAAGGTAATAACGTTTTATCCAATTTTTGTTACATCTTCTGAGGAATATATGTGTATACACACACACATATACGTATATAGATAGATATAGATAGATGTTTTCCCTTATGCTTTCTGGCCACTTTGCCCATCCTTTCATTCAGATGTCTAAAATTAATCAACAGCAAGAGTAGCTACAATCGTTTTCAAATCAACTTACTGACATTTTCCAAAGAAAGCATTTCCACCTCTTCCTATCAACTACAAAAGAGGTGCCAGATGGACAGAATTAAATAGGCATAGCAAGGGAGCCCTAAAGGGGTGAGTGGGAGATTTAGGATTATTTGGTTAAAATGTTGCTGCCTTTTTGCTGTGCTTTCTGAAGGAGATTGCATTATCACCTAGCTGGTGCCAATTGCTAATACCTAGACTGTTACTGGAGGCTAGTAGTTAGGGGGAGTGGCTGGGGCAATTTAGAAGCAATAATCCTAGGAGCCCAACAGTGAACAGGTATAATAAATTGGCAGTTTGCCCGGAAGGTTCCAGGGGGTAGTCATAAAGTTCAACTTAAAATCCAAGAGGGAAGGACACTGAAGGAACTGTTCTTATCTCCTGAAGTTCAGTGCCATGTTTGTGTTCCTGCCTGAGGTAAACAGTCTTCGTGTGATCTATAAATGGGAGTTACATTCTATGCTAGGAAAGGGTCTAAAAGAGCTAGAGAACTCCCTTTGTAACTTCTGGTTTATTGTAGCGATAAAGACCTTTAAGATAAAATGGAAGAAACAACTGAAGAATGGGGGAGGGGGAAAACAATTTTAAGGAAACAAATTTGTTACAACAAAGAATGAGGCAGCTTGGAATCCAGGGGGAAAGTCATTTGGAATTATGAGAACTAGGTTCAAAACCTTCTCCTGCCACTTAATGGCTATGTGACTATGGACAAGCCATTTCATCTCTTTGAGACTCATTTTTCTCTTTTGTAAACTGAGGTAAGGTTAGATGATTACCAAGATCTTTTCTAACTCATAATTCATGATCTTATGTTCTAGTATTTTGGGGAAGATAAACAAAAGACAAAGCAGAACCAAGATGATTAAAGAAATGCATTAATGAATTTTCCATGTTAAAAAGAACACAATATAAAATAATGAATGTAAAGTGTATGGCAAATTTTAAAGTGCCTTATAAATGTATTGTTATCATCAATTTCTTCCTCTTCCTCATCATCATCATTATTGTTTTCATATTATTTTTATTAGAATTCAGCTAGGAATAGTTCTTGGCCAAGGCACTATCCTAAGATTGTTGTTTTAGGTTTAGTGTTTGACAAATCATTGCACAAGTAGACAAAATAATTACTTTTTTGGTAGTTGAAGAAAACTATTGGGCTGCAAGCCTTTCTTCTATTTTGTTTTTCAGCCAACCGTTTGTGTTTGACTCTTTGTGACCCCATTTGGGGTTTTCTTGGCAAAAATACTGGAGCAGTTAGCATTTCCCTCTGCCTTCTATATCTTACAGAAAAGCATCACTGGGTCAATTCTAGTAGTAGACAAAGTGATAGGAATACTATGAATTTCATCCTGTTCCCACTTGGCTTTGATTTCTGCCAATGGGTATTTTACATTTTCAGAAATTTTCATTCCTTGTGATTTGGGGGTTATGAGTACTTGGCACTATGGCATAGGTTAAAATCATTGTCCTTAAATTGTTTAGGTGATTATGTCCAGGCAATTGTAGGTGATCATTCTATGATAATGATTCAGTTACACTTGCCAACCTCAAATAAAGAGCATTACCAAGGTACCAACAACAAGGGTCTTTACCTGAGTCAAAGAAATTGCAGTTCAAGACACTGAACAGCACAAGAGTACTTGAGTATCAGGCAGGGACCAAAGCAGTGGGGTTTAAATACATTTCAGTTGGGAGGGAGTCTCATGGAAGGTGTCTCAGGGAAGCTGTTACATAAGTTTCTTTCTCAGACTAGCTGAAAGTTCACAGAGAAGCCTGGGAGATTCAGAGAGTGATGACATTGTAACAACAATGCTACTTGCAGCTACTGTGACTGTGTAAGGGCCAATAACACCAGCACACAGCAGGGCTGCTAGCACAGGTGCTTTGATCTGCTTTTCTAAGGAAAGCAACTTTAAGGGGTTAACAATCTTACTTTAATTAAACATACATATATCATTCACTTAGTTCAGGGGAAAAAGTCAGCACTCTGAACTTCAGGGAAAACACAAACAGAAATTACAAGCAGAAATTATATAAACAGAGCAAAATAGCACAAGTCATCAGGCAGGCTTCTAGCTCTCAGTCCAAGCCATTAAATACAGTTTCCAGAGAGGAAAGCACCAACACCTGGGTTTTTCAAAGCTGGGGTCTCCTTATGGCTACCCAGAGTCTCATCTAGTCAAATCATACAACATTCTTCCAGTGAGGGAACCCCAAGCAAAACCCTAACCTGAGAATATATATACACTAATTCAGCATCAGTGGGTGTCCTGATTTAAGCAGGTCATAAAAGACTACTGATTCAATCAAAGACTGTTGATTAAAACAAAATCAAGACTCAAAGGCACTTGATTGCTTTAGTGCTGAGAAGTACTCTAAAACAGAAGACAACAAAATGTCCCATTTTACTTGCTTGATTCAAACAAAGGCAAGACTCAGAGGCACTTGATTGCCTTAGTACTGAGAAGCACTCCAAAACAAAAGTCAACAAAAAGTCCCACTTTACAGACATCTGATCAAAACAACTAGTTTCAGGTGCAACAAAAGGGGAGGAGAGTTTCCAGAGAGGCCATAAAAACAACCCAAACTGTTTCAAACCTGCTCTGACCATATATTTCAACAATCTGGCTAGCAGCTGTTGTGGGGGGGTGAAAGACCAACACAAGCCCAACAACAAGAACGCTACCAGCACGCTGCAGAAGCACAGGTTCTTTTGATCTGCTTCAGTAAGGAAAGCAACGTTAAGGGGTTGACAAGCTTACTTTAATTCAGCATACAAATATCATTCACTTAGTTCAGGGGAAAAAACCAGCACCTTGAACTTCAGAGCAAAATGCAAACAAAGTACAAACATCGAAAGACAGACCTTGTCTGATTCAAATCCTGATACATAGTTACCAGAGTGTAACAAAGTCTCAGCATCCAGATTTACAAGCTGGTTTCTTAGCTACAGCTGCCTGGAGTCTCCACACACCACCAAGAGTGAGAGCCCTGTGCAAATGCCTCTGTTTTCTCTTAAAGCATTTCAGATGTCATCAAATGTCATCTGAATGACCAGAACTTGGGCCCTTATGATTGGCTCTGGAGTTAGCACCTCCCCTCAGTTAGCTCCACCTTGGGCCCCACCTTAGTTACCAATCCATACCCACATAGGTTTTACACCTAATAGGGATTTGGGCCTGGGGCTTAGCACCTAGTAAGACTCACTGAAATACACTGAATTACTCAAAGGAAACAAAAGCCAAACTCTTCAAGGGCACTTGGTTGAACTAAGTGCTAAGAGCCCATTTTGCTTACTAACACACTATGGTGTCAGAGAACCCCTCTGATGGATTCTTTCAAAACACTCTACAATTTATTTGTTGAATTTTCAATGCTGTTTTAGAATTTATGTTTTAAATGCAGGGATTTGTCATTGCCTTGTTGAAAAGAGGGCCCATTTGAAGATAAATGACATAAATTTGTAGTATAATAAATCAGTATGTTTTTGTTTTGTTTTGTTGTACTTTCTCCTGCTCCACTGAGAGAAAGGTGGTGAGAGATTTCCAAGACAAATGTTGGGTAAGGGATAGGCAGCAGTAGACAAGGATACTAAGGATCTAAGAATAGAGAATGAGGATGTAATTGATTAATCATACATTTGAGACTGGGAAAGAAGGAAAGTGAAGAGAGAGCAGGGTAACGAGCTGAAGGAGGATTTAACAGTAGAGGGTTTGGAGGTGGGAAAATAAGCTTAGGAGAATGTAAGTATATAGAGAGATGGGTAGCCAGGTGGTTATGGTCTTATAGAAACATGCCAAAGTTTTTAGTCAAGGATGTAGAAGAAACGTGAGTAATGGAGATGTTCAAGGTATAACAATCCCTTAGCTTAGCTGAGGTAGAACACAGGAGTAAGTCTTGAAATGTGAAGAGACTGAGTAACTTGGAAGTTAAGGTCTTTGGTGGAGAAGCAAAAAAAAAAAAAATGAATGTTAAAATCACCTAGCATGAGGCATGAATGTAACAGAGTGAATTTCAAATTATCAGAGTTTGCTGAGATATGGGAGCAAACAGATAATCTAGAGGTGGCTGTGGGGTCAAGGAGTATTCCAGCTTTCCCCTCAGGACCAGTGTTTCACATTCTGCGATTCTGAGAACCACGTTTTTGAAGGGCTAGTGTATGAAAGTAGGATGACAAATGTTCTACTTGTCCCTAGAGAAGCCATGAGTAGATGTTTTGACATGGTAGATTATGGCCTGATATAAAGAAAAAACAAACTTTCATGCAAAATATTTCCATATCATTCATGCTACGAAAGAAAACAGAGGCAAAAAAGAAAACTCAAGAAAAATTTAAAAAGTTTAAAAAAGTATGTTTCAATCTGTATTCAATCAACTGTGTCACCAATGCAATATTCACAGGGATTATGGTGACCATGAATATGCTGGTGTAGTTCTGAATCTCAAAATATAACAGACCCTCTATATAGAAGACAGAACCAAAAGATTTATTCAAACACCAGAAAGTCAAATCCCAACACCAGAAAACCGAATTGATCATAGCAACAAAGAAGTTAATACACATTATCACTTCAAGGGAAACCACCATCCCAAAAGCTTCCCCCTGCTCAGGCCTTCTGTGTTGGTAATCAAAATGGGCTCCTTAGCACTTAGTTCAACAAGTGCCCTTGAAGAGTTTGGCCTTTGTTTCCTTTGATTAATTCAGTGTCTTTGATTGAGTCTTACTAGGTGTTAAGCCCCAGGCCCAAACCCCTATTAGATGTAAAACCTTAGTGGGTGTGGATTGGCAAATAAGGTGGGGCCCAAGGTGGGGCTAACTCCAGGGAGGGCGTAGTTTACATGTCTGGGACAGCAGAGGCTCTTAGACCATGTGGGTTTAAGTCCGCCTCTTTGTGACGATTGTAGGTCAAGTGGGTGAGTCGCATGGTACTCACCCCTGACGTTGAAAAAGATATAAAAACCAGGGGTTGGTTGTCTGTTCTTTGGAGCTCTAACTGCAGCAGTGGTGGTGAGTGTACCTCAGGGCCAGCCCTTGTTCCGAGCTCCCGGGATGAACAGAGATGTTGGTAACTATGAATTGTATTGGGCCTGTCTGTTGATGTTTGTAATTTTTTTGTATTTTATTCTGAAGTTTTAGGGTGCTGGCTTTTTCCCCTGAACTAAGTGAATGCTGTCTGTGTGCTGAATTAAAGTAAGCTTGTCAACCCCTTCAACCTTGCTTTCCTTATTAAAGCAGATCAAAAGAACCTGTGCTTTCACCGCGTGCCAGTGGCTTTCTGGGTGCTGGCTGTGGGTGGATCTTATACCTCCAAAGAAGCTGCTAGCCAGATTGTTGAAACACCTTTCCACAAATAAAAACTCACAGCTAGTGGCTTCCTCTCTCTCCCTCAGCTCTAACTGCTCTGACCAACTTCCTCAGTTCTGCTCAACCCTTCATGTTCCACCCTTCCTGTTCCACCTGTTCAGCAAGCTCCTCCCACCACAGACTTCCTGTGACTTAGGCCATGTGACTCAAGCAGGTCACATGGGCCTATTAATGGATGGGGAGATCTTCAAATTTACATTACCATTACAACAACATCAGTTCTTTCTTTGGGGATGAATGGCATTTTTCATCAAAAGTCCTTCAGAGTTGTCTTAGATTGCTGAGAATAGCTAAGTCATTCACAGCTGATCATTTTACAATATGGCTGTTACTTTGTACACAGTAGATTTGTCTTTGTATCAGCCCATGCAAGTTTTTTCTGGTTTTTCTGAGGGCATCTGCTCATCATTTCTTATAGCACGATAGTATTCCATCTCAATCACATATGACAATTTGTTCATCCATTCCCCAGTTGATGGGCATCCCCTCGAATTGCAATTCTTTGCCAACAGAAAAGAGCTGTTATAAATATTTTTGTACATATAAGTCCTTTTCCTTTTTTTAATCTCTTCTCAGATACAGAGCTAGAAGTGGTATTGCTAGCTCAAAGGATATACAGGGTTTTATAGGTCTTCGGGCATAACTCCAAATTGCTCTACACAATGGTTGAATCAGTTCACAACTCCTCCAATGATGCATTAATATCTCATCTTTCCCATGTCCCCGCCAACATTTGTCATTTTCCTTTTCATTCCTATTAGTCAATATAATAGGTATGAGGTAATACTTCAGAATTGTTTCAATTTGCATTTCTCCAATAAATAGTGAGTTAGAGCATTTTTTTTCATATGGCTATAGGTACCTTTGATTGCTTCTCCTGAAAATGGTTCATATCTTTTGATCATTTATCAGTTGTGGAACAGCTCTTATTTTTATAAATTTGACTCAGTTCTCTATGTTTGAGAAATGAGGCCTTTATCAGAGAGAATAGTTTCAAAATTTTTTTCATGGTTACTATTCTTAATTATTTCCCTCCATTTTATTCCCCTACCACATTTATTCTATTCTCTCTCTCCTTTCACCTTGTCCCTCCAATCTGCCTTCCCTTCTATCACCATCACCCCCTTTTCTTATCCTTTTCCCCTCCTACTTTCCTATATGGTAAGATAGATTTCTATACCCAATTAAGTATGTATAGTATTCCCTTTTTGACCCAATTCTGATGAGAGTAATGTTTGCTCTCTCCTCCTCATCTCTGCCCCCCCCCCTCCGCCCATCGTTCCCTCCACTGTAAAAGCTTTTTCTTGCCTCTTTTATGTGAGATCATTTACACCATTCTACCTCTTCCTTTCCCTTTCTTCCAGGGCATTCCTCTCTCATCCCTTAATTTAATTTTTTTTAGATTTCATCCCTTTACATTCAACTCACCCCTGTGCCCTTTCTGTATATACTCCTTCTAGCTGCCTTAATAATAGAAAAGTTCTTACGAGTTACCAGTGTCATCTTCCCATCTAATAATGTAAACAGTTTAACCTTAATAAGTCCCTTATGATTTCCCATTCCTGTTTACCTTTTTATGCTTTTGTTGAGTCTTATCTTTGAAAGTCAAATTTTCTATTCAGCTCTGGTCTTTTGCTCAAGGTGATTCTTGTTTGTAATTCTAGCTCCTTTGCCTCTGCAATATCATAACCCAAGCCCTCTGATTCATCAGTGTAGAAGATGCTAAAACTTGTGTTACCCTGCTTGTGACTCCATGACACTTGAATTGTTTCTTTCTGGCTGTTTGCAATATTTTCTCCTTGACCTGGGAGCTCTGGAATTTGACCATAATATTCTGGGAGTTTTCATTTGGAGATCTCTTTCAGGAGGTGATCAGTGGATCCCTTCAATTTCTATTTTACCCTCTGGCTCTAGAATATCAAGGCAGTTTTCTTTGATAATTTCTTGGAAGATGATGTCTAGGCTCTTTTTTTATCATGGCTTTCAGGTAGTCTGATAACTTTTAAATTATCTCTTCTTGGTCTATTTCCCAGGTCAGTTGTTTTTACAATTAGACATTTCACATTGTCTTCTATTTTTTTCATTCTTTTGATTTCGTTTTATTGTTTCTTGATTTTCAATAAAGTCATTAGCTTCCATTTGCTCAATTATAAGTTTTAAGGAATTATTTTCTTCAGTGAGCTTTTATACATCCTTTTCCTTCTGGCCAATTCTACTTTTTAAAGACTTTTTCCCCAGTGAATTTCTGTGCCTCTTTTTCCACTTGTCCAGTTCTGCTTTCCAAGGCATTCTTTTTCTCTTTGGTTTTATGTAACTCTTGCCATTTGAACTAGTTTATTTTTAAGGTGTTATTTTCTTCAGCATTTTTTGTGTCTCCTTTACCAAGCTGTTGACTCTTTTTTCATGATTTTCTTGCATCACTCTTATCTCTTTTCCTAATTTTTCCTCTACCTCTCTTACTTTCAAAATCCTTTTTGAGCTCTTCCATGGTCTGAGACCAGTTCATATTTGTCTTATAGGCCTTGGATGTAGAAGCTTTGATTCTGTCATCTTCTTCTGAGTGTGTGTTTTGATCTTCCTTGTCACCATAATAATTTTCTAACCTCAGATTATTTTTTCTGTTGTTTACTCATTTTCCCATCCTGTTTCTTGACTTTTAACTCTTTGTTGAAATGAGATTTGGCCTGCTTCCAGGGTGGTGGGTGAACTTTCCTAAGCTTCAGGAATTTTGTTTAACTGTTTTCAGAGATACTTCTAGGGACCTGTAAGTTTTCAGTTCTTCCAATGTAGTATGATCTAAGGAGGGGTGTGTTTACTATTCTCCTGGCCTGGGCTCTGGTCTGTGAGAGACCACAAGAACTCTTTTTTGCCCTGAAACTGTGAGGAGGGTCCCTGCTCCATTGCAGCTGCAAAGTCTGGTGTGCTAGTGCTCCTCCTTGCCCTGGGACTGCCACCAAGCACTGTAACCTGGATCCAATATGGGCAAAGCAACAGAGTCCTGCCTCAGTGCTATCAAAGAGGTCCCTCCCTATGATCTCCTTCTGATCAGTGTTTGACCCCCTTACCATCTGTGGGTTGAGAGCTCCAGAAGCAGCTGCTGCCACTGAGTAAGTGGCTCCCAAGGCCTGCTCCTGGTTTGTTGTGGCTTGGTTTGTGTTGGTGCAGCCTATACTGGACTATGCTCCACTCTCACCCAGGTGCAACAGACCTTTCCTTCTGACCTTCTAAGTTGTCTTTGACTGGAAAATTATTTCACCCCATCCTTTCGTGGGTTCTGCCACTCTAGGAATTCTTTTATGGAATTATTTAAAGGTTTTTAGAAGGTTTGGGGGAGAACTCAGGTGAATCAATGCCTTTCTCTGCCATCTTGGCTCACAACAAACACATTTTCTAACAAGTAAAGCTATTCCAGCATGGAACGGGCTGTTTCAGAAGTAAATGAACAATTGAGCCATACCACCACCTATCCTCCCTCTTCCCCCACCCCTCTCCAAACATTCAAACAGAGGATAGATGACCTATTAATGAGGTTATACTAGAAACACAGATTCACAGCCAGGTGTGGCTTACATTGCACGATCTCCAAAATTCCTCTCAGTTTTGGGAATCTGATGAACATATGAAGAAAATTCAACTTAATATTCACATTTGGGTTTTTAGTACAGTAGATTTTACATTTTTAATGTGAATTCATATCATGTTCCAAACAACCTAAAAGGAGGAAAAATAATAAAGAGAAAAGCATATCACAGTGAAAAGGAAACACTTGAGTGACATACTGTGAGCTCTCTTCAGAGTAGAGATAGTACAGGCAACTGAGAATCAAGCAACAAAATCAATTAGCCATTATACTGCAAATGATTCAGTTAGCAGATTTCTTGAAGCTTATTTATATAGCCTTGAGTTTATACAAAATCCTCTTTCACTTACAGCAGCATTAACACTATTCGATAGAGATAAAAATTTAAGTACATTATGAGGTTCCTCAATTTCACCACGTTTGTAGGTTTCCACAGCATTCTCTTCAAGTCTAGTCATTTTGGTTCATTTTTCATAGGTAAAATAAAGGCCTATCTTGTGGATTATTTAACTGAGAAACATAGTCTTCTAATTTATATTATTTCCTTTGCTTGACATAATTGCCTTGGTTTTAGTGCATGACCTGGAAGAGAATTTATATATAAAAAATGTCAATGAGAATAATTTCAGGTGGAAATTTTTCATTATTGAAAGTTATGCTGAATTAATGAATGCTATGGTAAAATGAAATAACTAGTTATTAAATTTTAGCATGACTTTCACATAGATTCTTTTTTGTTTGTTTATTTGGCAGGGAAATAAGAGCCCTGGGGGAGGGGAATTGTTGACAATGGATTTTAATTCATTATGTACTACTATAGGTGCTTCACAACTATATATATTAACAGATTTGTAAGAACCAGTTTCAGAACTTCCACTCAGAGGTGAGGGATTGAAACTAGTAATGAAAGGGAAAATTAGTTTTAGGAGAGTCATGCATACAGAGAATTAGAACAACAGCAGGTTATTTTTATATCAGAGATTTTGTTTAAGGTGGTAGGGAGTTTGGGGTAACGGCAATATTCACGGTGCAATTATTTCTTTTGCATGACTGAGGTGAAGTTAGTCTTAAGATCTGAGATGAAAGTAGAAGTCATAAAGTTTCAAATATATAGGTATGGATTGTGGGTTAAATTTTTTAGGCAATGTGAAACGACCAATAAAAGCTATACTGTACAAAACAAAGATTATTCTGGAAACATACAGAATGACAGCTTGATGTCAGAAAGATGGGTTTGGAAACTATTACAATACTAAATAGAGTAAATGTATAAGCTAGAGTGATAGCAGTGGGAATAGAAAGATATGCAAAACTGTGATATATATTATGAAGGAAGAACCAACAAAACATGGTGACTGGAAAAGAAGGAGTTAGGGATGACAAAGTTGGAATGTGGATAGTTGCAAAAATATGGTAATTAAGAGGATTTCAATCAAGGGAAAGTAATCCAGTTTTAGATAAAAATATATATGAATGTGTGTATGTATATGTATATGTGTATATGTATATTATATGTATGTATATATGTATATGTATCACTGTGTGTGCATAACGTGACATAATTCTGAATAATGCATACTGATGGACAGTATGAAAAATGGATAGATTATTAAAAAGAGGAATGAATATTTCCCTCTTTTATGAGGTTTAATTTGCTTTTTAGGTTCTTGTAACAATGAAACACCCACAAGAGTTCAATTCAATTTGATTTCTAAAATATTTGTTGAGTGCTTTCAACATAAAAGATAGCTAATGAATCTATCACCTTGTCTTCCATTAGTCAAGGAAGCAAACCCATTCACAAGATGAGTAAATTATGTTAACCAAGCTCTTATTTATTTTTAGTATGGCTCCAATCTTTGCACAGATACAAGAATATATCAATGGAATATTTGAATGGCTTGAGGGAAATATTTAAAATGAAAGAAGAGGTAAAGATTAGAGAGAACTATATTTTGGATAATTAAACTTTTGAGACATAAGAATTCCTTCTCTCCTTAAGGAAAAATTTCTATAATCTTCTGGCTGCCTTTAAAATGATAAACCAAGGGAGTGAGTTTCCTGATGATTATTTTGTTGCTAATTTACTTTCAAAATGGCTGTGTTCATTTCTGTTTTAAACAAAGGTTGATGAGCAATTAGTCTTGAATAAATGTTGAGAATTACATTAATTACCTTTTTTCTGTTTTGAAAACACATACATGTTGCTAATTTTCTAGGAAATCTTTTTTTAAAGACTTTAAAACTCTCTATTTAAAGTGCAAGATCTTTGCTTTCTCATATTAAAATGAATTTCTCTACAATATGTAGGATAGTGAAGCTATCTTTTACATGTCTCACAAGGTTATTTTTTTTAATTATGTAGCCTAAAATGTTACAGGCATTTGAAAACTTTATATTTGTTCTCTAAAAATAGGGCACACTATCATATTGTTATTATCCAAAGTTTTGGAAGGTTACCTAAGTCTAGCTTTAGAACCATTTATGATTCATCCATCAATAATTACCATACTGAATTATTTATTCTAAAATGTCATAGTATCTCAGTATTTATAGAGCACTGACACTTCATGAATATTGAATTGTCTTAGCACTCTGACATTCATACACATTTTCAATAAGCAAAATGTGGAATTTGGCAAAGGAGGTAGCATCCATCTTTTTTAAAGAATATTTTGATTAAGAAAAATAAAGACTGGTGAGTCATATGCAGTAACGGTGAAGTACTTGGGAGTCAGTCTGGCACTCTGAAAAACTTTATTAATCCTTTCCAGTTACAATGGTATAATTTAGTAGATTTACCAGGGCATTGTTGTTACAAATCCTCACGTTTACTCTGCGCTTGAAATATTAGCCAATACATTGACTAGAAAGAAAACTAAATAAATAAATAATGAGATGTCTTAGAGTTTGTGTATAATAATTGATGAGAATTTCCCCCTACATTTTTCCAGTTGACACAAGGTTTTTAAAATTATTTTTGTAAAAGTTAACCTAACAATGTTTAATTATGACTGGCAATTGATAAATATTTTCTACAATCAAATGTACAATTGGTCTATCACTACTGATACCACCCAGAAAATGAGATTATTCATTTTGTGTCACTTTAACTTTTCAAAATTATTTATATCTTTTTTTTATAAAATATTCCCAAATAAAGCATTCCCTATCCAAACCTGGAGATTCATCCTTTGTTATAAGGAATAAGGAAGAAAAAGGGGGGAAATAGTTCATTAAAACTAACACATCAGCTAAATCTGAGAGTACATGGAATGTTGCACATCTATAGTCCTAACCTTTAAAAAAGAAAAAAAAGAGAGAAAAGTGTGTTTTCTTCTTAGTCAGGTCCAAATTTGGCCATTATAATTGTGCAATGCTTAGTTTTATAGTAATTGTGTATGTTCTGTTTCTAATTCTATAATTTTCACTTTGCATCAGTTCATATAGTCTTTGTATTCATCATATTTACTTATCTTGTAGTGATCTTCAATTAAATTCATGTGCCACAATTTGTTTTGTCCCTTTTTTAATGAAATCTACTCATCTAACGATAAATAATATGCCAGTTCAGGCAGTTTTACTTAAAGTACTAAATGAAATAGAATATACATGTGCTCATATTAATGCAATACTATCCAAGCCTTCAAAAACTAAATTAAGACATTAATTAGCAATATATTTTGCAAATTTGATCAAGGTTGACAAAGCATAATATTTTAGCTCCTCCTCCAACTCTCTCTTTTTCTTGTTTTTAATTTTCAATGCATTTTTTTCAATGTAGTAGTTTTAATTGTATAATCCACTTACATAAACATGACTTCATGAATACCATGTTGTACCTCAACTGGTAAATTGGTAAATTAAATCAAATGCATTTGCATATCCCCTGTCATATTATTCTTACTTTATTGAAGAATCTATTTAGCTAAAGATAAATTTGGTCTATTGTCATTGAAAAAAGAACTGTTACTAGCAAATTTACTGAATAGAATCTGTTTGCATTCCTTCTATGAAGAATACTAATGTATCACTTACATGACCTTGTAGTTTGAAAACTATCAATCTTTTAAAAGAGCATTTGGGGAAGGTCTCCGGAAACTTGGTAATTTGCTACTCTGAAGGAACTGTGATTTATTATGGTGGTATTCCCTTGTGATACAAAATGCAATTACTCTATGACTTCTTGTATTTTCCTTTTATATATTTGAAAAAATCGTCCATAATGATTCTGCTGCATGCAGTAGAATGCATTGCCTCATTTCTTTTAATTTATTTCATTTTATTATTTATTTAATACATAATTTGTTTAATAAAAATTAATAATTTATTCTAATTAACAATTAATTTAATAATAATCCAATACAGGATTTTGATGTACCACCATACTAGATGAATATGTCATCTCTTACACATGCTAAATGTATAGCCTCCATGTTTTTCCAGTTCTAGGTGGTATTTGTTGTCAGTCAGCAAAATAGCATTTTAAAGTACCTATTATGTACCAGGCACTATGCTAAGCACTAGGTATGTAAAGAAAAGTAAAAGAAAAAAATAGTCTCTGCTCTCAAGTTGGTTTGTAGGCTAATGGGGGACACAACATGCAAACAAATATGTACAAACAAGACACATGAAAAATAAATTGGCGGTAGTCTCAGAGAAAATCACTAAGATAAAGGAGGACTAGGAAAGTCTTCTTGCAGAAGGTGAGACTTTAACTAAGTTATGAAAGGAAACTAGAGAATCTAGGAGGCTTGAGCTCAGGAAAAGGAGTATTCTAGACATAGGAGCCAGTCAGTAAAAAGTCCTGGAGTTGGGAGATGGAGAGTCTTGTTTGAGAAATAGCTGGGTCGTTAGATCATAGAGTATGTGGTAGTGAGTAAAGTATAAGAACACTGGAAAGGTAAGAATAGAATAGGTTATGACCATCTTTAAAAGAAAAATAGAGGATTTTATACTTGATCTTGGAGGCAACAGGGAATAGGGAACCACTATAATTAATTGATAAGATCTGCTGTTCTATTTCTCAAACCAGGTTCTATGTTACCATATTCCAGAGACTGATGATGATAACCAGACCTTTTGTTTTCATTATCTCTGGGTTGTTTGAGGGTAGATGGATAGACAGATAGCCCAAGACTTGCAGTTATATAGATTCACTGAGAGAATATTGGTATTAATCAATTCAATTCAATCCACTCTCTTCTCCACTTTCTACTTAACCCCATGACTACCTCATTTTCAATTGTCCATCTAAAGCACTTGTCCAAGATAAATGTATTGATGTGCCAATTTCAGTCAGTTGTCATAATATGATGAATATACATGTTTTCATCTAGTTTCTTTTCCCAGTATAGTTGGCTAGACCAATCTCTTGCAATACTATAGATTTACTGTGGAAGCATTGTAATTTCCTGGGACCTAATGCAATCGATATGATATTGTCCATGACCAGGAGTATTTGCAGAAATGTACTATTCATGTGGGAATTCTTCTTTGGATAATTTGTGGAATATTTTCCACAACATGGATGAATACCTTTGCTCATTTTGTACCTCTCCACTAAATATCTAATTTAATGTTGGCTTTTTCAGTGGCATGATCACACTGCCTTCTCATAATGAACTTGTAACCAGCTAAAAGGACAACTGGATAGCATCCCAAGAGATCAAATGTGTAGTGTACTAAAGTGAGGTCAAGTCTATAGAGATTCTGTACATAGATATCCAGGAACTGAAGAGGTTGAACAAATAAAAGAATTTAGTTTAAAAAAAGAGCTAACTAAAAGTTATGTTCTTTTGTCTTCTGAATCCTTAATCAAGAAGACCTCTCAAATACTCTGTCCTGATCTGAACAAATCTGGCAAATTTCTTTCCCTGCTTTTCAAAATGAGGCCGTGGTGCCCCAAGTAAAGGTTAAATCTATTATCAATTTTCAAATGGTGAAGAGGCTGTGTCAGGCACTGGCTATTGGCTATAAGTTGTATTCACATTTGTATTGTTGATATTGTGACCCTAAAAACAGGAGTTTACATTTATTCCTGGGAAAATTACCTTATTAGATTAGTTTAATCAACCAGAAAATTATGCATGTCAGCATCACAAATTTTTGTTTTGTTAATATATGTTTTGTTTTGCCATGCAGTGGGTTAAGAAGCTCATTAAGAGATTTAAAAAATAATAAAATAATATTGCTTGAGCCTACTTTTTGATTTCATCATCTTTGTGAGAATGTCTTCAGATTTTGCTATTTAACAAACACTACTTTGGTGGCTGTGTGTGTGTGTGTGTGTGTGTGTGTAGGAAGGAAGGAGGATTTCCTATCTTTATTTTGGTTAGGATCTCTGATTTTTTTTGTTCATTTCCCTATAGAGAGCTTCCTCTATTCATGATAACTGGCAAGTAGGTGATGATTTATATCAGGGGACAACAACTGAGGGCCAAATAGGACCTGCAGCCTGTTTTTTTTTCTATATAGCCCAGAAGCTAAGAATGCTTTTGCATATGACTTTCACTTCATGGGCTATATAAAAAGAGGCAAAATCATTCTTAGCTCAAGAGAAAAGATTTGGTCACAGGGCCATAGTTTGCTTTCCCCTCTGACTTGTTTTCTTAGAGAATCACTGGCGGTCCCAAGAGATAAATGATTTGTTAGTGATCAAATAGCCAGTTTGTATGAGAGGCATTTTGATTAAAAGGCTGGCCTTCCATACGTGACATCATGTACATATTACTAAATACTTATTAGTTTAGGAATAATGTAATAATTTGAAAATCTATTTCAGTTCAAACTTTATGAAGCTCTTTCCTCACAGCAATCCAGAGAGATATTGCAAGCATTATTATCTTCTACATAATGATATGGAACCTGAGGCCTTTCTGGCATTGTATATTTAGGAAGTCTCTAAGTCAGGATTTGGACCTTCATTTTTATTGATGCCAAATTCTATGCAATGTTATTACAGATGCTGAAATCAGAAACTATTTCTATGAATTATAATACAAAATCATATATGTGTTTTGTTCAGTTATTTTTTCAATTGTGTCTGACTCTTTGTCACCCCATTTGGGGATATTTTTTGACAAATATACTAGAGTGGTTTTCCATTTCCTTCTCCAGTTCATTTTACAGATGAGAAAACTGAAGAAAACAGGTTAAGTGACTTGATCAGGGTCACATAGCTAGTAAATGTCTGAGGTCAGATTTAAACTATATACATATTTATAAAAAGACAAATGTAGACAACAAATATTGAGATGAAATAGAAACTGAAAATAATTTTTAGTTAAGGAGAATGGCTATGTGAGTCAAATTAAAAGCACTGGAGTGAAAAATCAATAAATAGTTGTAAAGGTATTGATCTTATTCTAAAAGGAAAGTTGCCTCTGACACCAGGCATTAATGAATGAGAAAAAAAATTATTTGAATGAGGGAAGCAATTGAGTATTGTACAATGAATATCATAATAATGCTAACTCCCTTTCCACCACCATCAAGCAGATGCTTTCAATTCTCCTTGATCTTCTCAGATATCCCTTAACATAGTCGACAAAAAAAGACCAATTAAGGAATTCCAGATAATCTCTCTACAGGCTGTCTGGAAGATTCACACTGAGCACTTGAGGTTTAGTCTTGTATATGCTATATATGTATGTGTGTATATATATATATATATATATATATATATATATATATATATACATACACATATATATATATACATACACATATATATATACACACATATATACATATATTCACACACACACACACATATATATATGTGTGTGTGTGTATATATATATAGCCTAGACTTCTCATTGCTAAGAAAGGGTAGGAAGTAATTTAGGATGATTTTTTTCACTAAAGTTTCCCTAATTGCATAACACATCATGCAGAACCATGTACAAAACTGTTACCCTGTTTCTGAATCTGTGAGTATTCTAAAGCAATGACCCATTTGGACTGTGAAATCAGATTATTGTTAGACTCAAGAATCACAGATTGATTAGATAGAATTCCATGTTCGAGACGGATTAGTGTCAGATATTCTGTCTAATTAGGCTAAGAGAATTCATAACAGATAGAAGCAAGGGCAAGTAATTGAGAACAGATAAAAAGGGTGGTCAGAGAATTGTAGGATTAGCAAATGGCAGAATATTAAAGTTGCTATTAACATGAATTTCTAGTGAAAGCTAATACATTGTAGAATAGAGTCAAGATCCAGTAAGACTCTAAGTTGATAAATCAGTCAACAAGCATTTATGAAATACTTTCTCTGTGCTAAGTATTGTAATGAGTTAGAGATCAAAAGAAAGGCAAAAACACTGTTTGTTTCCATCCTCAAAGAGTTACTACAATCTTACCGGGGAGACTATATGCAATTAACTATGTAGGTACAAGGTACAGATAGAATATATGGAAGACATTCTCAGAAGGAAGTCACTAGTTCCAGAAGGGACCAGAAAACACCTATTTCGAAAGGTAAGATATGGGCTGTCTTGATGGAATCCAAGACATCCTAGAAGTAGATGTAAGAATGGAGATCATTCCAAACAAAAGGATCGACAAAGGCATAGAGTGGAGAGATGGAGTGTTATGTGTGAGGAACAGCAAGTAACCCATTATAACTGGATAGTAGAGCATATGGAGGGCTCCCTCTATTTTGACTCCCAGAATGTTCTGTAGCTGCCTTCCATGCTTGGTATGTTCTTCCCTCAATTCTTCCTACTGATTTCCCTGGCTTCCTTCAAGTCCCAACTAAAATGCCATCTTTTACAGAAAAGCTCTTCTAATCCCTCTTATTTTTAGTGGTTTCATTTGTTAATTATTTTCTTTTTGTCTTGTATAAAGCTTGCTTTTCAGCTAGGTGCTGCAGTGGATGCAATGGCATCAGAAAGACTCATCTTTGTGAGTTCAAATCTAGCCTCATACACTTACTAGCTGTGTAAACCTTGGCAAGTCATTTTAACACTGTTTGTCTCAATTCTTCATCTGTAAAATGAGCTGGAGAAGATAATGTGAAAACATTTCAGTATCTTTGCCAAGGAAACCTGAAATGGGGGTCAGAAAGAGTCAGATACAACTGTAAGACTGAACAACAACAAATAGCTTGCTTTGTATATATTTGCATATTGTCTCCTTCATTAGACTGTAGACTCCTTGAAGGTGAGGGCTATCTTTTAACTCTTTGTATCCCCAATGGTTAGCACAGTGCCTGGTACATAGTAGCTGCTTAAGAAATGTTTATTAATTGATTGACAGGAAGAGGATTAAAGTATAAGAAGACTTGAAAGGACTTTTATTCCCTGTAGGATTATATTCAGTTTGGCAGGGTAAGTCATTCTTCTTTATAAAATTATATTTCTTCAGCCTTTTGGACTACTGCATTTCAAGATTTCTTTGTATTTTAGTAGAAACGTCTATGTCTTCTTTGTTGCTGACTGTGTCCTTTTGTGTTATAAATTTTTAGAAATTTGGTAATAGAAGCAATTTAGCATTAGAACTATTTCTGAATGCTTCACAGTATTTTTTTTCTTTGATAGGAAAGTTATGGATTTTGTCTATGATATTCCTGGGACTTTTCATTTTGGGGTTTCATTCAGAAGATGATCTGTCTCGTCTTTCAGTCTTCACTGTGTCCCTTGCTTCTAATAGATCTGGCAGTATTCACTTATGATGGCTTGAATTATAGTGTGTAAGCTTTCTTTGATGGGTATAGGTAGTGGTGGTGGTAATAGCTTTCAGCAAGCCCATTGATTCTTAAATTATCTCTCTTTGACTTATTTTCCAGGTCAGTTGGTTTTGATATCAGATTTAACTTTTTTCAAACTTTTCATTTTGTTCTAATATTTTTTGCCATCTCATAGAGTCATTGATTTATGTTTAGTTTTATTTTCATTTTTAGGAATTCTGTTTCTTGTGGAAGGTTTAGCATTTTATTTTCTCAATAGTTTTAAGTTATTTTTCTTTTTTGCTTAATTTCTTTTAGGTACACATGTAGTCCTCATGGAAAGTGCGTTTTTAAAAGTCAGATCTATTCCTGCAGTTATGGAATTACTCTGTCTTCCTTTTTGGATACTTTTAGATCTGCAATGGTTTTTTTATTGTAGCTAGTGTTTTATTTTATTTACTCATCTCTTAATCACTGCTTGTTGAATTAGGGCTATGTGATAGGACCAGGATTTACCTCCTGCTGCAATTTTGGCTGTGATCAAATTGACCATTTGATCTCCCCCAAACCCTCAGGTCACCTCAGTTCCTGTGCTAATCTCCATTTCCCAGGGAAAGATTTCCATGGTTCTTTTGGATTCAGAGCCTGGATCTTCAGGGAACTCTTTGGAATCTTAGAAAAGAATGTTGCTGACATCAGAGCCTTTGGGCACAATCTTACTGCTGTGGTGTCATACCTGTCTCCACTCCCTGACATTTCCAACATACCCACCCTGGGACTTTATCGGGAGAGCATTTTGTTTTTGCAGATTCTGTAAGGAAATAAAAATTGGAACCGGGCTAACAGGGAAGCTAACGACATCAAGAAAGACACCAAGAAATAATGAAACAAAATCAAAAGGATGAAAAAATAGAAGAGACTGTGAAACATCTCATCAAAAAAAAACTGACCTAGAGAACAGACAAAGGAGAGACAATATAAGACTTGTCAGACTACCTGAAAGTTGTGATTATCAAAAGAGTCTAGATATTATACTTCTGATCACAGGGTGTTGCAGGCTACACATATCTGGCTCTCTCTAGTCATGCTCAGAGACTACTTTACCCCAGTGATCGCCTTGCTAGAAGATCCATCTCTTATTATCCTCAGGCTTCTGGCTGACTTTTTATGCAGTTCTAAGATGGAAATCACTTACTGTAGTTTCTCATCATATTTACTGATCATCATTCAGGCTCATGCAAACTCCAACATCTTGCTGGAAATACTTATGTAAAAATTGGGCCATCTGCTTCCCATTCTGGCAGCCATCTTGTCTGGAAGTCCAGCTCTAAATATAGGAATTTATGAGCCTTTGAATAAATCAATTAATCAATAAATAAAAAATGCTTATCCTACCCTATTGTCCTTTCATTGCTACTAAGTTATTAATGTGAAATAACATCTGTATCATCTTATTTAACCATTTGATTATATGTGATTAATGATACCTTTACTATGATTATATATAATGAGAAATTTCCATGTTTCTGTTAAATAGTTTAAATTATAGTTTAGTATATAAGTGAAATAATTTTTAGATAGCAAAGCTAGTTAAAATTTCTAAATGAATTGATGGTGATTATAATATGGGATAGGTTGAGAGCTGTGTCATAAATAGTTCATTAGCTAGAAAGCAGGCTGATGAAATCCTTCAGGCTGCTGTCTATATAATTATCCAGGTAATTCAAGCCAAAAAAATAATTTTGTTTCAATTGTTTCAATATTTCAAAAGGTGATCTTTCCTGGCATGGTTTATTTGGGCAATTTCTTCAATTGTCCATCTAACTAGATGTCTACAGATGCTGCTTTATTATGACTTTTACTTGAATGTGTGCACTGAAATTCTGGCAATTTTACTATGCTATATTTCAACAAATATTTATCTTTTTTCTGCTAGAAAATGACAGTTTAAAACTTTAAAGAACACAGACAAAGACTGATGAAGGCATATATCAGTGCAATTTTTGACACCTTCTGTTGCATACCCATTTATAATTTTTAAAATTGGAAAAATAACTACAGAAGCTCAATAATGAAACAGCAAACAGTCTGAAATTGAAGAAATGTATAAGGGAGTATTAATGAAGCTTTTGTCTGGAAAATATCCTGAAAAAAAAATAAAGGCAATGATCTTTAGGAAGAAACCTATACCAAATTTTCAGAGATCCACTGATATTCAATATACTACTCAAAGACAGGCTAAATTAAGCTTTATTAAGAATTAAGAAGACAGTTAAAATAAAAAGCCTCATAAATATACTACATCATGAAGAACAAAAGTACCAGCCATAGAATTAGAAAATCTGGGCATCGGTTAATCACTGGAACAGTACCATAGCTCCTAAATTAAGTGAATCTAAGGTCTCTCCCAGCTCTAATAAACTATGATATATATGAATGACATGCAAGCAGTAAGAGTTTGAAAAACATTGTTAAAACATCCAAACTTACAAAGGTGACATGTCACAGTGGCTATTGGGCTAACTTTGGAGTAGGGAAGTCTGATTAGGAGTGTTACCTTTGACATTTACTGGCTGAGTAATCATAAGTAACTCTGATAATAAGCTTTGTTACTTAAAAAATGGAGTTTTGAACACCTGTACTACTGGCCTTAAAGAGTTGTTGGGGAGTAACCTCAAGATACTAAATGAATGGCTGCTGGTTCTGTTTTTTACTGATGCTGCTACTTCTGCTGTGAAGAGGAAGGACTGGTCTTCTTTTCTCTCCTCATTGGCACTGCTACCACTGTTTTTGTCTCCTAGAATGTACCATTGTCTTGTTCCTGGCAATGTGGGTTCAGGAAATAACAAACTAATGAATTTTATCCTTGTGGGATTAAGCCTTGTCACACCAAGAACATTATTTTAGTGTTTTGGAATTCACAAACTACCATATATCTATTAGAGTAGAAACTCCACAAGGGCAAAAATAGGGTATAATTTAGCTTTGTATCTCCTCAAGCATCAAAGGCAATGCCTTAAACACTAATAACATAAGATGAGTTTGATAAAGTAAATTGTCATTTTTTAAAGTGCTAATTAATAAAATACATTACAATATCAGTATGTTTATATATTTTATTATTTTTCCTATCTGAAGCAAAATCACCTACTAAATTCATATCATGTTTTCTCCTGAAACTTTTAAATAGTACAGATACTTTTATTTAAATAGTACAGAATAGTTATTTAGTATTTAATAATAATAATGGTTAATAATAATAATAGTTATTTAATATCTGGGAAATTTTTGTATAGTATAGAACAACCAATCATACAAATAATCTTATGAAATTGAGAAATTGCTGTATTTTATAACAAGTAAAATTATCCAGGCTGGCTTAGAACCCCTGCTAGAATATTTCAAGTATGCATTAGCATATTGAAGAATCTAGATGGTGACTTTTCTGGCATTACACCTGGAAGGTGATTTAAAAATATAGGATGTCCCGAAAGTCTTAATGCACGAAGAGTTAATAATAGATACTAAGATACATACATACATATACATATACATACATATATATATATGTACATACATACATACACACACATATATAATTACTGTTCCAATGATTAACTGATGCCCAGATTTTCTGATTCTGTGGCTGGTACTTCTGTTTACTGTATACCATGCACTGTGTTAATGCTTTATGAATATTATCTTATTTGAACATCACAACAACCTTGAGAGGTAGTTATTATTATACCCATTTTACAGATGAGGAAACTGAGGCAGGCAGTGGTTAAGTGACTTGTCCAGGATCACAAAACTTGTATGTGTTTTTGAATTACAGGTTCAGTGCTCTATCTACTCAGCCCCTAGCTTTGTAAGACTTTGAGGACATCTTGTATTTGGACATCTGAATTTCTGACTATATATATATGTGTGTGTACATATTTATACATATATATATATATATATAATTACTAATTGCTATTTATTCTGTAATATTACTTGTGATAACCAAAGCTCTTCAAATATTAAATGAAGAAAAAATGAAATTGTTTAATGGATCATAGCTTCATCAAGCCCATGTGTTAACATCTTATTATCAGAACAATGGTACTATGTTAGTAAGTGTTTTCGAGTCATAAAATCTTATATGAGATTATCTAAGAGAGCATGCCTAAATATAAAAAATATGAACGTATATGTTGTTTTCCTCAACAGCTTCTGTATTTCAACATATATTGATTTTATGTCTAGTAATACAATGATCGCAGCTTGGTCTCCTTGTATCAATTATTTAATTCTCACACATGAAGTGGAATTTAAACACAAATGAATATTTTGTTATTTCTGTTTTAACAAACTTCAGTCAAATAATTTGTCCTCTAGGCATGTGATGAGTGACATGAAAGTAAACACATTTCCAAGTGAAATTAAAGAAATAAATTTGTTTGGAAAAGAGTATCATGGCAGCAGAAAGATAATAAATCTTATATGAATATTAGTGGCTCAGGGAGCCAAAAGAGGATGACTGTAGCTTAGCAGCATTACAAATTTTAAAGCTACATAAACAAGAACAACAATATTACCTCTGGAGAGAAGATGGTAAGATGTTTAACATGCCTAAATTGAGAAGTGATGAGGGATTACTGGAATAGCTCACTGGTCTGTTCTGGCATGCTTCTAATGATATCAGAATCACCTGGATCAATGATAGCCAATGTACATACTCTGTAGTACTTCCCACATGCTGTACCCAATTCAATGTTATTGCCACTGTAGTGATGTACGCCAGTTTTGGCCAACATAGCGTAATATTCAATCTCTGATTTCCTCAAGGCTGGGCAGTTGTTGGCTAAGATGACCAACTTGGCTTTGCCTTGTCGGATCATTTTCAGGGTCTGTTTGTAGCCCAGCACGTATTTGCCACTTTTCATGACCAGCTGGAGCCTCGAGTTGATGGACTCCAGCGGCTTTTTCGTCTTCTTTGCAGCCACCATCTTCCTGCCTGTGGTGCCTGCGGGAGGACCCTCAGCCAGAGACCTGCTGCCAAGATGGCCAGGAAGTGAGAAAGGCTAATAATTTCTTTTATAAGAAATAAAGGTGAATATTTTAACAAAAGCATATTCACTTTGCAGAAAAAAATACTCCAGACCTTAGCAAATTTTTAAAACATGACCTTTTCTTTATTTATGAAACATTTTGCAGAAATTCCTAGTTCCCTTTCCCCACCTAATTTACTGAAGTATAGTTTAGAAATTTTATTTTTGACATGTAAAATAAGCTAATTCTGTTTTGTGCTGGATATGATGAATGATATATTGATAATATTAGATTGTATCAGTATTTTGGGAGATGTACTTAAGAAGTTTAACTTTGATTAGAATAGTATTTTTAAATTAATATTCGAGTGTTTTCCAAGAAAGAAAACATTTCAAGTTTCTATCACTTCTGTTGTCTATGTAAAATGCAGAACTTCTCAATAATTTTTTTTAAATTTAGGATGGGGTACATTCACATTCATCCCTCATTAAATAATAATGTTACTTGTTATAACCTTTTATCACAGATAGGCCACATCACTGTTTTGAATGGAATTCTCTCCTTAAAAAAGTTTTGTGTGTTGATGAGTGTAAAACTAAAGTTTTAATAGTAATCTTTCTGACAGCTTCAGAAGTAGCTATTTCTTCATTTCTATAGCACCCTTATTTTCAATCTTTTCTTCATTACTTTGTACTGAATAATAGTTGAATGATTTTACAATATGGACAGTTGTGTCCATATTCAACCTTCTACCATAAGAGTTGCTCTTTGTAAAATGCTTAGCTCTATACAAGATGCAGGATCACACAGTTACTAAGACATTTAAATGAAATGGCCCAATTCACTTGGAGGGAAGGATCAATATTTCAGGTCAAAATCCCATAGTACTGCATTCAAAGGAATTTCTGTATTTCATTCTTCACCATTTAGGTAGATGTAGTTTTGTTCCTATATATTTAGTACTGAGGAAATCAAATAGAATCTTAACTAAAACAAGGGCAACCTAAATAGATATAATGGAAAGTGAAAACAGACTTGGCTATGTGACTCCCCAAATATTAAGGAACCTTGAAGTCACAGCCTTAGTTTTGGTCCTGCCGATTTTGTTGCAGTAAATAGAACTTAGCAACTCTTTTAGTTATATCTGTTTTCCCCTTGATTAGGTAGACATTGCCAAAATCCTTAAGTGTCCATGATGCATGATCTTTTTGTTTAGAAATTGGCTGCTCTTGAGTGTTTTATTTATGTTAAGTTTTCATTAGAATAACTTATAGGTAAGGAATTTATTGATTTTATGTCATAAACAATTATGCACGGCTATGCAATTATACAAATAATAATAAATAATAGTAATAACATTTCACTAGAACTTGGGGATATGAACAGAAACTGAAACATATTGGGTAAGGTAATAGAAACTAATGAATAATGAAATTCATTGATGGTCACTAACTTAATAGGTTAGCTAGGTATATTCTGAGTTTTCATTAGAACTGAGTGAAGTGGTAAACTCCCCTAAAGTTAAGAATGTCAAGGTATCAAAAATTCCTTTTATTTTAGATAACAGAAAAAACAATTGCTGTGCTTTTATCATAAGGGGAACAATGTCTTGTGAGCTACAACAGACTATAGGGGAAATGTTTCAGAAATGTGAGTGTATGGAAGCATATTAATGTTTCATACATTCACTGTAGCACAATATTAGATTACAGAAGAAAATTCAGATAAATTTTGCAACTGATGGCCTCAGAACACTGGGCCATGCATCATAATCCTGGGAACAAAGAAATCAGAAATCAGATCTGTTACTCTATTTCTAGACTAGGCATTTAAAAAAGATAAAAGATAGGCTGTAATAAATGTGAATTCCATAAGTATATTAATTTAAGGCTGCATGCATAATTATGCCACAATAAAGTTGTTTGATGGTTTTTCAGTGAACAATAGTGAGGCATAATTATTATATAAAAATAGGAAAGAAATGGTTGCCACAGATTTAATGTGAATCATTTGAGTAAAATGTCCAAGTTCAAATTCCTTACCTTTGAGTAGGCTCCCTAACACTTTGAATTCAAGAGGTATTGCATAAATGCATTTTATTTTGAGAGAAATGCAATTACTTCATTTTATTTGAGCAATCTGCATTTGTTATGGCAAAATTTGATAGACCCAAAATCTTGGTTGGTCTGATTAGTCATGATACATTACGAGGGTTATGTGCAAAATAGCAATCACCTTCTAGGGAGGAAACAGTCCACAGAAGTCAGTTTTTGAAAGACACATTTTTAAATGGATGTTACCAACTTTCAGTGTGTACAGAGGAGAGTAAAAAACATTTGAGGAGCAGTGGAAGAAACTAAGACTGGAGAAATCCTGTGAATAAGTGAAAGTGGCACCAAATGCAACTTGGGGCACAGATTCCCTGCCCCCACCAAGTTAAAAACTACAATAAAATGCATTTGATACTTCGATAGCACAAAGAAAGACTTCAAACATGTCACCATAAGATATTTTGCTGAAAGAACAAAAGAATGTCCTATGAAAGTCCAAACTAAAAAGGCTTCTCAGAGTTTCCCTTTAACAGGATCCCAAGGAGTTATTCCTCAACTTCTTCAAGACTTGGCTCCTGAAGTTATTCTGGGGACTAAAGAAAGTCAGTCACAAAGAAGAGAATGGAGTTCAGAAGAACATTAAAGCAAGGGTGAAGAATAGTCAGTCAACTAGCATTTATTAAGTAGCTGTTATGTGTCAGCACTGGGCTAAGTACTAA
Source organism: Trichosurus vulpecula (assembly GCF_011100635.1). NCBI lineage: Eukaryota > Metazoa > Chordata > Mammalia > Diprotodontia > Phalangeridae > Trichosurus > Trichosurus vulpecula. The sequence goes on along the minus strand of NC_050576.1, from coordinate 313,213,409 downwards.
AGATACAAAGAAGAGCATAGAATAGCCCTTGATTTCAAGAACCTCCCAATCTAACGTGGAGACAATATACAAACACACCAAATAGAAACAAGGTCTATACAATTGTCTTTTCTACATCATGGGGGTTAGGAGCACAGCACTCCCCTGATATGGAAAATCGGCATAAAATTTTTTGGCCTCCCTTCCTACAAGAGAAGAAGTCTGACTTTTTTCTTTTCCTTTTATGGGGTATTTACAGCACCTTAGTGTGAAATTTGGGTTGATATTATACAATACCATACACATATTTACGTATTTCTGAGTTTCTAAACTCTTTCTGTGTTGTCCGCCAGCTTTCACATGTCATCTTCGGCTTCCACAAAACTCTCCCAAAATTCCCATTTAATTTCTTATGCCATCCCACAACTTATTAAAACCATGATGGGAAAACTCATGATGTGGAAGGGATATCTGTACAGGATAAATTGGCAGTGGTCTCAAAGTGGAGGCACTAAGACTAAGAAAGGATTTTTGCAGAAGATCCAACTTTGGCTGAAACTTGAAGGAAGCCAGGGAGGCCAGGAAATGGTGGCAAGGAGGGACAGCATTCTAGGCATACAGGATAGCCAGTGAAAATGCTCCAATTTGGGAAGTTGAGTGTCTTGTGTGAGAAAGAATGAAGAGGCCAATGTCACTGGATTTCAGAAAATGTGGAGAGCTATAAGGGATAGGAAGCCTAAAAAGGCAGGAAAGGACCAGGTTATAAAGGGCTTAGAAGATACATTAGTTTCCTGGCATCTGCCTGCAGCAGTGGTCATACTCACTTATAGAAGGCTACACATGTCATTCCACCCAGTGGTCTGAAAGAACAGAGACCAGGAAGCAGGAGCTGAGGGAGAGGCTCAACAAGAGAAAGACTTCATTATTTATAAGAGGAACATCATAGACACATCTGTGGTGACAGATAAAGACCAAAAAAAGCTGAGAAGAAATGCATAAGCAATTAAAGTGTCTATTCAATGAATAGGAATTTCATATGTCTCTATAATCCAACTAAGTAAAAAGAACTAGTTGGCCTGGGGTAGGGGGTAGGGCATGGATTAAAAATTTTAACAGCTATTTTTCTGTAGCTTCTTATGTCATTGTGAGAATGTCAAGATTCTTATAAAGAGATTCCTTCATTAGTATGACCACATGTTGGCCAATGGGCAAGTTTCTCACATTTTGACTCCCAATAGCTTCTTTCCTTTTTTTTTTTCTTTGTAGAGGGGGGAAGGCAGGGCAATTGAGATTAAGTGACTTGCCCAAGGTCACACAGCTAGTAACTGTGTCCAGTATCTAAGGCTGGATTTGAACTCAGGTCCTCCTGTCTCCAGGGCTGGTGCTCTACTCATTGTGCCACCTACCTGCCCCAAGAGTCCCAATAGGTAAGGTAAAGTTTATAGCTAGTCTTAAAAGTGTATGATTTTTAACACCCTTGAAAGTATCTCCTCCTCTCCCCTCACTCTGTCACTTTAGACACAGAAGTCAGCTGAATAGGCTACCACTTTGAATTTTTTGTTCAAGGACTGCCATGGTCAAAATATTAATGGTAATTGCCAGCCCACTGGTGACAAGCCTTTTGGTACTCAGCTGGGCTGATCACCAGAAAGTCAACTCAACCTGTTTCTGAGACCATGCTCAAAGATTTCGGCATGATAGAACCCATAAGCATCTGTTCTTTGTCGGCATAATCTTCAAGAACCAGTGTTACCTCTATGCCACAATGAAACACTGGAGTAAGACCTTGTGCATGGTGCATTCAGAGAGGAGAAATGAAGACAATTATCGAAATATTCAACATGCCATCAAAAGTGAGAACTCAAAAGAAGTGGATGAGTAACTCTAAAATTTTCTAAATGCCAAAATTTACAAAATAAGTAGCAATCATCTCAAAAATATATCATTCGATTATAAGCAACTTAGAACCAAGCTTTAAGGTGCTTTCATTTTCATCAATATTTTGCCCCACTAACCTCTGTTTTATCCTTATCTGACACAAGTTGACTCTAATGGTCTTCCTGTCATGCAAATAGAAAACTATGTCTATGATATCCTATTCAAGTGATTCTTTTGATCAAATCTAATAATCAAAAGTTAATTAGCTTAAATTCTCAATGGATTTTTCCAATTAGCTTATTGCCAATAATTTATTGCCAAACCACAACCTTAAATTACCAACTACCACCTTCATTCCTAGTCATGAGCTGCTGAATGAAGCTGGAGAAAAAATCAGAAAATTATTGACTGGCTCCACTACAACATATATCATATAATCTCAACTGGCATGTAATGTCACTCCTTTCGCACTTCTCTAATTCACTAATTTACTTACCAGGGAGACTGTTCCAAATCTTTCATCACTCCTCAACAATATCATGGCATTCCCTCCTCTTACCCTCTCTGGTGATAACCTTAGCTTCATTGAACCCATTAACCAAGAGCTTCCTCTTCTACCACTATTTCCTCACCTCATATCACTCATATGTTTTTCTCCACTCTCTCTCCCTTCACTATTGTCTCACATGAAGTGACCTTTCTACGGGCCAAGACAAACCTCTCAAAATGCATCCCTGACTTGAATCTACCCTATCTTCTTCAGCAGTTTTTCACTTTATCGGTCCCAAATTCCCATTAATCTTCATCTCTCCACATCTACTGGCTATTCCCCATATGCTACAAACATACTTATGTGTCTATTCCCCAACCCATTCCAATTTTGGCTAATTATAGTTCTATATCTCTCATCCTTTTGTGGCTAAACTCATTGAGAAAGCTCTCTCTAGTTGGTGCTTCCATTCCATACCTCTCACTTTTTTGTAAGCCTTCTTCAGTCTGGCCTCCACCCTCATCATTCAACTTAAATAACTCACTTCAAACTTACCAATGATCTCCTAGTCACCAATGTAATGGCCTTTTACTCCTTCTTGAGCTCTCTGTTGCTTTTGACACTGTTAAAGCAGTTGTTAATGACTCTTTATGTGATTTCCACTGATTAAATGATATCAATTTCTTATGGGCCTGATTGATACTCAATACTCAATGATTGATATTTCAAGTTAAAATGGATTTGAGGATGAAGGATTGGCCTTAATTTCTAGATGATTAGCACAATTTTCTAGTTCATTTGGAATCATAGAATTCTAGAATAACTATACTTTTAGAGCAGTCATCTAATCAATGAAAAATAAAAATCTTTTAGGAGTACTAGGTATCAAGGACTTGAGAGCTTTTCCTTCTGATTTGTAAGATATTAAAAAAACTTTGCATAATATTGAAAACTTTAAAATATGTACTTTTAATGAAAAATGGCTTATGTATTTACATATTTTTAACATTTTAATTTATATTTTAGGATTGAAATATAAAAAATAAATTACTAACATGACTATTTTTATACTTAGAACATAACTGGTAATTTAAAATTTTTAAATGACAAATCAAATTCAGAAAATATGAAAAAGAAAATATTGTTCCAGATCCATTAGATGTAGGACCAAAGTTCATCAGTCATCTGGCAAATGTGAGGAAAACTATTTGGGCAGAAGTAGATTTTACTGAATCTAAGTTATATCACATATTTCTGACCACAGAAAAAATAGACATTGAGTACAGAGCCATAAGAAAGGAGACCTAGGAAATACCACCAGGAAATTGGCCCATGGCCAGATAGAAATGAGTCTGCAACAAGCTGGAACAGTAACCAGAAAGAGATCATGGCCAGAAGGCGATATTTGCATACTCAAGATTCTATGAGTTGTGGGCTGTTCTTGGGCACAGGTTCCAAGCCTTGTTACATATGTTTCTGCTAATTATCCACTCTTGCATATTGATGACTATCTGATTCAAGAAATGATATCAATTTTATTTTGAATAGTTTTTTATGGGAATGGGATTTTAAAATAAACTAGCAGTCACTAAGTAAAACAGTTATTTTGAAAAAAAATATATTTCCAAGGCTAGGACTGGGCAAAGCAAGTAGGAACCCAAAACAAAATACTCAAGAATGAAAGGAGGGAACGTGATTGGCTTCCATATAACTTCTGATCACCTTATCATTTCAGGTGGAAAGAGGACCCCAAGCTCTATATTCAAGGCTTGACTGCTTTTGCACCTAATACCAGTTTCACAATGAGCAAACATAGAGAATAACAAAGAAATCCATTTATCCAAATCATAGCAAACTAGAAATCAGAGATGGTATGCATGGGAGGTAATACAGAGTGGAGGAGCTCTCCCAATGGGAGAGGGATAATTCAGCTCGACCAAGAGAAAAAGTTCTGGATCTTACCCAAGGGGAAACTCTTTAAGTCTCCAGAATAGTAGGCTGGGAATAGTGAAATGGTGAAGATTGTCAGCCTCTCTCGTGGCTTCCCAGAATCTTTTCCTTCAGCAACCTGAAGTACAATTGGCCTTTTTCATCTTCACTCTCAAAACAAGAAACCAGGAAAACCCCAAGTTCCTCAACATCAAAAAGAAAATTCAAAACCTGATGAGTACATTCTGGTCTTGATATCTTCTGTTTACTATTCCTATTTGTTACCGACTCATTTCTGTCTGGCCAGGGGTCAATTTCCTGGTGACATTTTCTAGGTCTCCTTTATTATAGTTCTGTACTCAAAACATACTTTTCTCTGGACTGAAATACTTAATATGACTTGGAGTTAATAAAATTGACTTCTGCCCAAGAAGTTACCCTCAGATCCACCATGTGATTGATGAGTTTTGATTCTATATCTAATGGTCTGGAACAATATTTTCTTTTCTGTATTTTCTGAATTATATTTATCATAAAAATATGTTAAAGGAAGAAGGGAGAAAAGGAAGGAAGAATGAAATGTTGTTATATTTAGTATTCTGACTAAGAAGCATTCATGTCAAGAGAAGACAACCTACACTACAACTCCCTCAATTTTTTTTCCTCTTTTCACTTTACAAAATACTATTTTCTAAAGCAAAACTACCCTCTTAATTCTTTGTTGAGTCACATCAACCACTATATTATTTCTCCTAGGATGTGGGATGAGCTGGAATGTATCTTTTGAAATATCACTTCATAGGAAGAAAGCTGCCATATGCTTGAGGGCACTCAAAAATGTTATTCTAAATTCTTAATTGGAAATTTTGACCCTCCCTAATTATCTTTACTTTCTATTCTTTAAAACTTTAAATTTTTAACTTGCTTAAGAATAAACTTTATTCTTTTCTTTCTTTTTTTCTTTTAACTCAGCTCTTCACTGCTTGTTACAACAGGAGGTATTCCTGCTGAGCAGCTCTCAATGTTGGCAAATGCCAGTTTAAGTTAATGTTAAAGAAAAACAATTTTAAAAGGGGAAAAATAGCTTCTGTTTTGGTTTCCCTTAGCAGGGAGCCAATTTTAATCACTAGGCTTTTTATATTCCAGCCAGCAGACAAGAGTGTTGAGAAAATTGATTTGGCCCCCACCTCCACAGAAAAGGAAACAAACTGTTCAAAGAACAACTTTTTGCAGATGTGGCACCATTTCATGAGGAAAACCCCCTTTGCCAGTCTCTCATCTTTCCATTTGTGACAGCTGCTGGCATTATTTTTTAAATTTTCCTTCAACAAGTTGTCAAAACGTAAGCAATACACAAAGGTGTTTATGCGCTGACTGTAAAACAGAGAAGAGATAATCAGTGTCGTTTACATCCACAAATTGTCCCAACTGACAGAGAGCTCTGGTCCTAATCAATTGTGTGGCAAACCATGGCAACCATTAAGCTAATGAGTGGTGAATTTCACAGAACAGTTTTACTGCTTCATGTCCCATATGTTTCTGTGCTATAGATATATCCTGGGTACACAAGAAATGGAGATGCTTGATTGTAGGCTCCTTGAGGGCAGAGGCAAAACATTTATTTGTTCACGTATCATATTTAGCATCTGCATCAATTACTACTTGGGAAATGTTTTACGAACTGCAATGGGACATATAGTAGAAATAAAGCAATTTCATTCTAAATACTGTCATCATAGACAGGTGATATGTGTAATTCATAGTGCCTTCTCAACACCAAAACAAAATCAAATTTATTTTTCAGAGCATCAGTTATCACACTAGTTTATTGCAATTTTCTATTTTTCTTTTCTATATTTCTTCACAAGAATATTACAGTAAGGAACAATAGTAAAAAGTGTGTTTTCCAGGGTATATATGAGTGTAAAATATCTCATCTCCCTAAGGGGGTTAACTATTTAAACGATATATATCTTCTTTACGTTGTTAGAATGCCAATTAATTTTATAGAGATTTAAGTGAATAGGAATGATATACACTCAGAAATTAAATTCAGTCTATCAATGAAATGGATACAAAATAAAACAAAACAAATACATAATAATATGGGAACAAAAACAGTAATTCCAGGGGAAAAAATAAGCTCTCTCTTCTTGCTGCAGACCATCAAACTGAATCTCAAATCTGGGAGTGATTTTCATTTCCTTTCTTACTACCTCATACCTATTTTGTGTACAGAGCTCACTTTGAAGTTAATGAAAGTCTCTTATGTTTTGGAAAACTGTATCGGGATATAGAGGAGAATGGAGATTGTGATGATGATTTAAAGACATTGGTCTAAATCTGTTGGCATCATTGTGCCTGTAATTTAAATGGAAAATAAACAAAACAAGAGAGGTGTATTTTCTCTTAATGCTACTTAGAAAGGAATCAGTTCTCAAAACAGAAGGGCAAAAAAATAGAAGAGGGAATTTGAAACACTGTTGCAAGCTGACTGTAGAAATAAATGCATACAAAAGTCACTATATATTACATTGATAATATGAATAACTTATAAAGCATATTTAAAGCAGTTTTTAATTGTTTAAAAATCAAAAGCATTAACTTCATATTTGACTAAACGAACAACTACAATTATAAAAATAAACACAAAACAAAATGAAAAAGGCTCTTCAGTTTTGGGGAATAAATGAAAGAACAAAAGAGCATTAACTTTTTTATTTTTGTGAAGATTGTGAGAGTGATCATTTAATAGATATTAGATACATGTACATTATTTCTGTTTACATATATGGATATCTGCCAGTATAACCTTTTATTTGATAAACCAGTTTTTAAATGTGAAAACAGCAAGGTAACCATAACAACAAATAAAGAACCATAACACCAGTAATGATAACCATCTTTGCCCTCCCCTAGCATCCTCCATAAGTCACTCCATAGCCCTAGAATTCTTTACTATTTTCTTCTTGTTACAGTAAAGTTTACATTCCCAAAGACTACCCCACAAACTTACTCAGAACTTGTCTACACTATCCTCTTATTAGGTGTTAGGTATAGTGTCTAAATCCACAGGATCAAGGAACCATGTATACATCAATTCAATCCTTCATCAGATATTCATTAAGCACTTAGGAAGTTTCAGGGGATATAGATAAAAATGAAACAAATGAACCACTGTCCTCAAGGAGCTTATATTCTAGTGTGGAAATTATATATGTACAGGAAAGTAATACATAATAAAGACCCAAAAAGGATAGAAATAGCATCAGGAAAAATTACATTAGGATTCCTGTAACAGGTGAGATCTGAGCTGAAGATACTAAAGGGAGAAAAGAAACAAACATTTGTTGTCTACTATGGGCCTGGCACTGAGCTAAATACTTTAAAAATTTTGTGTCAGTTGGTTCTCCCAACAACTCTGGGAGTAGTTGTTATAATCCCCATTTTACATTTGAGAAAACTGAGGTAGACAGAGGTTAAATGGCATGCCATGGTTCATACATGGGTCATACAGCTAGTCGGTATCTGAGGCTTTATTTGAACTCACATCCAAATACAGAGTCTATGAAGGACAGATGAAGAAGAAGTATATTCTATAAATGGGAGACAACTTATACAAATGCACAGATGCTGGAGAAAAAATGGTGTGTATAGAGAATAGCAAGTATGGCAATCTGACTGAGAGAGTATGTGAAGGAGAGAAAGTAGATTTCATATTATTTCCTATCTTATGTAGAATAAGTTTAAAAAGCACACATTCTACAAATCTTTAAATGCTAAATTTAGCAATCACATAATCACATTTCTCATGTAGGTTAAATATTCATTGTTTTGATAGTTTCTGGCTATTTCCCAAGCAATGTACCATGGTAGAAAGTGTGCCAAACTCGGACTTAGGAGATATCTAAGTTTGAATATCATCTTGAACATTCTATGGTTATGAACATACTACTTTATCTTTCTAAGCTATAGGTATCTCTTGGTGAAAAAAGGATAGTAATTCTTTTACTACACACCTTTCCAAGGTCATTGAAAATAATAAGTGAGATAGACCAACATAACTATGGCAGAGTAGGAGAAAAGATTATGGCCTATTTCCCTCATAACTATGTCAACAAAGATCTAAGATGAGCACTAGAGAAAGTAATGAATTGGAAATGTAAAAAGGAAACCACAGTAGGCCATTTTTTTTTCTAGATAAAATCACAAATTTGGCCCATAGGTAAGCGACAAGGGTAGGACTTGTGGAATAGGGTATGGGTAGTAATGAGATTATGGACACAACTTCATCACTCATAATAGGACCTCAACACTGTCACTGATTCCAGAGTGGAATGATTATTTAAGAATCATGTACCTAAAGGCTGTAACCAACACAAACAAAAAAATAAAGGATGGATATTATATTTTATGAAATAATGAGACAATTGCGGAGACAAATAAGAACAAGATAAAGAGAGACAAGTAATTAAAGAATCAATCTGCCAAGATGGTATAACAGTAAGACAACAATAAAAATATAGATGATAATTGTCAAAATGCCTATGTAGTTCAGTATTGCAAAGTATACTAGACTCTCCACATAGAAGGTAGAAGAAGTAAACCATTTATTCAGATACCAGAGAACCACATTCCGCAAGTCATTTATCCAATCTATCCCAGTAGTAAAACATTCCACACATGATATAACAACCTGGAGCCTCGCCATCCCAAAACCTCTCTGACCTCCCTGCTGGGGTCTTTCCCCAAACAAACTCACAGTACAGCTAAGTCAGACTGTTCAGTTCTAACAATCACAAGGGTGGCCATTAGCAGCTATGACTGCTCATTCTCAATCTCTCTCTCTCTCTCTCTCTCTCTCTCTCTCTCTCTCTCTCTCTCTTTCTCCATTTCCTGTGACATAACTTCTTTTTCCTGTTAGGAAGCTCCTCTCACCACACATGTCCTAGGCTTCCTGTGATTTAAACAGGTCACATGGCCTATTAATGGGTAGGAAAGATCTTCAAATCCAAATTGCTACTACATTTGGCCCCAAGATCTTTCTTATCCATTATACAGGGCAATGCAAATTCTGGGCTAACTGGAGTAAACAGAACTTTACACAACATTATAAAAGGGATAACATAAAAAAATATATAAAACAATGTCATCATTCTCCCCTCGAATGAATGGGGCTCAAAATCTTGGGGTAAGGGGCGAAGTCCTCGCCCGTCACAACTTCTTCCTGCTGAAATTGGATGTAAAGCTGTCCCTGCCCCAAAAGATAGAGACTCCTATTTGAGAGGTCAGTTCTTTAGCAAACTGACATCTGGAACTCAGTTGACACCAGGTCCAGGGATGACACATCACAGTGATGGACAGGTCCAGAGGTGACACATAACAGTTGCGGACAGGTCCAGAGGTGACATTCAAAGACATCAGGGAGTGACATCTGTCTTAAGCGATCAGGCGTCTTCAGGTGGATGGTACTAAGCCTACAGGAAACAAATCTCACAAACAAATTTAATAGACAAAAGCCAAAAAGAAATGAAGAGACTATCATAGCCTCATTCATGATAGAATACATGAGTCAAGGGTCCAATTTCATAATTATTTTCTCCTGGGTAAACTAATGTTACAATATTGTCTTTCCAATGCACTATAATTTCTGCGGCCTTTGGAACATTGTCCGGCTTCTGTTTTACCCATCCTTTAACTCCTGGATTTATTCTATTAGTAAAACCAAAGTTTTCCTTTCCTCTGATATTTACTTTGGAAGGAGGGTCAACTTTCACAAGAGGTATTTTTTCACAAGGAATAATAATCAATTGAACTATTCTATCGTTTTTACACAACTGTATAGGTTCTTCAACCAAATTCTGGAGTGTCTCAATAATTTCTTGAAAACTAGAATCTATCACTCCAGCCAATACATGTATTCCTTGAGCTGCTAATCCTGGGTTAGGTAATATCTGTCCAAAATGCTTTTTAGGGATTCTCATACATATCCCAGTAGAGATTCTTCTTATTTCTTTTTTATCTACCCAAAAGTTCTGTAAACAAGGTAAATCATATCCTGTGTAAATCATATCCTGTTGAACCATGTATTCCTGGATATGGTGGTGGGACATCTTCCTTCACAGTCCAATACTCAATATTTTGGATCTTATGTGTTTGCTGTTTTCTAATTGGCAGATTCAGGGTCATCATTCCGGCTAGAGGTGTATTTCCTCCTAATGGTCTATTATTCAAATTATGTAAAACAGTGAACAAATTATCCTTCCAAAGTTGATACAAATTATTAGAACTTAATTTTCTTAACTGTTCTTTCAACAATCCATTCATTTGTTCTGTCAAGCCAGATGCTTGTGGATAATATGGAATGTGATAGATGCACTCTATATTGTTCCTTGCACAATATCTCTTCATCTCATTACCTTTGAAATGAGATCCATTGTCACTTTGAATCTGCATCTGGGTTCTGTAATATACACTTATGATATGTAGAGTTGTACAGGTGTTTTTCTGGGTTGCATTCTTATAAGGACAAGTCACTGATACACCTGAATAGGTGTCAACACAAGTACACATAAATTTACATCCTTTATCTTAGGGTAGTGGTCCAATGTAATCTATCTGCCAGATCTGGGCTGGAAGATTTCTCATTCCTATTTCTCCAGTTACTACCCGAGGAACAGTCCATTCCTTTTTCAATTGACATACATGACATTCCTCTGTTAGTTTCTTTAACAATGAATAAGAGATACTAATACCTCGATCTAGTTCCCACCAGTGTGTGGCCTGGACCCCTAAATGGCTGGCCATTTGGTGGACCCATCTTGCTAGTACTGGATCATCATTTGGTGTTGGTGTAGGGACAATATGTTCAGAAGTGATCTTTGCTAGTCAATCATCAGCATGTGCATTTCACTCATGTGCTAAAATAGTGAGGGGCACATTAGCATCTACATGAAAAACTGACAAATTAGTAACCAAAGACATGTCCCATATCTTCCCATAGTTCTTTGCCCCAAACTTCTTTACCATGAATTTCCCAACTTTGATTTTTCCACGTTGGCATTCATGTAGCTAACCAATTAGGTACTGCCCATAAATCAATGAGTATATGACACTGTCCTCCTTTCTCTTTTTTAATAGCTTGATTTGGTGCCATAAATTCAGCATATTGACTACTTCTACCTATCCCAGTACTTTCCAAAGTTATATTAGTACATGGGTTATAGGCTATTGCTTTCCAATGTCTTTATGGCCAAAATATTTTACTGTCCCATCAGTAAACTATGCATGTTTCTTTGGTTCTTCAGTCAGTCCATCATATTCATCATTCCATTTTACCAAGGATTGTACTAACTGTTGCCTTAGTTCAGAGTGTTTGTCATTTCCATCAATGTCAATGCTTGTCATAGATTCATGTAGAGCAGAAACTTCACTTTTTCCTGTCTTTGATCCATTCTGAATATACTATTTCCATTTAATTATGCTAGCCTTTTGTGCATGTCCAATTCTGTGAGATATTGGGGTACTCATAACCCAAGTCATAATCGGGATTCCAGGTCTCAATATCACTTCATGGCCCAGAGTTAGTTGTTCAGTCTCTACCAAAGCCCAATATGCAGCTGACAACTGCTTTTCTTTTTTTCTTTTAATTTTATCATTTTTATTTAATATTTTAGTTTTCAACATTGATTTCCACAAGATTTTGAATTACAAATTTTCTCCCCATTTCTACCCTCCCCCCCCATTCCAAGATGGCATATATTCTGACTGTCTTGTTCCCCAGTCAGGCCTCCCTTCTGTCACCCCACTCCCCCCACCATCTCCTTTTCCCTTACTTTCTTGTAGGGCAGGATAGATTTCTATGCCCCATTCCCTATATATCTTGTTTCCCAGCTGCATGTAGAAACAACTTTTTTTTGAGTATCTGCTTGTAAAACTTTGGGTTCCAAATTCTCTCCCCTCTTCCCTTCCCACCCACCCTCCCTAGGAAGGCAAGCAATTAAACATAGGTCATACATGTATCATTATGTAAAACACTTCACAATACTCATATTGTGAAAGGCTAACTATATTTCCTTCCATCCTATCCTGTCCCCCTTTATTAAATTTTCTCCCTTGGCCCCTTTCCTTTTCAAAAGTGTTTGCTTTTGATTACCTACTCCCCCTATTTGCCCTCCCTTCTATCATCCCCCCTTTTTATCCCCTTCCCCTTACTTTCCTGTGGAGTAAGATACCCAATTGAGTGTGTATGTTATTCCCTCCTCGGGGTGAATCCAATGAGAGCAAGATTCACTCATTCCCCCTCACCTGCCCCCTATTCCCTTCCAGCGAACTGCTTTTTCTTCCCACTTTTATGTGAGATAATTAACCCCATTCTATCTTTCCCTTTATCCCTCTCTCAATATATTTCTCTCTCACCCCTTAAATTTATTTTATTTTTTAGAAAACATCCCTTCACATTCAACTCCCTCTGTGCCTTCTGTCTACATACATGTGTATTCCCTTCAACTACCCTAATACTGGGAAAGGTCTCATGAATTACACACATCATCTTTCCATGTAGGAATGTAAACAAAACAGTTCAACTTTAGTAAGTCCCTTATGAATTCTCTTTCTTGTTTACCTTTTCATGCTTCTCTTAATACTTGTATTTGAAAGTCAAATTTTCATTGAGAAAGCTTGAAAGTCCTCTATTTTATTGAAAATCCATATTTTGCCTTGGAGCATTATACTCAGTTTTGCTGGGTAGGTGATTCTTGGTTTTAATCCTAGCTCCCTTGACCTCCAGAATATCATATTCCAAGCCCTTCAATCACCTAATGTAGAAGCTGCTAGATCTTGTATTATTCAGATTGTGTTTCCACAATATTCAAATTGTTTCTTTCTGGATGCTTGCAGTATTTTCTCCTTGACCTGGAAACTCTGGAATGTGGTGACAATACTCCTTTGAGTTTGGGGGGGGGGATTTTTTTCAAGAGGCAATAGATGGATTCTTTCAATTTCTATTTTACCTTCTGATTCTAGAATATCAGGGCAATTTTCCTTGATAATTTCTTGAAAGATGATGTCTAGGCTCTTTTTTTTGATCGTGGCTTTCAAGTAGTCCAATAATTTTTAAATTATCTCTCTTAGATCTATTCTCCAGGTCAGTGATTTTTCCAATGAGATATTTCACATTGTCTTCCATTTTTTCATTCCTTTGGTTCTGTTTTATATTTTTTGATTTCTCAGAAATTCACTAGCTTCTACTTTCTCCAATCTAATTTTTAAGGCAGTATGTTCTTCAGTGGTCTTTTGGACCTCCTTTTCCATTTGGCTAATTTTGCCTTTCAAGGCATTCTTCTCCTCATTGTCTTTTTGGAGCTCTTTTGACATTTGGATTAGTATGTTTTTAAGGTGTTATTTTCTTCAGTACTTTTTGGGTCTTCTTTACCAAGACATTGACTTGTTTTTCATGATTTTCTTGCATCACTCTCATTTCTCTTCCCAATTTTTCCTCTACTTCTCTAACTTGATTTTCCAAATCTTTTTTGTGCTCTTCCATGGCTTGAGGCCAATTCATATTTTTCTTGGAGGCTTTGGATGTAGGCTCTTTTAGTTTGTTGGCTTCTTCTGGCTGTATGTTTTGATCTTCTTCATCACCAAAAAAAGATTCCATAGTCTGAGTCCATTTTTGCTTCCTGTTCATGTTCCCAGCCAACCACTTAACCCTTGAGCAACTACTTGACCCCTGGAGCAAAGCAGAAAGATTAAGCATATCCTTACTGACCACAATTCAATTAAAAATATATAAATAAAAAAAAAAGATTTAGGAACAATTAAAAATTAATTGTTAATTAATCATCCTAAAGCATTAGTGAGTCAAAGAACAAACCATAGGAACCATAGGTAACTAAATTAAAAATAATAACAAGAAGAAGACAAATTACAAAAATCTATGAGATACAACCAAATAATATAGCAAGGGGAGAGTTTATATCGCTAAATATATTCATCAATAAATAAGAGAAAGGAATGATTAACAAATTGAACTTGGAACTAAAAAATCTATAACACCAACAATTTTTAAAGGACTATTTAGATATACAAGAGAATTATGTTGCACATTGAAAGAAAAATTAATTCCAATATTACATGAACTATTTGTAAACACAGGAAAAGACCAAATCCTCTTTCAATATGATATTGATACCTTAATTAGGGAAAATTGAAACAGAGAAAGAAAGCTACATATCAATAACCCTCATGAAAACCAATGTTAAAATTTGAATAAAATGTTAGCAAAGAAGTTGTATTAACACAGTACAAAGATTACGCCATTTATCCACCTGTGAATTACATCATTAATATAGGAATCATTCAAAATTATAAAAATTATAAGTGCAATTGGCCATAATAAGAGCAACAAAATCATTCAATCATACTAATAAAAAAGTATTTGACAAAATATAATACTCATTTCTGTTTTTTAAAAAAGAAAACACCAGAATAAATGAAACTTTCCATAATATATTCAGTAATATCTACTAAATACAAGAGACAGTATTGTATGTAAAGGGGATTAATCAGAATTCTTTCCAATAAGAGTAGGTGTAAAGCAACAGTATACATTTAAAAGTATATTATTTCATATAGTACTAGAAATGTATGCTATAGTAATTAAAATAAGAAAAGAAAATTAAGGGCATAAACATAAACAAAGAGAAATCATCCCTTTTTGAAAATATTATGATAATTTACTTAAAGACCTCAAGAGCGAAATGAAACATAATTGCACCAATAACTTTAGTGATATTGGACAATATATAATAAATCAATATAAATCATCAGCATTTCTCTATATTACACCATCCACAAAAAATTAAATCAGCAAAAAGAGACAGAGAAATTTAATTTAAAAAAAACCTTACAGAATACACACACACACACACACACACACACACACACAGAGAGATACACACACACGTATAATATTTTAGAGACTAGGTACAAATATATACATTGGAATTAGATAAATATACCTTAAAAATACTCTTTATGGTAATAAAGATGGACCAAAGTAATAGCGGAAATATTTACTGCTCATAAATAGGCTGAGCCAAAATAATTAAAATAACAATGACATCTAAATTAACTACCTATTCAATGGCACATCATTCAAACTGTCAAAGGAGTATTTTAGGTCTAGAAAAAAATTAAATTCATCTGGAGGAACAAGGGGTCAAGAATTTTAAACAATAAAAAGTAAGAAGAAAGAGACCCTAGCACTACCAGATATCAAACTATACTATGAATCAGTAATGGTCAAAACAATTTGGAATCAGTTAAGTAGAGAGGTATATCAGTTCATATATATATATATATATATGTGTGTGTGTGTGTATGTATATACATGTATACATATATATATATATATACATATATATGTACCTGAAATATACATATGTGTGTGTATGTGTGTGTGTACATAGCCTATGTTTCCAAATAAATCTAATAGTCTATTATTTTATATTGTTGTTGTTCATCCTTCTTTTTCAAAGAGGACCAGTTACATAGGTGGGCGATGTCTTGACTTGGGCATGAATTTAAATGAGGCAAAGTTGCAGAAAGTCATCAGTCTCACTCTCTTTTCCATAGTAATTGAAGACCAGTGGCAAGACAAAAGTCAAGACAACTAGCAATGGCTGGGATACAGTGGATGAATTTGGTGTCATTGATGGCTGACCAAGCTCAGCATGCTTCATAGCACCTGCTTCAGTCACCTTCATGACCACTGGAACAAATTATTCTCAACCTTCCAGTCTTCATGTGTTTGGCAGTGCACATAAGTCACAGACATATATGAGGTCTTTCGGGTACCCTCAACCTGGTTTAACCTGTCTGTGAGATGATTTTACTGGGGTGTGACCAACCTGAATACTACAGTTTCTGGGAGCCACAGGTGGGTACATGTCTCAACAATCCAGCTAGCAGCTTCTGTGGGGGTGTAAGATCCACCAACAACCAGCACCCAGAAAGCTGCCAACACTGCAAAAGCACAGGTTCTTTTTATCTGCTTCAGTAAGGAAAGCAACATTAAGGGGTTGACAAGCTTACTTTAATTCAGCATACAAATATCATTCACTTAGTTCAGGTGAAAAGACCAGCACCCTGAACTTCAGAGCAAAACGCAAACAAATTACAAACATTAACAGACAGACCCAATACAATTCATAGTTATCAACATCTAGGTTCAGCCCGGGAGCTCAGAACAAGGGCTGGCCCAGAGTCATGCACGCCACCACTGCTGTGGGTAAGAGCGCCAAAGATGAGAAAGCCAACACCTGGTTTTACATCTTTTTTCAGGGTCAGGGGTGAGTCACACATGTGACTCACCCATGTGACCTAGAATCGTCACAAAAAGGCGACTTAAACCCACATGGTCTAAAAGCTTCTGCTGTCCCAGACATGTCACTCAAACTCATGTGTAAACTAGGCCCTCCCCTTCCTTAGCCCCATCTTGGGCCCGACACTCACATAGGTTTTACACCTAATAGGGGTTTGGGCTTAGGGCTTAGCACCTAGTAAGACTCAGTGAAATATACTGAATTACTCAAAGGAAACAAAAGCCAAACTCTTCAAGGGCACTTGGTTGAACTAAGTGCTAAGAGCCCATTTTGCTTACCAACACAGCACAAGACCCCCTTTTCCACAAAAACTGCTGGGAAAAGTTGGAAAAGCAATCTTGCATAAATTAGATTTAGTACAACACTTCTCTCCACATACCAAGATTACCTTCAAATACTTCCCTAACAGTCATAAAGGGTGACGTCATAGAAAAATTAGAGCAAGTATCAAATTGCCTTTCAGATATCTGAATGGAGAAAGAGTTCATGGCAAACAAGGGATAGGTAGGATCACAGAAGATAAAAATTTGATGACATAAAATTTAAGAACTTTTTGCTCAAATAAAACCAATGTAGCTAAGATTAAAAAGAACCAGTTAACTCAGAGGCGGGGAAATCTTTGTGGCAAGCTTCTCTGAAAAGTTCTCTTTTCCAAGATACATATGGAATTCATTCAAATATATAAAAATTAGAACAATTTTCCATTTGACATATGGTCAAAGAATATGAACAGGCAGTTCTCAAGGGAATAAATTTGAGCTATTAATAAGCATACATACAAAAATTTCTCCTAATAATTAATAATTAGAGCAGTGTAAATTAAAACAATTCTGAGGCTCTATCTCACACCTATCAGATTGGTAAATATCACCTCCAAAAAGGGAGATGACAGTTGTCAGAGGGACTATGGGGGAAATGTCTCATCAGTGCACTTCTGTTGGAGCTGTGAATTTGTCCAGTCATTCTGAAAAACAATTTAGAACTATATCTCAAAAGTTACTAAGTGACTGTTCATACCCTTTGACCTAGCAAACTAATTGGCATATACCTGTAATGACAGTTTAGATTTGAAGATCTTTCCCACCCATTAATAGGCCATGTGACCTGCTAACATCATAGGAAGCCTAAGTTACATGTGGTAGGAGGAGCTTCCTGACAGGAAATGCTGAGAGAGAGAGAGAAAGGAGAGAGAAAGAGGGAGAGAGAGAAAGAGAGAGAGAGGGAGAGAAAGAGAGAGAGAGAGAGAGAGAGAGAGAGAGCGAGCAGTTATGGTTGCTAATGGCCACCCTCATGATAGTTAGAACTGAACAGGCTGACTTACCTGTACTCTGAATTTGTTTTGGGGAAGACCCCAGCAGGGGGTTGGAGAGGCTTTGGGATGGAGAAGCTCCATGGATATTATGTATGGAATGATTTATTGCTCTGATAGACTGGATAAATGGCTTGTGGTATATGGTTCTCTGGTGTCTGAATAAATGGTTTACTTCTTCTACCTTTTATGTGGAAAGTCTCATATACTTTGTGATACAGAACCACATAGGCATTTTGACAGTTATCATCTACATTGTTATTATTGCCTTAATGATACAATACCACAAAGATATCAAAGCTGAAAAGGATCTACATATATGAAAATATTTTACATCTATTTATTCGGTGGCAAAGAACTGGAAACTAAGGGGATACTTACTCATCATCTGGGGAATGGCTATGCATATAATATGAATTGTGAATTCACAAATTATTAGAAATGTAACAATAATAATATGAAAATATTATTCTGTAAGAAATAATAATGCAATGTTTTCAAAAATCTGGGAAGATTTGCATGAACTGATATAGTGAATGGAGCACAACCAGGAGAATGTTTTATACAATAACAAAATTGTAAACATGAACAATTTCAAAGGATTTAAGAATTCTGATCAATGCAATGATCAAAAATCATTGCTAAAGACTCATTATGAAGAAGGCTACCTAACCCCTGACAGAATTAATGGCATAAGTATGAGGAATAGGCATATTTCCAGACATAGCCAATGTGTTTGATTCTGAATGTTTGTTTGAGGTAGAACACTAGGATGAGGGGTTGGAAGGAGAGGAAAATGCCTATTGTTTCAAAAAACTAATTAGAAAAAGAAATGAGGTAATAAATTGAAAATCTTCATGATCTTAAAGTAATACAGAGATGTCAAATATCAACTAATCCCTCACATCTTTCATATCCACCTTTATTGTCCTCCTAGAAACATTCCAGTAACTATGAGCCATAAAATTTTTATTATTCTTACTCTTCAATAAAGGTATGTAGGAATTTGGTTCCCCCATCAATCTATCCAGTTATATATCCAGTTAGACCAAATTTTCATATCAGCTCTTCTACTCAATCAACAAGCATCTATTAATATCTTACTTTGGGCCAAGCATCATAATAAATATTAAGGATAAAAAGGCAAAATCTGTGCCCCTTAAAGGATATATTCTGTCAGGACAGACAACGTACACTTATATAGGTCTATTCTAAAGCATTTACAAACTAAGCATTGAGGGGTTGAGAAAGCACCAGCAGCTAAAGGCACAAAGAAAGTTATACTGCAAAAAGTATTTGTTGAGTCTGAGTCTTAAAAGAAACATAGATTTTGAATAAGAAAGTGAGGTCAGAGGTCATTGCAGATATGGGGAATAATCAGATTTACGTGATATAGATTGTTATGGTGAGTAAAAGCAAGAATTTTGACAATACTATAGAATTCATGGAAGAAAATATTATATGTCATAATACAGGAAAACTAGGATGTGACCATATTTCTTCAAACGATGGAGGGGATAGTTTTAGTCTACTCTCCCATGGTGAAGGTACATTCTATCATATTGGGAACCATAGATAAGCCAGAACATGTCTAGAGTAGGACAATTAGATAATGGCAATCACAAGTATCTCATAAGAGAACTTAGTCAAAGGTATTAAGGATATTACTTTTGAGACAGCAGTTAAGGGAGACAAACATTGCCTTCAAATATTAGAAGGGCTCTCATGTGGAAGAAGTATTAGATTTCTATTTGGCAGAAATAGAATCAATTTAAATAAAACTTTGCCTCTTTCACTTTCCTACACTTCAAGACCTCCAATCACATGCTTTATTCTTTAATACAACAATTACAGGGTGGGGAGATAGTAACTTCTCCTTCGCTGTAGTTTTCAATTAGAGATAGTCTGACTATTTCTTGAGATTGTTATAGAGGCAATTCATGCTTTTCAGTAGGGATGGGGTTAAATGACCTTAAAAAATCTAGAATTCTATGACATATTGTAGTCTTACTGATATTAAAAGAAAGTGTAGTAATTTTCTTCACTCTTCATCTTTTATCAATAAAAAGCATTTCTTACACACCTTTAGAAGAATTCCTGAAGTTCCTTTTCCTTGTTTTAATGCAGAGATGAAAATATCTCTTCATCTCTGTAACCAAACACAACTTTACTTGTATGAACCATGATAGTCCTTACAGAATGAGGTTTTTATAAGGATGATCACACAAATTTAAAGAGAATCAAAATTGAGTATCTGAGATACTACTATTTGAGGCCCAACTGTTGAGAATGATAATCAAAATTTGAGTTCCATTCCTTGGATTCCTAGTCCAGTGATTCACACCAATTTGGATAGTGGAATTAACAAATAATATCACTTAATAATTTCCAAAGCACCCTTGCCAGACGTACAGTACCCCTTGAGCCTGATTGGCCCAAACTCTAAATGATTGAATATCAAAATGTAATTCATTAAGCAGAAAACAAGCAAGTGCATTGCACTATATTTGTCAAGCTATCAGGTTTTGTAGGCACGATGGATAATTAAGAAGGTAATGTGTATATCTGAAAAACTCTGGCTCTTATAATTTTATTTTAAAGCAAACAATTTATTTAGGGGAAAATGTAATCAATATCTTCTTGTAAGAACAAATGGAGATTTGTTGGATATAATTGCATAGTTCTAAATTACATGTGATTAAAGAAGAGTAAGATATGGCAAATCCAGAAACCCAGAACTGAGATTTGCAATTTTGGATTTTTAATTTGTCCCTAATTTTTCTTTATGAATGCTTATTGAGTGACCTATAATGATTATCTAATGAGATCTAGTTATTACAAATAGCCATGGTTTCTTTGAATATGGTCTAAAATTACAGATAAAAATGTTGTGTTCACTTTATTTTTAATTAAATTCTTGTCTTTAACATTCAGAATTTACTTAAGAAGACTTTTTTACATTAAAAACAAATTTACTTCTATTATGTAACAGTCAATGGATGTATATTTCCTCCCATTACAAGTCTTTTCTAAATCTGACCACAAGGATCACCTCTTTTTAGGGAGTTTCTTCTGCCTCAATTGACTTTTTATAATATTTATTTACTTGATGTACTGTCTTGGTAGAATGTAAGCAATTTGATGATTAAGACTGTCTCTTCCTTGTCTATATATCCCCAATAGTCTGAGTAGTGTCAGGAATATTAAATAAATATTTGTATGAAATACATTTATTTTCATAAATTTATGAAATTATAATGTTTCTTAAAGCCTAATATGGAAAAACATAAGTTAAATATCCAATAAATAATACTCTTAACTAGAACTCTATACAGTGAGACACTTACGTATGAATTCAGGGCAATGATGGATTATCTCCAAAGTAATCACAATTAAGCCTCATAAGAAAGGAAAATAATTATATATTTTGAAGAATAAAATATATTAAATAATATTCCTTAGAAACTTAATTTTAAGTAAAGTTTATTGAATTATAAACCTTTAGAAGTTCATAAACCAAGCATATGATATATATGCTGAACCTCTATTAACTAATCTACTTCAAAGAATCACAGAATCTCAGAACTAGAAGGTATTTCAAAAGTCATTCCCCAACCCATAACAGCCTATGAATCTTTTCTACAATACTCCCCCAAATTCATCATCCTGCTTTTGCTAAAAGACCTCTAGTGATGGAGAGCCCTTATTTTGTGAGACAAATGTTCTTTATAGAGTCAAAATCTGTCTTTGCAATTTCCAATAATTCCTCAAAATTCTTCCTTGTAAGTCTTATCCCTCTTACACATTATATCCCTTCAAGCACTTTAAAACACCTATCATAGCTCCCATCCTACACTCCATACAATGTCTTCACTTCCTAAGCTAAAGGAACTTACTTCCTTCAATTATACTTGTAACCAATCATCTTAAGGTCCTTTGCCTTCATTCTGGTCAACATTTCACCGCTATCTTTCCTAGAGATATGTCACATCCAGAATAATAGAGATGCAGTTTGACTAGGGCAGAGTTCATTGGAACCATCACTCCTTTATTCTTAGACGGTATTGCTCTCAATGCAGCACAAGATCTCAGATTGTTTGTTTGTTTGTTTGTGTTTACTATTATCATAGTACTTACCCATATTAACTTAGAGTCCTCAAAAACTTCCATTTTTTTTCCCCAATCTTATTTCATCTTATCTCTTTCCATTTTCTACTTGCATAACATGGCTGCATGCTTTTCATTATGTCTAGTCTCTTTAGTTCTATACTCTTATCAATGATGTGTATAAAGGCACGGTTTTATTCTTAGCATTTGTAACTACAAATTCTATCCTTCCTCACCCATAATAGTAATCTAGTCAATTTAATTAATTAATTAATTTAATCAATTAAAACAATAGTATTTGCTGTAGACTATATACATGGATGCACCTATTTACACCCAACTAGAGAGATTTGCTGGAGGCAGCTATAACCAGCTTGTTTGCATGAACTCAATGTTAAATTGTTAGTTTAAGCATTTACACCCTAGAAGTCTGCCACAAATCTGGTAATAGTTATTTCTTCTTGATTGGCTAAAATGTTAAAAAGTTTGGCTTAATTAAAAAGTGAGTTCATATACCTCCTACCCCAGCCTAGTTGTTAAAAATTTAACAGCACAACCCTGTGTTGCTGTAAAAATATTGCTTGGATTCAGTAATGGTGTAGTAAAAAGTTCAGGGAATGAAGTCATCACCAGACTGGAGAACTAGTGACCTTATGGTAATAACAGCAACAAGAACAATAAAAAGCATTTACATAGCACATTAAAGTTTGAAAAGTGTCTTATATCCATTATGTCATTTGAACTTTACTCTCTCTCTTTCATTGCTATATTTATAAATAAGACTTTTCTCCCTTGTTAGTATCTTTATGGATTTGAAATTTATTTCCCCTCCCCTAGGGGATTCCAGATAGCAATCTGTATGCAGATTACCAAGGAGGAGGGGAAGGTAGTAGTGAAATAAAAACATCTCTGCTACATCTGCCATTAGTCACAGATAACCCAAGGTTATTTTATTGACATTTGCTAGCAATTAGGAATGTATCTGTAACTATTGACTGTCCTCTGGTTTTCTTTTGTTTTGTTTTGCTCTTCAGCTCTGGAAGTCTCCAAGTCTTTATTTTCCCAATAAGTTTTCACCTGAGATCAGATGGACCTGGCATCACAGTGAGGATACTCAAAATCCAGCACTGATAGCTAACCTTGAGCAAATAAGGGGACATTCCAATTCCATACTCTCATTATTCTTGCTCAGTTATTGAACTCAAAGATTCAAAAACATGGACATACAAGCAGATATAATATAGTAGCAAATATGTTTTTCACCAGAAATCATCATCAATTAACCTCCAAAAATGAGGGGGCATGCAACATATATTTGAGAAAGCACTTTTCTGATAAAAAAGGGGAAGGTGAGAAGCAAATATTTGAGCTGCCCCAATGCCACTGTCTAAAAAATGGCTCTATCATCTAGACAGAGAGTCAAGGGTCCAGGATATTTCCTTTGAACTGAAAAGTACTGTGTGTGGGTTTCCTTTTCTCTCTTTGGGGTAAGTAACCATATAAGCAATGCTTTGTAGAGGCCTTTGCCACTAAATGAAAGAACTGAAATATGTAGAAGAAACTGACCAATCATTCATAAACTCCTTGAACCTAAACCAATTACTGCAGTGAATAGGCCTAATTTAGCCTGTCAAGCTTATTTTTGAACCAGTGTAGAATTATGCTCATGCCACTACTACATTTGATTTTATGAGATGCTGTCCAGTGTTCTAGCCTGTCAGGATCATTTTTGGATCCTGACTGTCATCTAATGTTTTCACTATCCTTAGAGGCAGCACAATATTGTGGAAGTAGTGTGGAACTTGGAATTAGAAGAGAGAAGATTTTGCAATCTTGCCTCTGGCACCTTTCTAGCTATGTGATCATAGGCATGCATGCCACTTAACATCCTCTGAAAGTTTCTGTTTTCTCAGCTACAAAAGGGGGAAATAATAATGGTTATAGTATCTTCCTGACAAGATTGTATTGAAGACTAACTGAAATAATGCATGTAAAGCATTTTATAGAATTTAACTTACTATATGTCTTAGACATTAATATTTTTATTATTTCTACCAATTTTCTTTCATCTATAGATTCAAAAACCCATAATTTATGTCTTTATCCAAGTCATAAATAAAAATGTTAAATATCACAGGGACCACATCAAATCCTTGGAGCACTGCATTAGAAATCTCAGTCTATATTGACATTGAGTCATGAAAATTCTTTGAATATAGCTACTCAATTGGTTTCAATATGTTTCTGACTTAAACTTGATAATTCTAGAGTGATTCAAATATTAAATATGTTGTCTTTATCTCTTCTAAAATTTAATAACAGGATAAGCATTTTCATATAATACTTAATAGTCCAGTATCAGGGTCCCCACTGTCTGAGAGTATTGTACATCCCTCTCATAAGGTATTTTTTTTAAAATGTATGGCCCTTGGCGAGTTATATCTTTTTTCCTTTCTGGGTCATTTTCTCATTTACAAAATGCAAATGTTGGACTAAGTAAACTATAGGACCTCATTCAGTTTTAAATCCTATGTGAAATTCTTTCCTTTGGGATTTCCAAGATGCATCCAAATGACATCATTTTTCTTCTTTTGATTATCGAGATAGCATTTTCTCTGTAAAAAATTGATGGTCTTTTCATCTTCTATAGATACATTTTGGAAAACCAGAGCATTGGAAATAGTACGAGGAAGCTGTCAAAATACATCCTCAGTTTCTCTTTTATTTTCTTTTTTTTTTTAATTTAAATTTATTTATTTCACATATTTAGTTTTCAGCATTGATTTTCACAATAGTTTGAATTACAAATTTTCTCCCCATTTCTACCCTTCCCCCCCCACTCCAAGATGGCATATATTCTGGTTGCCCTGTTCCCCAGTCAGCCCTCCCCTCTATCACACCCCTCCCCTCTCATCTCCTTTTCCCTTCCTTTCTTGTAGGGCAAGATAAATTTCTACACCCCATTGCCTGTGTATCTTATTTTTTAATTGCATGCAAAAACTTTTTTTTGTTTGTTTTTGAACATCTGATTTTAAAACTTTGAGTTCCAAATTCTCTCCCCTCTTCCCTTCCCACTCACCCTCCCTAAGAATTCGAGCAATTCAACCGAGGCCACATGTGTATCATTATGTATAACCCTTCCATAATACTCATGTTGTGAAAGACTAACTACATTTTGCTCCTTCCCAACCCATCCCGCTTTATTGAATTTTCTCCCTTGACCCTGTCCCCTTTCCAAAGTGTTTGTTTTTGATTACCTCCACCCCCATCTGCCCTCCCCTCCATCATCCCCCCCCCTTTTATTTTTTTTTTAATCTTCCTCCCTCTTCTTTCCTGTGGGGTAAGATACACAACTGAGTATGTATGGTATTCCCTCCTCAGGCCAAATCTGATGAGCACAAGGTTCACTCATTCCCCCCTCACCTGCCCTCTCCCCTCCTCCCACAGAACTGCTTCCTCCTGCCACCTTTATGTGAGATAATCCACCCCATTCTATCTCTCCCTATCTCCCTCTCTCAGTATGATGCTCTCTCATCCCTTAATTTCATTTTATTTCTTTTAGATATCTTCCCTTCATCTTCACTCACCCTGTGTCACACATATATATACACATAGATATATACATACATACACATTCACTTATATATATACATAAACATATATCTATATATTTATATCTATATATCTATATATATCTATATATCTATATCTATATATCTATATATCTATATATATCTATATATATATATATATATATATATATATATATATATATATATATATATATATATATATATATACATATGCATATTCCCTTCAGCTACCCTAATACTGAGGTCTCATGAATCATCCATGTCTTCTTTCCATGTAGGAATGTAAACAAAACAGTTCAACTTTAGTAAGTCCCTTGCAATTTCTGTTTCTTGATTACCTTTTCATGCTTCTCTTGATTCTTATGTTTGAAAGTCAAATTTTCTATTCAGTTCTGGTCTTTTCACTGAGAAAGCTTGAAAGTCCTCTATTTTATTGAAAATCCATATTTTGCCTTGGAGCATGATACTCAGTTTTGCTGGGTCGGTGATTCGAGGTTTTAATCCTAGCTCCATTGACCTCCGGAATATCACATTCCAAGCCCTTCGATCTCTTAATGTAGAAGCTGCCAGATCATGGGTTATTCTGATTGGGTTTCCACAATGCTCAAATTGTTTCTTTCTGGCTGCTTGCAATATTTTCTCCTTGATCTGGGAGCTCTGGAATTTGGCGACAATATTCCTAGGAGATTTCTTTTTTGGATCTATTTGAGGAGGCGATCGATGGATTCTTTCAACTTCTATTTTGCCCTGTGGCTCTAGAATATCAGGGCAGTTCTCCTTCATAATTTCTTGAAAGATGATATCTAGGCTCTTTTTTGATCATGGCTTTCAGGTAGTCCAATAATTTTTAAATTATCTCTCCTGGATCTGTTTTCCAGGTCAGTGGTTTTTCCAAGGAGATATTTCACATTGTCTTCCATTTTTTCATTCCTTTGGTTCTGTTTTATAATATCCTGGTTTCTCATAAAGTCACTAGCTTCCACTTGCTCCAATCTAATTTTTAAAGTAGTATTTTCTTCAGTGGTCTTTTGGACCTCCTTTTCCATTTGGGTAATTCTGCCTTTCAAGGCATTCTTCTCCTCATTGGCTCTTTGGAGCTCTTTTGCCATTTGAGTTAATCTGTTTTTTAAGGTGTTGTTTTCTTCAGTGTATTTTTCAGTATTTTTTTTGGGTCTCCTTTAGCAAGTCATTGACTTGTTTTTCATGGTTTTCTCTCATCCTTCTCATTTCTCTTCCCAATTTTTCCTCTACTTCTCTAACTTGCTTTTCCAAATCCTTTTTGAGTTCTTCCATGGCCTGGGACCAGTTCATGTTTTTCTTGGAGGTTTCTGTTGTAGGCTCTTTGACTTTATTAATTTCTTCTGTCTGTATGTTTTGGTCTTCTTTGTCAGCAAAGAAAGAATGCAGAGTCTGAGACTGAATCTCGGTGCGTTTTCGCTGCCTGGCCATAATCCCAGCCAACTAACTTGACCTTTGAGTTTTTCAGTGGGTTATGACTGCTTGTAGACTACAGAGTTCTATGTTCCACGTTTGAGGGGGAGGTGCCAGCTCTGCCGCACCAGCACTGCTCCTTCCCCAAGAACCCCCAACCTGAACTGAGCTCAGATCTTCCGCAGGCTGTGCACCCCTGCTCTGATCCGCCACTTAATTCCTCCCACCAGGTGGGCCTGGAGCCGGAAGCAGCAGCAGCAGTAGCTGCCCCACCTCCGCTGCCCCGGGGGCTGGAAGCCTAACCGCGAACTCCTTCCACTCCCGCAGCTTTTCCCACTAACCTTCTCCGCAGTCTTTGGTGTTTGTGGGTTGAGAAGTCTGCTAACTGCCGCAGCTCACTGAATCAGGGCGCTAGGGCCCCCTCCGCCCGGCTTCTGGTCTGGATGGTCCAAGTCGCTCAGGCTGGGCTCTGCTCCACTCTGTTCCCAGCTCCCAGCTCCGTGCAGGACAGACTTCACCCAGAGACCATCCAGGCTGTCCTGGGCTGGAGCCCTGCTTCCCTCTGCTGTTCTGTGGGTTCTGCCATTCTAGAATTGGTTCAGAGCCATTTTTCATAGGTTTTTGGAGGGGCTCGGCAGGGAGCTCAGGCTGGTCCCTGCTTTCCAGCCGCCATCTTGGCTCCGCCCCTCTCTTTTATTTTCTAAACTCCACTAATTTTCTTTCCCATGTCTTGAGGATATGATTTTTTCATGTGACTCCATATTCATTTTTTTGGGTGAAGACCTGTGATTTCAATGTCATTGTAAGGAATTACTGACCTGGGAATTCCCTATGGAAAGCAATAACTTGTTTTACATAATTGCCTGGGGATAGTAAGAGTTAAAAATATCTTGCCTGTGATCTAACAACTAATATGTGTCATTGGTAGGACTTCAATCCAAGTTTTCCTGACTCTAAGCTTCACTGTCTATCCACTAATTCACACTGCCTCCCATGTGTGAGTAATTTTTTTGTATAAGTACTATACCAAAATTTGCTCTCTAAATGATCTAGCATCTTTATTTTAAGAACTATGAAATCTTGGTCTCTTTTATTAGGTTTTTTTAAATCAACTTTGAGCCCATTTTCCTAGAGTATCTATTTAACCCATTCATAAATTCATGTGACTTACCTTATATACAAGACTATTTAATGTGAAAGGGTCATTATAGATCCCAATAGTACCATATCTGCCTTTTCCTCCTCCTCCTGTCTCTGCTGTTCCTTCTCTTCTCCTTCCTCACCTCTCCCTTCTCTTTTTCCTTCCTTCTCTTGCTTGTCTTCTCCTTTTGTTCTTCCTCTTCTTCCTTCTCTTTTTCCTTATCCTCTTCTTCTTTTTTTAGAGTCCTGCAGATCTTCAAGATGAAAGAATGAAATACAGAAACTTCAAGCAATTTACAAAAGATCATAAAGTTATTTATGGTGCTGAAAATAAAACAAATTTCCTTTTTTTCCTGATTTGGTCATATATGTTACCTGGAAGACTTATTTTACAGCATGTGATAGTTTTATTTATATTAATGATTATACATAATTTACTGAATTCTTTTTATTGTATTGTAAATGTAAGCCAATTAATTGAGTGCCCTCATTTTCTAAAATAGACTGGCATAAAAAAACATAGAACGCAAAATCATCCAACTAATAACATCTAGTTGAATTTATATTATTTTATTTTCCTTAGGATTTTTGCCATGCTGATTTGCTATGCAGTCTTCTGTTCTCATTAAAATCTCTGTCATAAAAAAAACAACTTTTGAAGATGTATAAAGCATAATGCATTCAGTGAAATATGGTAGAGTACTCACATGTTGTATTATTTGACCTATTCTGAAATTTAATTGGCTAGTCTAATCTACAGGTTTTCAAAGATATAAGCAAAAAATGTCTAGATTATTGAAACATTAAATGTTAACAAGACCAGTGAAGAGTAGTAAGGAACATAAATTGTAAATTGTACAATATATTCAATAGAAAATAATTGTCATCTGATTCACATGAAAGACTGCTAATGAAAACATAGGTATTTTACAATGTTGCTCTACTCTTATGGCAAAATCAAAATAATGCAAACTGTAATAATTAACCCACAGCTTGGTATGGTATTTAAATGTTGAATTCTTTTTTCTCTGTAGACGAATTTTTATCCAATATGATTTTAAAAGAGTTTCTATGTCTGTCACCATATAGAGAAAACCTACACAACTTATAGAACATTTCTGATTAAGATAGGAAAAATAATAGTCCCAGGTCCAAAAGTCATGGACCATTGGATAGAAAGTTGAATTTGGTGCCAGGAAGATCAGAGTTATAGTTCTGACTCTGATACATATTGTTAGTAGAACCTTGGACAAGTCATTTAACATCCTAGTATACTAAACTCTGACACAAAAAATTGACAGAAACCAGTGAGTTTCACCTTATCTGGGAGTTCCCTCTACCAATCCAATCAGAGGTCCAGTACCTACAGCTATCCCCTGATCTTTTCAAGTTTAATGATGTTCAGGGGTCTTTTGTTTGCTTGTTTACTTTTAGATTGTTATGTTGGGAAGTAGAGCATGCATAGATTTCAGGAAGGCTGTTGTCTTTCAGTCATTCAGTCATGTCCCACTCCGCATGATCTCCTGGACCATATTGTCAATGGGTTTTTTCTTGGCAAAGGTACTAAAGTGTTTTGCCATTGCATTCTCCAGTGGATTAAGGCAAACAGAGGTTAAATTATTTGCCCAGGGTCAGGCAGCTAGTAAATGTCTGGGGCCAGAATAGAGCTCAAATCTTCCTGATTCCAGATGTAGCACTTTATCCACTGAGCCACCTAGCTGGCAGTAGACAGGATCTAAACATATACTGAAGGACAAGAGGGAGAGATGTAAACTAAATGAAAGAACAATTAGATGAATTTGGAAGTAGTTGCAACACTTTACTGACTGTTGATTAATGTGAAACTTGGAAGTCATTAATGCCTATTAATTGAACTTCCTCCCTTACTGAAAATTGATAGATTGTCATCTGTCTCCTGATTATTGGAAAGGCAGAGGGGTCTGCTTTATTGAATTATAGGTTTGTATTTGTATAGCAAGATGTTGTTTTATATATTTCAAATCAAACAGAACTTTAAACATTGATAGGTATCCCTCAAGGACCAGCTTAAGTGTTACCCTTTCCATGAAGAACTCCCTCATGTCTACCTGGAAGTAATTGCTCCTTCATCATATTTTTTTTTTACTGCACTTTCTTTGACTTCTTTCAGAACATCCTATTCTGATTTGTATTACAACTATTCATTTATGTTACTTCAACTAATAATTTGTAAGTTCATTAGGTACAAGTTCTTATTTCATCTTTTCAATTTCTAGCCATTAGCAAAGAGCTTTACACATAAGATGCCTAATTCATTTTCACTAAATAGTATAGGAAGGTAGTTATAGTTAGAATGGATGTATTAGTATATTGCAAAAAGAAATTAATCAATTAATTAAATAAAACTTTATCACCCATGACCTTTTTGTTGTTATGGTTGTTATTTTTTTATATCTTATAGTTTGAAAGACACTTGGTGGAATGGGTAGAAAGCTGGTCTTAGAGTCACTAAGGCCATGGTTCAAATGCCAGTTAAGACACATATTGGATGTATCATCTTGACCAAGTCACTTAAGCTATCAGGGCCCCATTTGATGCTTTAAGAGTACAAATTGTGGAAGAATTGCTAATCTGTATCAATTAAGGCTTGATCTATATCAATTCTATTTAACAGGAATTCCTTATATCAATGAAATCATAGATGGGGAATGAGGGATATAAAAATATATTACATCTGCTTCATTTTGGTAGTAGATTTTTTTTGTCAAGGCTTTTTAAAATTTAGGAATGACAATAACAGCAAGAGGAATCTTTGTCTGCTCTGTACTGTTACTCTTTCTATGTCCTAAGGACTAACCTTATAATCAGGATTCTTAGGTTTTAGTTCCATCTTTGACACTAACTATATTTGTGATTTTGAGGAAGTCACTTCAGTTCAATAAACATTTATTTTGTGACCACATCTGCAAAGCACAGGGATATAAAGGTTTTTTTAAGTCTTTATGCCCAAGTTACGCACAATGTAATGGTGAGAGGGTGCCTTGTACATAGATAATGCAGTTTGATAAGAGAAATAACATTTTAATAAGTGGGAAGAATAGGAAAGTTTTCACAGAAGAAGTGGAGTCTGATCTGAGTCCCAAAGGAATGGAATTTGGAATCTGGAATCTGAGATATAGAGATGAGGAAAAAGTTCATTACACGCAAAGAAGAGCCCGGACAACATTATGAAGGTGATTGTTATTGTTGAGACATTTCTGACTCTTCCTGACCCCAATTTGGGGTTTTCTCAACAAAGATACTGGAGTGGTTTGCCATTTCCTTCTCCAGCTCATTTTACAGATGGCAAATAGAATTGAGTGACTTGCCTAGGGTCATTCATCTAATAAGTATTTGAGGCTGGATTTGAACACATGAAGATATCTTCCTAATTCCTAGCCCAGTGTTCTATGCACTGCACTACCTAACTGCCCTGGAAGAAGGTGGTAGATGAAATGTTCATCTTAGTGAATAGCAAATAGGAAAAATTGGGTGCAAAACATAGTGCCTTTAGGAGAATAATGAGAAATAAAACTTTTTAGATAAGGTAGAACCAGATTATGGAGGGCCTTAAAAGCTGTATGTAACAGAAAATAAAGGCTTTTGAGTTCTGAGGTTGAAGTAAGGGGATACAAGCACCATCTGCTTAAGAAAGATTATGTGAGGGAGGGGTTTGGAGTTTGGAGTAGTGAAAGACTAGGGGCCAGAAGTCTAATTAATTCTAAACTATTTTCTATTCTACTTCTATTCTTTTATTTTCTTTTGCATTCTATTATAGTCTATTTAATTCATTACTTTCTGGCCACAAAAACAATTATATGGAGATTTCCTAGCAACCTTATTTTTATATATCTTCAATAAACCAGATCTATAATCTAAAGATCTATTTCAATAGAGATTGACTGATTTTTGAGGAGAGAAATTAAAGAGGAGTTTTCCTGTACTCTCAGCAGGGAAAATGGCCTCCACCCTCAAAGATAAAAAGAGAATTATGCAGTACTAGAATATACTAAATTTCCATCAATTTCCAGGTAAGAATAAGTTATAAAACAGATGCAATGACTGTCCTTTGTGGGATTTTATTGAATGAAAGTTGATCAGTTTGCCCTTTATATTATTGTGATAGCATTTTATATAAGTATTTCATAAAATTTAGATCTAAGACAATTCCAAAAGACTCATGATGGAAAATGCTATCCACAGCCAGAGAAAGAACTATGCAATCTGAATGCAAATAAAAGTACACTATTTTCATTTTTTCATTTTTTTCTTTCTTATGTTTTTTCCCTTTTGTTCTGATTCTTCTTTCACAACATGACTAATGTGGAAATATGTTTCATTTGATTGTACATGTATAAACTTTATCATATTGTTTGCCATCTTGGGGAAGGGGAATGGGAGGGAGGGGGATGAAAAAATAAGGAAACTCAAAATCTTACGTGAGTGAATGCTGAATACTGTGTTTACATGTAATTGGAAAAACTAAAATACTATTGTGTGTGTGTGTGTGTGTGTGTGTGTGTGTGTGCGTGTGTAAACACTTGCTTTAGACTAGGATGTCAAACACCCACATTGGCATCATGTCCACAATTAACCTTCCCTCTCCCAATCATGATTTTTATTTGAATTTGACACTACTGCTTTAGACTAACAAATGATTTTTTAATTGTGGAAGAAGACTGTAAGTCATAGGTTATGGTGTGTAAGACATTCTTTCTCTTATTTTTTAAACTTTCTTTTTCCTGGTTCTAAAACTAAATAAATTTTGCAAGTTAGCTTCAATGACAAAACTTGGAAGTGTCCAAATTAAAAACATCATTCTATGTTTTTTGTAGAAAAGTTATAGAAAAGTAGGATTGATATGTGGTACAATACTGAGGATTTTATGGGAGAGGTGTAAAAAATGAACTTAGATTTAAGATTGGTTTCTGAATCAAACCAATTAAGATTTCTGTAATATGACTAGGAATGGAAATTCTAATGGCAGAATGCTAACAATCAGATGAGTCACCTCTTCACTCATTATCCTTCAATGTTCTCTACTTTACATACTCCCATCGCTATCCTGGTACTGTGTAAGTTCCAAATATTTTCCCTTCTGGGATTGGAGTTGAATCCTCAGGATAGAACACACATGGGCACGGGTAGGAACTATGGCAACATCCACTGGTAAAATCCTGCCTAGTCACACCAGAACCACTGGATGACCTCATGGCTATGGCCACAGTCAATTCCCAGTGATTAAGAACCCTATTGTAACAACAATGTTAATTGCAGTTACTGTGGTTGTGTAAGACCAACAACACCAGCACACAGGAGGGCTGCTAGCACAGGTTCTTTGATCTGCTTTTCTAAGGAAAGCAACTTTAAGGGGTTAACAGTCTTATTTTAATTAAACATATACTATTACTATACTAATACATATACTATTCACTTAATTCAGGGGGGAAAGCCAATACCCTGAACTTCAGAGCAAATACAAACAGAAATTACAAACAGAGACAATATAAACAGATCAACATTTTTGTCTAACCAAATCACAATATATAGTTACCAGAGAAGCATCAACACCTGAGTTTTCAAAGCTGTGCGAGGGGCTCCTTAAAAGCTACGCAGAGTCTCCACACCAACATTCTTCCAGTGAGTGAGCCCCAAAACAGAAGGCCAACCTCAGAGCTCTTAAACCCTGTTCAGGGACCTGAGGGCTCGGAGATTACTAAGCAAAAAGGTGTGGGGCCTGGGGCCTCACACTTAGTCAGTGAAAGGGTATGGTCCTGCCTCTAATGTGGCCTCTCTTTGTTGGCCCCACCTGAGATCTATTTAGGGGGTGGGAAGAGTGTTTAATCCTTGATGGGCATCACAAAGTTGTGGGCCTCCCTCTGATCAGGCCTCCCTTTGTTGACCCCATCTGAGGCCTATTCAATGGGCAAGAAAGATCTTTCACTTATGGATTTGCCTTATACCTACCCCTTTTCCATTTTCCATGGATCAAATAGAATTCCACAGGATGAGATGAGAGAGTGATTATACACAAACAGATACATGTATATGTGTATACAAACATGCTTACATGAATATAAATATGCATGTATATATACAGATTTGTAAAAAATATATGTATGCAAACATACATACAGAAATGCATATTTTAAATTTGTTAGAAAAAAATGTTTCTAAGTTTTTATGATCACACATGAAAATTTTTTTTAGGTGATATACATGCAAAGATACTCTCAGGCAAATACATAGGCAGACCTGACCTGAACCCATAGGTTTACATTTTATCATTTTAGATGCTAAATTGACTATGTTTAAAAAATCTTCCAAACTAAGAGATTCAATGGACTATGACACATTTGTCAAAAATATGGCTTCTTGTTAGTTTATAAGAATGACTGCTTGATGTCAAGGAAGGTAGAATTTAGTGAATTTTAACTTCAATGAAAAAACCTTCACATAGTCAGTGGATGGGATTTTTACCAAAGTAAGCACATCCGATGATGCGCTTCCAGAATTAGATCTCCATGGATCTATGAATTATCATTTTTTTAGCAATGACAACCATTAAAAGCAAGTATCAAAGAAAAGTGAACTTAAAACCAGACCTTCAAATTGCTATTACACAAAGTAATGAAATGATATTTTCAAAATTAATGAAGCATATTCAAACACATATCTCTTGGTAAATTAGTATTAATCATATAGCATTTTACTGAGAGAGAAAAGGGTTTTATACAAGTAATAAAAATTTTTTTTTCAAAATAACATTTCATTTTTTGCCTCATCCTTTTCAATTTTTATTTTTTGAGTTAATTTATAATGTGTAAAACAATCAGTACATAATAAGTGTCTATAATTCATAAACAAACAAAAATCCATATACAAGGTTCTAAAAAGATTTTTATTGATAGAGGTTGATGCAGAAAAAGATGTTTGGAGACTAGTGGTCTAGAGAAGTATGAGTGTTGTAAAAGGGGACAGTTAAGCACTGAAAAGAAAAAGTAGTATTAAATAATTTTGTCTGAGTTGGAACCTGAGCACAGTCCCATACCAAAGGGCTATTGAACTTAGATTATAGAAGCAATAGATGCTATACATACTGTTATTGGAAGGAAGAAAGGAAACAAGCATTTATTGAACATCTACTATGTACTATTCACTCTTACTTCATAAAGAGCAATGCTCCTTACCTACATAAATGAAGTTTCAAGACCGTTTAAATCTGTTCAGTTTCTTTGGGCTCTGCAGTTGTTTCAGGAGCTTCTGGTTTTCAACTTCAAGAAATAAGATGGACAATGTCAACACCAACTCCAATTCAGACTAACCTTCCTATCACTATTTTTTAATGGGGAAAGTCATGGTGGGAATATACCATGATAATGATGGTGTTCCATTTTCCTGCAAGTGGCAGTTGCATTGGCATGAGCCTGTTGTTCACTCCTTTTGGGAGGAATACAAGTTTGCTGACTAAATTAGATTTTATTGAGAAATCTGTACCAGCTTCATGGAGCACCTCATCACTCCAGCCACTCCAGAAAAAAATCCAGAGACATAATCATTCCAAATATGGTAACAGACTACTTATATCTGTGTGACAACAATGCCACTTGCTGCTACTGTGCTACTAGCACACAGGAGGGCTGCTAGCACAGGTTCTTTCACCTGCTTTTCTAAGGAAAGCAACTTTAAAGGGTTAGCAATCTCACTTTAATTAAACATACATATATCATTCACTTAGTTCAGGGGAAAAAGTCAGCACTCTGAACTTCAGAGAAAACACTAACAGAAATTACAAGCAGAACCTATATAAACAGAGCAAAATAACACAAGCAGACAGGCTTCTAGCTGTTTGTCCAAGATATTACATACATAGTTACCAAAGAGAGGAGCTTCAACATCTGGGTTTTTCAAAGCTGAGGGGCTCCAACAGCTACCCAGAGTCTCGTATTGTCAAATCACATGACATTCTTCCAGTGAGTGAGCCCCAAGCAAAATGCTAACCTCAGAGTATATATACACTTCTTCAGCGTCAGTGGGTGTCACAGCCATGGAACTCAAATGCATGTGACCTAAGCCTTCCTGTGACTTAAGCAGGTCATCAAAGGCTCTTCATCCAATCAAAGACTTTTGATTGAAACAAAGGCAAGACTCAAAAACACTTGATTGCCTTAGTGCTGAGAAGCACTCCAAAACAAAAGACAACAAAAGTCCCACCCTTCTTGCAACCACAACCTGACCTGTGGTGGAACCTTCAGAACTCATATTGGACTCATCAGTCACATCTGAACACATCATACTCTGACTTTAACATTGTGATGTCATTGGTCCTCTTCAAAAATGAAGGATGAACAACAACGGGGAAAGCAGGACCCCAAGATTTATATCCAAGACTTTCTTAACCACCAAATAGCAGTTCTACAATGAATATACATAGTAATTAGCAAAGAAGTCTATTTATCTAAGTTGATAGCAAAACAAAAATCAGAAAAAAGTATATATAGAAGATATACCAGACAATTCAGAGTGAAGGGGCCCTCCCATTAAGAATGAGATACATCAGTTTGAGAAAGAGGAGGAGGGGGACAGAGGGGACAGAAGAGAGATGGGGAGTGAGAGAGAGAGAGAGTGCCCCAGATCTCATCCAAGAGGAAACTCCTGATGTTTCTAATATAGCAAGCTAGGAATAAGGAATGATAGAGATTTCGACTCCTCTCCTGCTAGTTTTTTTTCCCAAAGTGTTATTTTCATTTAGCTACCTAAAATGAGGTTGACATCATCCATGTTCTCTTTTGAAGTTGGAAGCCAAAAGCCTCAGAAGCAACTACAGAGCCTGAGGGAAACTGAAGATACTTGAACAGTCAGGCTCTATCCTTGCTTCTATTCTCAATAACTCCACCCTTAGGCAGGTGTGGGGCATTGATATCCATCAATGAGGAAAGATTCCTATAGCAATGGGCTTGGGAACTTTGGTTACACTTTTATTTCTAGAACATATAATATCATTTGTATTCTTCTTTTTGGCCAACATGACCATGATTATGTTAATCATGGTCATTGTGATGATAATGAAGACAATTATTATCACTATAGTCATTGTCATCATCATCATAACCATCATCACCACAACAACTAAAATTTTTACAGAGATTTTCAAGTGTTCAAAGGGTTTACATACATTATCTGATTTAATTGAGGAGAAAGAGATGGCAAGTTGGCAGTAGCAAGCTTTTTGGCCAATGCAAACTACTTTTGAGTTGACAGCATCAAAATGCTTTGCCAGTGGCCACCCAAGAATAACTGAAAAGAAGAACCTAAGAAATGTGACAGGGAATCTTCCTCCTATACATATTCAGTAGAATGCACAGATACTGACCTCCTTTCCAGTGAACATGAAAGAAATTAGGCTCACTGAATTACAGTGACTTTCTACATTGCTGAGGGTTAAATTTGGGATGCCATTTTAAAATGAATGTACCTGAGAAATATATGATATGAATTGCAATAAAGATATTTATGAATTAAGCTATTATTTCCCCATATATATTTTTTAACATACTCTGACACCACAAAATGTGGAAAATTTACAAGAGTATACAATTTTACTTTATCCCCTAGAGGATGAGGATGATCAAGCAGACAGTGAGAATGACATTTATTAGCCACAGGAAAACTACTTTCTTTCTATAAAACTGTTTTTAGTAATCCCCAAAACCTTGCTGCAGGAAAATGAAATTTGAAATAGCCCTTCACCAAGTACACTGTGCAACTGTAAGTCCTACTTCCTCTCTGAATATGTCCCTGGCAGTTGCCTGACTTTGGTGAAGATCACATGGGTATATGTGTGAGAGTTCACAGCATGATTAAAGAGGCATTGTTTCAATGAACCTCGCCTTTCTTTTATCTTTTCTTCTCACACTTCTTTGTTTATCAGTGCTGCCTGCTAGGAAGACATCACTCCATTGTGCATACCTCTTGTTCAAGCAATTTATTTTTTGGTTTTTTTGTTTTTTTTTTTTTCCTTTATTTATTTTTAGTTTACCACACATGGTTCTACATAGTTTTGAGTTCCAGTTTTTCTCCCCTCCCTCTCACCTCCTTCCCCAAGACGGCATGAAGTCTCATATAACTGTCATGTATAACTTCGCATTGAATTAATTTATGCTCTAGTCAAGTCGTGGAGAAGAATTTTGAACAATGGAATGAATCATGAGAAAGAAGAAACAGAACCAAAAAAAAAAAACAAAAAAAAAAACCCAAAACCAAAAAAAAAGAGAAGCAGAAAAGGCGAGCATGTAGTGTGCCTCAGTCTGTATTCAAACTTCGCAGTTCTTTCTCTGAATGAAGATAGCATTCTCCATCGTGAGTCCCCTGGAGTTGTCCTTGCCCCTTTAGGTTGCTGAGAGAAGCGCAGTATGTCAGGGTTGGTCCTCACGGAATCCACATATCTGTGGCTGTGCACAACGATCTCCTGGCTCTGCTCCGCTCACTCAGCATTATGTCGTGTAGGTTTTTCCAGGTTGTTATGAAGTCTGCATCATCCCCATTTCTTATGGCACAATAGTATTCCATCACCTTCATATACCACAGCTTGTTCAGCCATTCCCCAATTGATGGGCATCCCTTTGCTTTCCAATTCTTGGCTACCACAAAGAGAGCTGCTATAAATATTCTTGTACATATGGGTCCTTTTCCCGCTTGCGTGATTTCTTTGGGATACAACCCTAGAAGTGGTATTACTGGGTCAAAGGGTATGAACATTTCTATAGCCCTTTGGGCATAGTTCCACACCGCCCTCCAAAATGGCTGGATCAGCTCACAACTCCACCAGCAATGCAACAATGTTCCAATTTCCCCACATCCTTTCCAGCATTTATCATTCTCCTGATTTGTTATCATTCTCCTGATTTGTTTTTATTTATTTTTTAATCAGATTAGGTAGAGAAAAAATGTTTCTAGTTGGGACCCTCAAATACAAATTTAGTAGTCTCCATAAGTAGGCAGGTTGGTGAGGCGAGGCATATCTTTGACCTTTTAAACAGAATCAAGTTCTTAGTTATACTCATTAGACATTCCCTTTCCACAAAGTGCCATTCAAATAATAAATGTCATTTTTTTCAGTAAGATGACTTTAAAAAAAATACTGAGACTACAATTTCTGAAAAAATTATTTAATTGAAATTTGGAAAATCTTAAAGATTCTTCAAGTTTCAAGTCAATGATTCATGTTTACTATTGCCAGTCCTCAATATTTCTAGTGTTTTTGATCTGGATGACTTATACCCTTAAATATTATGATTGTTATTATAACTGGTATTCGAATACACATGCATTTGGCTAAAAAATAGGATATCCATTTAGCCCCTGTCATTCTAATTTCTAATGTCATAAACAGACTTGGTTAATTGGGTGATGCAACATGACTTTTTCCTTAAAACCTATGGAGTTAGTGTCAGCCAAACTTCCTACCAGCAAAATAACTGTGTGTGACCCCATGTTTTGTCTCATTAGCATGCAGTACAACATCTGCTGTAACATGATAAAGAAAAGCATCTTACACCATAAAGAGGCAGAGGTGATAAAAACAAAAACTAACAAGGAATCCGACAGTGCACTGAAAACATTCTGTGCTTAATTACGATGTTGTCTAATGGGTACTCCTTCTAATTCCTTATAAATCATGCATTTGGACTAGGAAAATGTAAAATACAGTATAGACAATAAAATTGGCCACCTTTCTTTACAGTCATGTCTTATGAATCCAGAAGTTCTGACTTTTGTGTGGTTTACTTTAATTTTTGCTTTTTCTGTTATCTGAACCAAGGCTCAGGAATGGTAACATAGAAACAACATTATTAAGCTTATATAATTGGCTTAATTACTAGGTGGTCTCACCTATGATCCCATGGGCGGAGGGAAGAGAAAGGAGAAGGGATCTGCTAAAAAGAAAAAGAGAGTACAACTGGACATAGGAAGATGAGAGGCCCCATGGAATAGTCAATGGTGCTATTTATTCTTTTCCCCTCTCTTCATTTAAGTAGAAAACAACTTGGCAAAATGAATAAAAGAACGGCTTTGCAGTCAAGGTGGCTTGGATTAAAATCCTGCTTGTTAAAACATACTAAATATGTGACCACAAGCAAGTGACCTAATCACTCAGGGTCCCCAGAAAGCTCTGTAAGACATCAAGTTACAGGAAAATTGATAATCTGCATCTGTCAATTGAGTTTTCACACCAGGATTATAGACCACCTCACATCCCACTCTACAGCCAAATGAAAAATTGATATAAATCCATATCAAAGATTCACCTTGGGGTAATGGGGGGGGGGAAGTTTGTAGTCAAAAGACTTAGCTTCAGTTCCTGACTCTCCCATACATGAGCTGTGTCACATTACTCGTAAAATCAGTATAATAAGCAGATATTATTCCCACCACAGGTTTGTTATGAGAATCAAATTAAATAATCTTTGCTTAGTCTTTGTAAGCATAAAGAATTCCATGAATGTAAACAAGCATTGTTACACAAGGGGAAAATCAATGATCCAGTAACTTGTATGAATACATCCTGAAATACACCTCGTTATTCACAAGGTGTTCTATCTTTTGCATTGTTTCTGATGCAACAAAATGAGGTATGAAAATCTACACTGTTAATAAATTACAAGAAATTTGTCCAGAATTTATCATATTATGACTGTATCCTCATCAGCTCACAGCACCTTACAGGGATAGTGATAGCACATTCCACAAAGTGTTGTTGAGAATACCAAATAACATAAGATACATA
The DNA here is from genome assembly GCF_011100635.1 of Trichosurus vulpecula. Taxonomy (NCBI): domain Eukaryota; kingdom Metazoa; phylum Chordata; class Mammalia; order Diprotodontia; family Phalangeridae; genus Trichosurus; species Trichosurus vulpecula. The sequence goes on along the minus strand of NC_050576.1, from coordinate 313,172,362 downwards.
AAATATTTTTCAAACTTTAAAGCCCTATCAAATTCCAGGTAGTAGCAGAGGTACTTAACATTTTGAATTCAATTGAGTTGAATCATATATTCCGATGTGGGAAAAAAGACAGTTCTTCTATTGTTGTACTAAAGTTAAGAACAGCTGATAACAGCTTTGCCTCTCACCTCAAATGAAAAAGGAGAGGAAAAAATAAAGGTTTGTCCACTTCTTTCTTGTTTGTCATACCTATACAGTTAATAAGAGTAGGTTAGGGCTAAGCAAACAAGAGTATCTCCCTATATTCTCTTCTCTGGCATATTGAGCATACAATGCAAAGTGAATTACACAACTCTATGTCCAGTGAAACTGTGCTCCATAAGGTTCTCAAGGTGAATGGGACTTGAGAAACAACAGATAAGTCTTCTGCCAGTATCTAGATTCCCTAAGTATTCCTAAAAATTGTACAAATGTTGAGAGCATTGACTATTGCTGTCATAGAATTCTAGGCAGTCTCAAACTTTTCTTTAGAGCTGAGATGTCAGTTTTCAGATTCTTGACAAATAACATGTAAAAAAACCTCTTTTCTTTTGATTTACCATTTCTATGGAAGTCTAATCTTTTGAATGCTACTTTTAATTTATGTTGACTAATTGGGATGATATGGGAGGGAGTTAATTAGCATCATGAAATGTATTTTTTTACTTATAAAACTTTATAAATCTAGTGTCATATTAGACCAATATGAATAATATTCTTTCAGTTTTTAAGCTACCCCATGTTTTTAAGCTGGAAATGTCAGGGAAATGTTTTATTCATTTGTCAACATGCATTCTATTTAACAATGTACCTCTCTACTGTTTTTAATAATTTATATTTCTTTACTGCACTTAAATTTGGAGGGTGTTTAAGAGCAGCTTCATGACTGTACATATTAATATTCCCATTTTAAAGAGGAGAAAATGGAGGCATAGAGACATAGAAGGCATTCATATAAGTCCATCTCTCCTCTTTATGACAGTAACAGGCACACGTACTTGGGCAGCAAGATGGGGTTCAGAGATGAGTATTTAGTAAAGATTTTTCAATAATCAAATTCCATCTCCATTTTTCCCACCTTTCTCTTCCTCTCATTATCAACTTGTTGTATCACTATAGAGTGGTGCTACGTTCCTTAATTTCAGGAATTCAAAAAGATCTTGACAATCTATGTTGATTCCAAAGTATTGTACTTAGGTATACTGCATGACTGTAAAAATATTTCATATGGAAAAATCAGGAGCCTATAGTCAGAGAAATGAAAGCTCATTATGGATTTCTAGTATAATAAGGAGGTGATAGTCCTAAGTAATCTTCCTAATCAGACCAAATCTGGAGTAGTTACACATTTTAGGGAGGATATTGAAAAAAGTAGTCTCTAGCAGAGGATCATAAAGCTGAGGAAATATGTCATAAGAGGTTGTTTGTGCCATATGAGGATGAATGAATGAATGAGTAAATGCATTTAATATGACACTTAGTAGGATAATGATAGGCACTTGTCATATTTAGCACTGTGTAAAGTTCTAAGAATATAAATTCAGAAAGAGAACCCTACACTTAAAGAATCTATATTTTAATTTTTTTAATTTATTATTTATTTATTTAATATTTTTCATTTTCAGCATTAATTTTTAGAAGAGTTTGAATTACAAATTTTCTCCCCATTTCTACCCTCCCCCCCACTCCAAGATGGCATATATTCTGATTGCCTCGTTCCCCAGTCAGCCCTCCCTTCCATCACCCTACTCCAACCCATCGCCTTTTCCCTTACTTTCTTGTTGGGCAAGATAGATGTTTATGCCCCATTGACTATATATCTTATTTCCTAGTTACATGCAAAAACTTTTTTTAACATCTTCTTTTAAAACTTTGAGTTCCAAATTCTCTCCCTTCTTCCCTCCCAACCCACCCTTTCTAAGAAGGCAAGCAATTCAACACAGGCCACATGTGTATCATTATGCAACACCACTCCACCATACTCACATTGTGAAAGAGTAACTATATTTGCTCCTGCCTAACCTACCCCCCTTTATTCTATTTTCTCCCTTGAACCTGTCCCTTTTCAAAAGTGTTTGCTTTTGATTACCGCCTCCTCTTATTTGCCCTCCCTTCTATCGTCCCCCCTTTTTATCTCTTCCTCCTTCTTTCCCATGGGGTAAGATACCTAACTGAGTGTGTATGTTATTCCCTCCTCAGGTCAAATCCAATGAGAGCAAGATTCACTCATTCCCCCTCACCTGCTCCCTCTTACCTTCCTATAGAACTGCTTTTTCTTGCCACTTTTATGTGAGATAATTTACCCCATTCTATCTCTCCCTTTCTCCCTCTCTCAATATATTCCTCTCTCATCCCTTAATTTAATTTTTTTAGCTAACATCCCTTCATATTCAACTCACTCTGTGCCCTCTGTCTCTCTCTCTCTCTCTCTCTCTCTCTCTCTCTGTCTGTCTCTCTGTCTGTCTCTCTGTCTCTCTGTCTCTCTCTCTCTCTCTCTCTCTCTCTCTCTCTCTCTGTTTATATATATATATATAATACACATCATCTTTCCATGTAGGAATGTAAACAAAACAGTTCAACTTCAGTACGTCCCTTGTGATTTCTCTTTCTTGTTTACCTTTTCATGCGTCTCTTGATTCTTGTGTTTGAAAGTCAAATTTTCTAGTCAGCTCTGGTCTTTTCACTGGGAAAGCTTGAAAGTCCTCTATTTTATTGAAAATCCATATTTTGCCTTGGAGCATGATACTTAGTTTTGGTGGGTAGGTGATTCTTGGTTTTAATCTTAGCTCCACTGACCTCCGGAATATCATATTCCAAGCCCTTCGATCCCTTAATGTAGAAGCTGCTAGATCTGGTGTTATTCTGATTGTATTTCCACAATACTCCAATTGTTTCTTTCTGGCTGCTTGCAATATTTTCTCCTTGATCTGGGAGCTCTGGAAATTGGCAACAATATTCCTAGGAATTTCCTTTTGGTATCTTTTTCAGGAGGTGATCTGTGTATTCTTTCAATTTATATTTTACCCTCTGGCTCTAGAATATCAGGGCAGTTCTCCATGATAATTTCTTGAAAAATGATATCTAGGCTCTCTTTTTGATCATGGCTTTTGGGCAGTTCAATAATTTTTAAATTATCTCTCCTGGATCTATTTTCCAGGTCAGTGGTTTTTCTAATGAGATATTTCACATTGTCTTCCACTTTTTCATTCCTTTGGTTCTGTCTTATAATATCTTGATTTCTCATAAAGTCACTAGCTTCCACTTGCTCCAATCTAATTTTTAAGGTAGTATTTTCTTCAGTGGTCTTTTGGACATCCTTTTCCACTTGGCTAATTCTGCCTTTCAAGGCATTCTTCTCCTCATTGACTTTTGGGAGCTCTTTTGCCATTTGAGTCAGTCTATTTTTTAAGGTATTGTTTTTTCAGTATTTTGGGGGTCTCTTTTAGCAAGTCATTGACTTGTTTTTCATGGTTTTCTGGCATCATTCTCATTTCTCTTCCCAACTTTTCTTCTACTTCTCTAATTTGCTTTTCCAAATCCTTTTTGAGCTCTTCCATGGCCTGAGACCAGTTCACGTTTTTCTTGGAGGCTTTCGTTGTAGGCTCTTTGACTTTGTTGACTTCTTCTGGCTGTATGTTTTGGTCTTCTTTGTCATGAAAGAAAGATTCCAAAGTCTGAGTCTGAATCTGAGTTCATTTTTGCTGCCTGGCCCTGTTCCCAGCCAACTACTTGACCCCTGAGTTTTTTGTCAGTGTATGACTGCTTTTGGAGTAGAGAGCACTTTGTCCCAATGTTGAGTGTCTGTGCTGTTGTTTTCAGAGCTATTTCTATACAGCAAGCTCTGCCACAGCAGTGCTCCTCCTCCCCCAAGAACCGCCAATCCTGACTGGACTCAGATCTTAAGCAGGCTCTGCACTCCTGCTCTGATCCACCACTTAACTCCTCCCACCAGGTGGGCCTGGGGCCAGAAGCAACTGCAGCTGTGGTTCTGTAGCTGCACTACCCCCGCTGTTCCTGGGGAGGTGGCTGAACCATGAACTCCTTTCACTCTGTTCCCCGCAGGTTTTCCCACTAACCTTCTCTGTTGTCTTTGGTGTTTGTGAGTTGAGAAGTCTGGTAACTGCCACAGCTCACTGATTCAGGGTGCTAGGGCCTGTTCTGCCCGGCTCCTGGACTGGTTGGTCCAGGCGCAGCCCATGCTGGGCTCTGCTCTGCTCTACTCCCAGCTCCATGCGTGATAGACCTTACCCAGTGACCATCCAGTCTGTCCTGGGCTGAAGCCCTGTTTCCCTCTGCTATTTCGTGGGTTCTGCAGTTATAGAATTTGTTCAGAGCCATTTTTATCAGTGTTAGGAGCGTCTTGGGGGAGAGCCCTAGGCAAGTCCCCACTTTCCAGCTGCCATCTTGGCTCTGTCCCCAAGAATCTATATTTTAACACTGGGATACAATACACAAGGGGATAATCCAGGGAAGATCATTTTGGTCGGGGAGTCACAGGGACAGTGAGTGGATATGTGAAGACAATTGACCCACCTTTTAAAAAAAATAAAAAACAAACAAACAAAAAACAACAGTTGTGCTACTGATTTGACAGTTGTTTAGACAACAAGAATTTAAAAGTAAATGGGGAGGGAGAGACATAAAGTGTTACAGGTGGCAGATTGGAAGGAAGCCTAGGAGGTTAAATTTTTGGACAGGCTTTCAAACATAGTGTTAGGTTTGGGCATATAGTGGACATATTGTACTAAGGGGACTAGTCTGCACTAACTCAGTCATTAATCAAGATATGACTGTAGGTCTAGAGTTTCAAAGATGAGCAGGTTAGCCTCAAAAGGACTGAGGACATAGATTTTAGAGGTCCCGGGTGCAGAAGTTTAGGTCTAGTGCTGAGTGTGCTGCTGTGGAATTTAGGTGAGGGTATTTAGCTTGAAGAGAGATGGAGCTCTCTTCAAGTATTTGTATAGCTATTATATGTAAGAATCATTCGACTTAATCTGTTTGATTCTGGTGGGCACAACTAAGAGGAATAAGTGGAAGGTGCCAAGAAACCAAAACTTCCTAAAAACCAGAACTGTCCAAATCTGAAAAGAATAGCCCTAGGAATTAGAACAAAAAACTACATTATGGAGCAGATAGGTGGCAAAGTGCATAGAGCACCAGGCTTGAAGTAAGAAGGACCTGAGTTCAAATTCAGCCTCACAAAGACCTGCATAAATCACTTAAGCCCAAATGCCTCCAAAAAAGCAAAAGAAACAAAGAAAAGAATAACCATATTATTATTTGTGCTGAAGGGATTCTTGTTCAGGGATGTTTGGAAGAAATGTCCTTAAACATTCATTAAAACACTGAAATTCTATGATTCAGGGCCAAGTTCAACTGTCTTAGATTTGATTACTCTTAAGAACCCATGTGTAATGTCACCCTCTGCTTTTGCATAGTATCAGGTCATTAGGTTGAACTAACTTCACTGATACAGAATCCTATACACAAATGTTTAACCTTGAAATTATAAGGATATTTGTTTTCAGTAAAATCAATTTAAATTGATTTAGTTTAAGGTGATTTAATTTTAAGAATAAGCACATGGTATATTCCTAAGAAAATGTAGGGATAGACTATATAAATAAATGTCATTTTATTCAGTTGGTAAACTTTATTCATTTTTTAACAAAGAAATTTACTGCTCAAAACACATTCTATTTTTTTTATTTTGAGAAGATTTCAGATTAAATGGAGATACTGAGATATGCTGTAACTTAGTATCATAATTATCAACCATCATCAATATTATAATCATCATCCACAATCATTTATTAACCATTTACTATGTTCTCAGGCAATGCACTAAGATCTGTGAATACAAAGAAAGGCAAAAATACAGTAACTGCCTTCAAGGAAATCACAATCTAATGAAAGAGGGAGGGAGAGAGGGTGAGGGACATACAGGGACAGACAAAGACAGAGATAGAGAGAGACAGAGACAAAGAGAAGGAGCGAGGGAGGGAGAGAGAGAGAGAGACAGAGACAGAGAGAGACAGAGAGAGAGACAGAGAGAGAGACAGAGAGAGAGACAGAGAGAGAGTAATACCTATTGGCATATGAAATACACACAATCTAATTAGTGTAATGATAAGGTAATCTCAGAGGGAAGGCATTGGTGAGGTGTGGAGAGAAAGAAGACTTAGTTTTTAATTTAAAAATATATATGTATATATATATATATATATATTTGTCCACCACAATGTGTGTGTTGCCCACACACAGACACATACATATTATATGCATACACATGTCTTAGAAATTCCTCTAAAATGATAAGAGAACCTTTAAAAATCTTTTAAAAGAATGCCAGACAAATACTCACACAAATAAGGCAGCTATGTAGAGTAATAAACAGAATTCTGGCTATGGAGTCAGAAAGACCTGAGTTTGAATGTCGCCTCAGACATTTATTAGCTTTGTGACTCTGGGTAAGTCACTTAACTTCTTTTTGCCTTAGTTTCCTCATCTGTAATGATAGTAGCACTTTCCACTTTTGTTGTTGAGAAGAAAATGAGTTAATATTTGTAACACACTTTGTAAAGCTCAAAGCACTAAGTAAATGTTAATTATTATTATCACTATCATAATAACTGTTACTATTACACTGATCATGTATGAAGGTTAAGGAATGTACTGTAATGGCAAAAGTATTGGAACTAGAATTAGAATTCAAAGGAATTGAGTCCAAGTTCAAGTTCTAATTAGCAGTCTGATAAGAGCACATCACTTTACCTCTCTTAGGTAATTTCTTATTTCTAAAATGGCAGGAGTAATAATAGCTTGCACTGCCTACATTGCAAGGCTCTAGTGAGGAAAACAGACTATACACAGTAAAGTGCTAAGCATAGTGAGCTATTATTTTTAACATCATTATCATTATCGAAAGCCACAGAAACTCTGGTTTCTCTGTCCTTGAAAAGTACACCAAGTGCAGATAATACCAGATCATTTGGTAAATATCATATCATCTTCAACAACTAGAATGGAAGGTAATTCCAATTACAGATACTTTAAGTTGCATATGTCAATTAAACAGAGGCCTCACTTGCCTATATCATGAACATTTTATGTGAAGAATAAAAAACAAACCAGTAGATGCTGGATTTGAGAATATCTCTATTCTTCCTTGAATAAATAAGCAATTTAATTTCATCCAAAGCTCTCATAACAAATTAATGATGAGTGGTAGATAGTAGATAAAGGATTTGCATTCTTCATTCATTTGGTTATTAGACACCTGCTATCTATGGTGCCCTGTCCTAAGTGCTGAGAAAGATAGAAAAGTAAATACAGTTCTGCTCTAAAAGAGTATACTATTTGCAATGTAAAACTTACATGCAAATATAACACAAATTAGGGTGCGATACATCCACAAAAGAAACAAAAGTGCTATGAGGCTCTATTATAAATGTACAATGTAAATTATAATTAATTCAGATGAATTAGAGGAAGGTCAGCTTAAATTAGTGAAAACTGAATTAGAGATTAGTTTTAAATATATGCAGTAAGTAAAACTAGACAAACCAAATGTTTTCTATTATAAATGTTTTCATAGCCTATGGGAGGATATAAGCAGAATTTGTAACTTAGCACATGTGCAAGGACTTCGAAAACATGTTCTTGGTACGTTGAGCACCATTAATATTCCAGTCAATCAACAAGCACATATCAATAATCTATGTACAAGGCCTCGTACTAAATTTAGAGGATTCAAAGACAATAATGAAAAGCTGATGCCCTCAGGGAACTAACAGTTTAATAAGAAAAAATATAAAGTGGATACAAGTTAACCTTTGAGGGAAAGGCTCTGGCAGTTGGGAGCATCAGGACATTCTCCAGACAGTGACACTTCGGCTGAGTTTTGAAGTAAATTAGGGATTTCAAAAAGCATAGGTGTAGAAGGAGAGTATTCCAGAAATGAAGGATAGCCAGTACAAAGGGACAGGAAATGATCAAGTATCAGTTGTGAATAAGAGTAAGAAAGTCAATCAGCATGGACTGTGAAGAGTATGGAGGGGAATAGGTTAGGAGACAAGAATGATAGGAAAGGACAAGACTCCGAAGTATTTTGAATGCTAAATTAAAGAGTTATATTTGTTCCTAGAAATAACAGACATTGGCGTTTGTAAACAGTACAAGGGGAAGGGATATGTACAAACTGTATTTTAGAAATATTTCTTTGGTTCTTCTGTATAAGATAGATTGGAATAGGGAAGGAAGAATCAAAGAGGGAGATCAATTGTGAGCCTTTTGTAATTGTCCAAATAAAAGGTGATGAGGGCCTGAACTAAGGAGTTAGCTATCTGAATTGGGAAACGTGACATGTATGAATCATGTTATCTATATGAAAACTGTGACTGGTTGGATATATGGGGTGTGAGACTAAGGAATCAAGGATGAGATTGAAGTTATGACTGTGTGACTGGAAAGATGGTGATACCAATCTGACTGGGTCCACTACAAATTTATATTACATAACCTCAACTAGACCCTCATCGCTGCTAGGCAATCCTTGTCTACCTCCCTAATTAACTTACAATCCCACTGTCCACAGCAGTTCTTCCAAACCTTTTCATCCCTCTTGAAGCTTCCCATGGATCCCCCTACCCCCACTCTCTCAGTTGAGAATTTGACTCATGTTTTACATGAAAAAGCCATTCTCTGAGCTCCTTCTTCTCTGTTCTTCCATCTTCTATCTTCTATCACTCAGGTGCCTTCCACCACTACCTCCTCCTTTCTTCCTATCTCACATGATAAAGTGGCTTTATTTCTTAGTAAGGCTAAGCCCTCTACTTGTTCAAGTGATCCCATGTCATCTTGTCTTCTCCAATAGATTGCCCCCTCTGTCATCCCTATTCTTTCACTTATTTTCAATTTTTTGTCTCTACTAGCTCATTTCCTACTGCCTAAAAACATACCCATGTTTCCCCTATTTTGAAAAAAAACCTCACTTGATCCTTCCATCCTTGCTAATTATCATACCATATCTCTTCTGCCCTTTGTAAGTGAAGTCCTTGATAACAGCCATCTATAATAGGTACCTCCACTTTCTTTCTTCTTAACCCCATACAATCTGGTTTCTGACCTTGTAATTCCACCAGAACTGCTCTCTCCAAAGTTATTAAGAATCTCTTATTTGCCAAATCCAATGGCCTTTTCCCAGTCCTCAGTCTCCTTGACCTCTGCAGGTTTTGACACTGTTGATCTCTGTACCCTTTAGATGTTTTCTTCTCTCTAGCTTTTCAGGATAGTACTCTCTCCTGATTTTGCTCCTGTCTATCTGACCACTTCTCTGCCTTCTTTTCTGAATCCTTCTCCAGATCATTATTTTAGCTAAAAGTGTCCCTCAGGTTTCTGTCGTGGGCCCTCTTCTCTTCTCCTTCTATACTACTTCATTTGGTGATTTAATCAGCTCTCATGGATTTAATTATCATATCTATACAGATGATTCTTAAATCTACCTATCCTGCCACAAACTTTCTGCTGATTTCCTATCTCAAACTGGATGTCCAGTAGTCAACTTAAACTCAATATGTCCAAAACAGAACTCACTATCTTTCTCCTAAAGTTTCAACCCCACCTTCCCTATTACTACAGACTACCAGATTACCATCCTCCTAATTCCTCAGGCTCACAACCTAGGAGTGATATTGGATTCCTCACTATTTTTGCTCTCCCCTCCCCCCATCATATACACCCTTGCAATATCTCTTGAATAAACCCCCTTCTCTCCTCCGACATTGAGACCACTCTAGTGTAGGCTGTCATCACCTCACACTTGTATTATTGCAAAGACCTACTAGTGGGTTTACCTGCCTCATCCCCAACTCCAATTCATTTAGCCTTCAGCCACTAAAGTGATTTTCCAAAACACAAGTCTGATCATGTCACCCCATGATTCATGTGACTTCCTATTGCTTTCAGGGGCAAATACAAAGTTCTCTGTTTAAGCATTCCCCAACCTGTACTCTTTGATCCGGTGACATTGACTCCATGGAAGTTCCATGAATCAGACAAAACATCTTTCACCTCAGGGAATTCTTTCTGGCTGTCTGCATACCTGGAATGCTCTCCTTCTTCTGATCCAACTACTGACCTCCCTGGCTTCCTTTAAGTCACAACTAAAATCCCAACTCTTACAGGAAGCCTTCCTCAAACCCACTTGATTCTTGTCCCTTCCTTCTGTTAATTAACTTCTCATTTATCTTGATATTTGTTTGCACCTTAGATTGTGAGCTCCTGGAGGGCAAGGACTATCTTTTGAATCATTTTATACCTCCAGCACTTAGCACTGTGCCTGGAACATTGCAGGCACTTAATGAATGTTTGTTCTTTGATACTTTCAACAGTAATAGAGAATTTTGGTAGAGGGATTCCTGAGAGGCACAGAGAAGAAAATTAGGTCTGTTTTGGAAATGCAAGTACAAGATGTCCATGGGACATCCATAAATAAATGTCTAATAGGCATTTGATTGTGTTGAAGTAAAACATGGAGAGGAGAGAGAGAGAGAGTGAGTAGGGAGAGGGAGAGAGAGAGAGAGAGAGAGAGAGAGAGAGAGAGAGAGAGAGAGAGAGATCTGAATATATAGATTATATAGATCTTGGAATCATCTATATGGGGATGCTAATTGAACCCATGGGAGCTAATGAGACCACTGAGTGAGATAGTATAGACAGTAAACAGAAAATGGCCCCAGACAGAATCATATATTGTAACCAGTCTTGGAAAGTATAATAAGAAAATATATATATACGAAAAGTTCATAACTAAACAATGGATAGAAAGGATTATAAAAATTGTTCATTTTAATTACATAAAATTAAAATGGTTTGTTGTTGGTGTTTAGAAATAAATAAAATAAAGCAAAAAACAAAACAATTAACTGGGAAAAAATCTTTGTAACAAGTTTTCTCTGATAAGAATCTTCTTTTCAAGATAATAATAATAGTTGTGATAATATAATAATAGCTAATATTTATATTGTACTCACTATGTGCCAAGTGCTTTACAAATATCAAGTTCTTTGATACTCACAATAATCCTGTACAGTTGAGGAAGCTGAGACAAATAAGGTTAAGTGACTTGCCCAAGGTCATATAGTAAGTGTCTGAGGCTGGACTGAACTCATATGTTCCTGATTACAGGCCTGGCACTCTATTCACTTTAACACCTAGCTGCCACTCTCACTTCATAAGGAAGCAATTAAAATTTATAATAATAAGAGACCTTCTTCAATTGACAAATGGTCTAAGGATATGAAAATTCTTTCAAGGAAAGAAATCAGATTGTCAAAGTTAATAAAAAATGATAAATATTAAAGGAGTTAGGGGGAAACAGGTACATTGATACACTAGTTTTGGACCTGAGAATGGATTAAGACTATTCCAAAAAGCAGTTTGGAATTTTTTTAAAGTTACTGTACAGTTCTCGCATTATAACCCAGCTATACCACTGCTAGGCCTCTACCCCCAAAAGAATAAAGAAATAGGAAATTTTCATATCATTTGTGGAGTCAAAAATTGGAAATTAAAGGGATACTCATAGTTTAAGGAATGACTAAATAAATTTTGGTATAAGAATGTCATGGAACACTACTGCAGCATAAGAAATGAGGGAATAGAAGATTTCAGAGACATAGAAAGACTTAAATTAACTGATGCAGAGTGAGGTAAGTAGAACTAGAAGGATAATTTATACTATGACATCAATAGTATAGAAAGAGTAATTTTGCAGACTTTTATAAACTGATGAAGAATGAAAGGACCAGAACCAAAAGAACAATTTGTATAATGACAACATTATAGAAGTAAAGGGCTTTGAAAGTTGTAAAATCTATTATCAATTCAATTACCATCCTTAATTCTAGAGGATTGAAGAAGAAACATAACTAGCCACCTTCTCACAGACAAGTAATAGATTTAGCATGCACAATGAGACTTTTTAACATAGCCAATGAGGGTATTTATTTTGCTTGAATGTAGGTATATTTGTGTAGTATTAATGCCATCAAAGATCTTCCCCACCCCTTCAGGCCTCAGGTGGGTCGAGGTTGGAAAGCTTGATTATATCTTTGTTTGTAAGTAGGCCTAAAGTCCCTAATTACTGCGTACTAAGTTGACGTGGGCATGAAGCCCTCAGGACCCTAAGGGGAGTTGCTAAGACCATAAAATGGTATGTGTACTGAGTTCTGGTCACTGATGAATTCAGCCAATCAGAGACCAGAGTTCTAGCCAATCAGATGGTGGCTAGGACTGTAAAGAAGGAGAGTGCAGAATTGAAGAAGGGAAGCATTGAATGGGAAGTAGAGTGGAAGAAGAGAAGACAATTGGAGAGCAACAGAACTGAGAGGAAGACATTGAGGCAGCAGACATCAAGAGATCATTGAAGAACACACATTGAGAGAACTAGCATCAGCAGAGCTGCAGAAGAGAGTGCTGAGGAGAGATTTAGGATTCACGAGTGATGGTTTACAGGAAGGCCCTAGACGGGGGGAATGTTACAGGATGACTTGGTTCCTTGATATAACACTGTGTTACAAATTCCTTGTTGCTACATTGAGGTGATCTTACTTTGGTTTTGGAATATAATTGCTACTGTATCAAATTGGGAGTATTGGTTCTCAGATTTGATCCTCTGGAGTCTAAATAAATGCAGTACTTCCTCTGCCTTCTACATAGAGAGTTTTTCATACCTTGTGATTCCAAACCATTCAGGCATGTTCATGGTCATCCTCCAAGTCATGAATCTTGCCTTACTGATATGATTTGTTATAAGGAATTTGTTTATTTTCTATTTTTAAATATGGTAGGAAGTGATAGATAAATTAGATATTTGTTACTAATATTTAAGATAAGGAGGTGGGCTAGTGTTTCAACAATCCAGCTAGCAGCTTCTGTGGGGGTGTAAGATCCACCCACAGCCAGCACCCAGAAAGCTGCCAAAAGCACAGTTTCTTTTGATCTGCTTAACTAAGGAAAGAAAGGTGAAGGGGTTGACAAGCTTACTTTAATAAAGCATACAAATATCATTCACTTAGTTCAGAGGAAAAAGCCAGCACCCTGAACTTCAGAACAAAATACAAACAAATTGCAAACATCAACAGACAGACCTTGTCTGATTCAAATCCCAATACATAGTTACCAGAGTTCAACAAAGCCTCAGCATCCGGGTTTACAAGCTGGAGGGCTCCTTAGATACAGCTGCCCAGAGTCTCCTCATTAACACCATCTCGAGAGCCCTGCACAAATGGCTCTGTCCTCCCTTCTTATAGGGCTTCAGACGTCATGAAACATCATCTGAATGACCAGAACTTAGGCTGCTATGATTGGCTCTTGAGTTAGCCCCTCCCCTTAGGACCCTGGGAGGTTTGCATCCACATAGGTTAGGTTAACACCTAATAGGGCATGGCTCTGGGGCGTAGCACCTAGTAAGGCTCAATGAAATACACTGAATTACTCAAAGCAAACAAAAGCCAAATTCTTCAAGGGCACTAAGTGCTAAGGAGCCCATTTTGCTTACCAACACAGCTAGGTACTACAAATGAGGAATGTTGCATTCACTTTCAGATGATGTCACTATATTGTCATTTATATTTAAGTGTTTTACTTTGTTACAAGAGATTTCTAGAGATGAGGGGATGGTGCTATGTAAATGTTTGTAATGTTAAAAAATTAATGAAATTAAAAAAAAAACAAAAAAGCATGACATGAATGAAGATCCACTACCAAGAAAGAGTGGTCAGACAGGTAAGAGAGAAACCAAGAAGAAGCATCCAAGAAGAGATCGGGTCAACAATATCAAATGCTGCAGAGAAGTCAATAATGATGACAATCTCAAAAAGACCATGATTTGACAATTAAGAGATAACTGGTAAATTTAGGGAGAATAGTTTTAGCTAAGTGATCAGACCAGAAACTTATTCAAGAAAATTTTGATGAAGAGTGATAGGAGAAATAAAGATTTCTGGAAGTTTTGAAGTAAATCCCTGTTGCTTTGACTTCACTATTAGTTTGAACCAGAACTATAACTAGATGGTATTTTTTTTTATAAATTTCTTTATTTATTTTTGGTTTACCACACATGGTTCTCCATAGTTTTGAGTTCCAGATTTTCTCCCCTCCCTCCCCCCTCCCTTCCCAAGACGGCATGGAGTCTCATATAACTGTCATGAATGACTTTGCATTGAATTAATTTATGCACTAGTCAAGTCATGGAAAAGAATTTTGACCAATGGAATGAATCATGAGAAAGAAGAAACAGAACCAAAAAAAAAACCCCAAAAACAAAAACAAAAGAGAAGCAGAAAAGGCGAGCATGTAGTGTGCCTCAGTCTGTATTCAAACTTCGCAGTTCTTTGTCTGGTTGAAGATAGCATTCTCCATCATGAGTCCCCTGGAGTTGTCCTTGCCCTTTAGGTTGCTGAGAAAAGCGCAGTATGTCAGGGTTGGTCCTCACGGAATCCACATATCTGTGGCTGTGCACAAAGTTCTCCTGGCTCTGCTCCGCTCACTCAGCATTATGTCGTGTAGGTTTTTCCAGGTTGTTATGAAGTCTGCATCATCCCCATTTCTTATGGCACAATAGTATTCCATCACCTTCATATACCACAGCTTGTTCAGCCATTCCCCAATTGATGGGCATCCCTTTGATTTCCAATTCTTGGCTACCACAAAGAGAGCTGCTATAAATATTCTTGTACATATGGGTCCTTTTCCCGCTTGCGTGATTTCTTTGGGATACAGCCCTAGAAGTGGTATTGCTGGGTCAGAGGGTATGAACATTTCTATAGCCCTTTGGGCATAGTTCCACACCGCCCTCCAAAATGGCTGGATCAGCTCACAACTCCACCAGCAATGCAACAATGTTCCAATTTCCCCACATCCTTTCCAGCATTTATCATTGTTCTGATTTGTTATTTTAGCCAATCTGACAGGAGAGATGTGGTATCTAAGAGTTGTTTTGATTTGCATTTCTCTAATCAGCAGCGATCCAGAGCATTTTTCCATATGCCTGTAGATAGCTTTAATTTCTTCCTCTGAAAACTGCCTGTTCATATCCTTTGACCATTTCTCAATTGGGGAATGGCTTGTATTCCTATATATTGGGCTCAGCTCCCTGTATATTTTAGAGATGAGGCCTTTATCAAAGATACTAGTTGCAAAGATTTTCTCCCAATTTTCTGCTTCTCTCCTAATTCTTGTTGCATTGGCTTTTTTTGTACAAAAACATTTCAATTTGACATAATCAAAATTATTAATTTTGCATTTTGTAATGCTCTCTATCTCTTATTGGGTCATGAATTCTTTACTTTCCCACAAATCTGATAAGTAAACTATTCCTTGCTTTCCCAAATTACTTAGAGTATCAACTTTTACTCCTAAATCATGAACCCATTTTGACTTTATTTTGGTATATGGTGTAAGATATTGGGCTATGCCCAGTTTTTGCCCTACCATTTTCCAATTTTCCCAACAGTTTTTGTGAAATAGTGAATTCTTAGCCCAGAAGCTGGCCTCTTTGGGTTTATCAAAGAGTAGATTGCTAAACTTGTTGATTTCACCTACTTGTGTACCTATCCTATTCCACTGATCCACACCCCTGTTTCTTAACCAGTACCAGGCAGTTTTGATGACTGCTGCTGTGTAGTACAGTTTAATACCTGGTGTGGCTAAACCACCATCTCTAGCATGTTTTTCATTAATATCCTAGATACTCTAGACCTCTTGTTTTTCCAAATGAATATTGTTATTATTTTGTCCAGCTCAGTAAAAAAATTTTTTGGTAGTTCGATTGGTATGGCACTGAATGGATAGATTAATTTAGGTAGAATTGTCATTTTTATTATATTAGCTCGGCCTAACCATGAACAACTGATATTTCTCCATTTATTTAGATGTGATTTTATTCGCGTGAAAAGTGTTTCATAGTTATGTTCATATAGGCCCTGGGTTTGTCTTGGCAAATAGACTCCCAAATATATTATAGTGCCTTCAGTAACTTTGAATGGAATTTCTCTTTCTATCTCTTGCTGTTGGGCTTTGTCAGTAATGTATAGGAATGCTGAGGATTTATGGGGGTTTATTTTATATCCTGCAACTTTGCTAAAGTTGTTTATTATTTCAAGTAGTTTTTTAATTGATTCTCTAGGATTCTCTAGATAAATCATCATATCATCTGCAAAAAGTGATAATTTAGTTTCTTCTTTTCCTATTCTAATTCCTTCAATTTCTTTTTCTTCTCTTATTGCTACAGCTAGTGTTTCTAGTACCAAATTGAATAATAGGGGTGATAATGGACATCCTTGTTTCACCCCTGATCTTATTGGGAATGCATCTAGTTTGTCCCCATTACAAATAATGCTTGTTTATGGTTTTAGGTAGATGCTATTTATAATTTTGAGGAAGGTTCCACTTATTCCTATGCTTTCTAGTGTTTTTAATAGGAATGGGTGTTGTACTTTGTCAAAGGCTTTTTCTGCGTCTATTGAGATGATCATATGGTTTCTGCTAGTTTTGTTGTTGATATGGTCAATTATGCCAATAGTTTTCCTAATATTGAACCAGCCTTGCATTCCTGGAATAAATCCTACCTGGTCATAGTGTATTATTCTCGTAATGAGTTGCTGCAATCTTTTTGCTAATATTTTATTTAAAATTTTTGCATCAATATTCATTAGAGAAATTGGTCTATAATCTTCTCTCTCTGTTTTAACTCTACCTGGTTTGGGTATTAGTACCATATTTGTGTCATAAAACGAATTTGGTAGGACTCTTTCTTCACCTATTTTCCCAAATAGTTTACAAAGTATTGGAATTAGTTGTTCTTTAAATGTTTGATAGAATTCACATGTAAAACCATCTGGCCCTGGAGATTTTTTCCTAGGGAGTTCGTTGATGGCCTGCTCAATTTCTTTTTCTGATATGGGGTCATTAAGATATTTCACTTCCTTCTCTGTTAGTCTGGGCAGTTTATGTTTTTGTAGATATTCATCCATATCTCTAAGGTTGTCAAATTTATGGGCATACAGTTGGGCAAAATAATTCCTAATTATTGTTTTGATTTCCTCTTCATTAGAGGTGACCTCACCCTTTTCATTTTTGATACTGGTAATTTGATTTTCTTCTTTCTTTTTTTTAATCAAATTGGCCAAAGGTTTGTCAATTTTATTGGTTTTTTCATAAAACCAGCTCTTTGTTTTATTTATTAATTCAATAGTTTTCTTGGTTTCAATTTTATTAATCTCTCCTTTGATTTTCATTATTTCTAATTTGGTATTTAATTGGGAGTTTTCAATTTGCTCTTTTTCTAGCTTTTTCAGCTGTATGCCCAGATCATTGATCTCCTCTTTCCCTATTTTATTCATGTAGGCATTTAGAGATATAAAACTTCCCCTAAGAACTGCTTTTGCTGCATCCCATAGGTTTTGGTATGTTGTTTCATTATTGTCATTCTCTTGAATGAAATTATTAATTGTTTCTCTGATTTGTTCTTTGGCCCACTCACTCTTTAGAATTAAATTATTTAGTTTCCAATTAGTTTTTAGCTTATTTTTCCATGGCACTTTATTAAAAATGATTCTTATTGCATCATGATCTGAAAAGGATGCATTGACTACTTCTGCTTTTCTGCACTGGATTGTGAGATTTTCATGCCCTAGTACATGGTCAATTTTTGAGTATGTGCCATGTACTTTTGAGAAGAAAGTATATTCCTTTTTATCCCCATTCAGTTTTCTCCAGAGGTCTATCATATGTGCCTTTTCTAAAATTCTGTTTACCTCCTTAAGTTTTTTCTTATTTATTTTGAGGTTAGATTTATCAAGTTCAGAAAGGGGGAGGTTGAGGTCTCCCAATATTATAATTTTGCTGTCTATTTCTTCCTGTAACTCCCTTAACCTCTCCTCTAAGAATTTGTATGCCTTACCACTTGGTGCATACATGTTAAGCAATGTTATTGCTTCATTGTTTATGGTGCCTTTTAGCAGGATATAATGTCCTTCCTTATCTCTTTTAATTAGATCTATCTTTACTTTTGCTTTGTCTGAGATTAGGATTGCTACACCTGCTTTTTTTACTTTAGCTGAGGCACAATATATTTTACTCCAGCCTTTTACCTTAACCCTATGTGTATCCCCCTGTTTCAGATGCGTTTCTTGTAAACAACATATTGTAGGATTATGGTTTTTAATCCATTCTGCTATCTGCTTCTGTTTTGTGAGAATGTTCATCCCCTGCACGTTCAGGGTTATGATTTCTATCTGTGTCTTTTTCTCCATCCTAATTCCCCCTGTTTATGCTTTTATTTCTCCCTTTCCCCTTCTCCTCCTCAACAAAGTTTTGCTTTTGACCGCCGCTTTCCTCAGTTAGCCCTCCCTCTTTATTCCCCTCCCTTATCTTACCATTACCCACTTGCTACTTCTCCTCTTCCTTCTGCCCTCCCCCCTCCCTTTTTCCCCCCTTTCCCTCCCACTTCCCGTAGGACAAGTTAGATTTCTAAACTTATCAGAGTATGTTATTCCCTTCTTGAACTAGATCAGATGACAGTAAAGCTCAAATACTGCTCTTCTCCCTCCCTTCTTTCCCTCTACTATAATATGTTTTTTTGCCACTTCCTTTGGTGTAATTTACCCTTTTCTACTACCTCCTTACCACTTCCCTCATAGCCCTCCCTTTATATCTCTTATTTATATTTTATATCTTTACATCAGTTAATTTATACAGGCATTCACAACCTATGTATATCCCTTTCATTTGTCATAATAGTTGTACCATTCACAAGAATGACTTATATATGTATATGTATGTATATATATATATATATATGTATATATATATATATATACACACATAAAAAACATACATAAGATGATATAATCCCACATAAATATGTAAACAACCTAAGCTTATTGGTTAATGAGGTTTGTGGGGTTTTTCCCCCTGGTTACCTTTTTATGTCTCTCTTCAGTTTTGTATTTGGAGATCAAATTTTCCATTGAGTTCTGGCCTTTTCATCAGGAAGGTCTGGAATTCCCTTATTTCATTGAATGTCCATCGCCTTGCCTGGAAAATTATGCTTAATTTTGCTGGGTAGTTGATCCTTGGTTGTAGTCCCAGCTCCTTTGCCCTTCGGAATATCATATTCCAATTTCTCCTGTCTTTTAATGTGGAAGCTGAGAGATCCTGAGTGATCCTGACTGTAGTTCCACGATATTTGAATTGCTTCTTTTTGGCTGCTTGCAGTATTTTCTCCTTGAGTTTATAGCTCTGAAATTTGGCTATAATATTTCTTGGTGTTTTCAGTTTGGGATCTCTTTCAGGGGGTGATCGGTGAATTCTTTCAATGACTATTTTGCCCTCTGGTTCTAGGACCTCTGGGCAGTTGTCTTTGATAATTTCTTCGAAGATACTGTCAAGGCTCCTTTTTTCATCGTGGATTTCCGGTAGACCAATAACTCTCAAATTGTCTCTCCTGGATCTATTTTCCAGGTCAGTTGTTTTGCCAATCAGATATTTCACATTTTTTTCTATTTTTTCATTCTTTACATTTTGTTTTATTACTTCTTGATGCCTCATAGATTCATTAGCTTCCACTTGCTCAAGTCTAATTTTAAATGAGTTAGTGTTTACATTTTGCTTTTGAGCCTCCATTTTCAATTGGTTGATTTCACCTCTCAGGGTGTCCTTTTCTCTCTCTAGATTCTGAATCTCCGTAGCCATTTCACCAATCTTATTCTTTAGGGACTTGATTTCATAAGTGGATTTTTTCTCCATTTTTTCCATATTTTCTTTTAGCTCCCTAATTTGGTTTTTAAAATCCTCCTTTAGCTCTTCCAGCAGTGCTTTTTGGGCTGGAGACCAGTTCATATTAGCTTTTGAGGTATCTGATGTATCTACCGTGTCATTGCCATCCACCACCATATCGATATTTTGATCCTGCCTGTCTCCATAAAAAGAATCTATTGTCCTCGGTTTTTTTGTATTCTTCTTCATGTTTGTTGTTTTCCCTTTTCCTGGCGTTAGAACGAATTTCCGTCTGTGGGTCTCAGGGCTTTCTGTCCCAGCTTACTTATTCTGGGGGTTGTGAGTCTAGAATTATAACCTTCAGTTTCCTGAGGTGTGGGGGAGGGGTCTGGCTCCCTGGCGTCTCACTCCCTGTGGGTGCTCTCCAGCACTTGCTTTTCAGCAATGGTTTCAGCTGTTTGTTGTTTGAGCTGATGACTGGCGCTTCCCCTGGGGGAGCAAGATTATGTCTGGGCTCCTGGCGTTGGCCCCTGCAGACTCTTCCCCTCTGGGACTAATTAGGTTCTAGTATTTGTCCTGTGAGGCCCCGCTACTCTCTCCTCTGTTTCAGTTCTCTTTTTTTTTTTCCCGACGAATTCTCTGGGTGGGGAGGGGAGGGATTAGAGCCGTTTACCTGGCCATTGAGTCTTCCGGAAGTTTAAGAAGCCGAGTTACTGGGTTTTGCAAGCATCAGGACTGGGTGTTTTCACGGCTGGTGGCGTTGCGCTGCCTCTCGTCGCTCCCACAGACTGCCGTCCTGTGTTGGGAGGCCTGGGGATCTCTGCCGGTTTCGGGCGCCCAGCTTTCTCCCAGCCCGTCTCCCACGTGGATTTCTAGATGGTTTTTTTTTTTAAGTGGGGTTAAACAATCTCTGCTGAGTCTGAGGGTTGGATTGGTAAGAAGGGAAAAAAAGGCAAAACCCAATATACCTGCATTAGACCATTGCTTCCTGTCGTACCTCAGAGGGAGCAGAAAATGGAAGAGAAATAGCTCAAATAAGCAAATCATCTGGCAGTTTCCTATTTTAGCAACTTCTTCTTGTAAACTATGTGCTAAGAACTATTGTTTCTTTACTACTAGATGTCAGCACTTCTAACTTTAGCACCTTGTGACAAAGGATTAGTTGTCCTGTACTAGTTATAACTCTGGTTTGATATCATTGTTAAGAAAGTAACTTCTTAGTAAAGGTTAAAAACTCCTGTCTAGACCTTATCTAAGTGACCAAAAATTTAAAATTAGTAGTTCAATCAAATAGTTGAACTTTGATTATATTGCTATAAAACAATCAAGAGTTCAGTCTTTTACTTTGTAATATTTCATTGCTAGATATGATTTATATAATTTTATTTTCAGTTTTCAACATTCACTTCCACAAGATTTTGAATTCCAAATTTTCTCCTCATCTCTCCCCTCTCCCAAACCCAAGAAAGCATGCACTCTGATAATCCCTTTCCTCAGTCTACCCTCCTATCTACTGTGGCAATGGCTGTTGCTGCCCTGGGGCTGTGGCCTGACCACCCTCCTCTCTCACCCAGGTAAGAGAGATTTTCCACTGACCTTTGAAGCTGTCTTTAGTGTTTGTGGGTTGAGAAGTCTGCAAAACACTGCAGCTGCCAGTGATTCAGTGCCCTGAGGCCTGCTCCAGTCCTGTCTGTGTGGTATGGCCCATGCTGGGCTGTGTTCTGCTTGGAACCCAGCCCAACCCTTCTTGTTGGCCTTCCAAATTGTCTTGGGCTAGAAATCTGTTTCACTCTATCATTTTGTGGTTTCTGCTGCTCTAGAATTTACTTAGAGTCATTTTTACAGGTATTTTGAGGTGTTTGAGGGGACAGCTCAAGCAGGTCCCTGCTTCTACTCTGCCATCTTGGCTCCACTCCCTCTGCATATGATTTAAAAAAAATGTTTTAGCATGATCATTTGCCTTTGCAAGTATCAGAATTGATTTCCCCCTGTCAGGAAGAGAATTGAGCTTCAAATATTGAAAAGCTTTATACTCTATCATTCATCAAGCCTTACTAAGCTATATTCAGTTTTGCAATTGTTTTCTGTGGAGAGAACTCTGTATCTCAGGTAGCTAGACCTCTGCTATCACCCCCAGTTACATACATTGGAGAAAGACTAGGCATGTCAGCAGGGCAAATCCTTAGCAGAAAAATGTTTTGAGGGAGTACCTCGGAGGAAGGACTATCAATCTAAAAGTTGTGCTATTATTATTATTATTTTAAGTTAAAAGATACCTTAACATTTCAAATGCATATTCAGATCCCTTGAGTGGACAAAATTAAGCTGAACCTCTTTCACAGCTTTTCAGAATTTTACTTTTTTATGAAGTATTAATTAAACATGGAGACATCTATTTAAAATGACATTTCACCTAAATATACTTGTAAGTACAAAATGTAGCTATGTGAGAAAAATTTTATAGATGTGCAAATCTATATGCCTCTACATTATGTGTATGCATATATACATATATATCCATACATATCCACCTACAAACTTATATGTGTTTGTAAACATGTGTGTTTATATATGTGTGTGTGTGTATATGTATAAATAACATCCACATTTTCCAAATTCAGTTTAGATTCACCTAGTACATAATCTTACGTAACTAATATTTTATTCTTAACAATTTATTCCATCTTAATTAAAATATGATGAAAAAGAGGGTATCTAGCTGGCTCCCAGGGGTAGATGTAAATTTCAGGTGTTCAAATAGTCAATTTTCTTAAGAAAAAGTTTAAATAGTCAAAGTTTATACATTATGCAATTTCAAAGTGCTTATGAACTATGAATTTTTTAAAAAAAACAGCTCCTGGGTAGATGTTAGTATTAGATTCAAAGCAGTAAAAGAGGCCTCTCTTGGCACTTCCAATTTTGAAAGCCAGTCCTGCACCCCTCATGTCTGATGAACATTCTTCCCTCCCTACCCACCTACCCCCCAACAACCTTTGATGAATCAGCATTTGATGCACAGAAGATGAATCTATGTTTGATCCTAGTATCAAGCTTTGTGCATAAGAGCAAGAATTAATACCCCTCTGAAATTATGAAACCTGTAATGTCTAATGTTTCTCATCATATGGATTTATCTTTCTTATTTCTTTGCATCAGTTTCTCTTGAATCTTATTCACTTTTAATCAGCAGCCACTGTTCACTGCATTAAAGCTTTGCTTAGCACAATCATGAATGGCATAATTTAATAACAAGAAATGCAATTTGTTAAGTGCCTTTCATGATCTTCCTCTAAGGAAAAGGGGGAAAAAGAAAAAAAAAGTTTTATAAATATAGACAAACTGATGAATCTCATGTAATAAAGAGCTAAGCAAATTCAAAAGGCACACTCACTTGGTTTCATTTGTCCCTTTAGACACAAATTTTTACTTTCTTTGTGCAGTTTCCTTGGAACTCAGAAAAGGTGCTGCAAGGGCAAGAGGATATGAGATGTTTATTTCTATTAATTCTTTGGGAATTTAAGAATTTCAAGAAGATTCATGAATTAACATTCTTATTTCTGGATTTTATACACACACACACACATATATATATAACATATACATATATATATATATTTGTAAATTTTGTTGCTAATGTATTGAATGGTTTTAAGGACACCATTCTATTTCTTGCTTAGTACTAGAGAGTGGTTGCTCTGATAATGCAGTCTTAGAATACTTTCTATCTGCATAAAGAGTCTTCTAGCACCCTGTTGTTAGGAAGTGAGAAAATCATCAATTCACTCTTTGAGACCAGATAGAGTCCTATATAATTCTATAATTGGATTGAAAATGGAATCAGATTGGCCTAGGACCAACTGTCACCAGAGACAATGTTCCCACCTGGCCAACCAAATGTACATGTTGATGATGGTAATTCTGTCCAGGATCAGATTATCTTTCTAGTCCAGTCTCCTCTGACATAAACGATACAGACCTGACTCACGGGGAGAATTCCTAGGGTTGTTATGACAATCCAGTGATGCATCGATGGAGAAATAAGAACTATACCCTTCCCCCACCCCCAGTAGTCCATGAGAGATTGTGTCTCATTGAGCTAAATAGCTCCCTGAGCCTGAGTCATATACTGTATCACTGAAATATCCTGACCCACATTTTGCCAGGGATCATCCCTTCAGGGTTCTTCTCTCTTTTTTTGCAGGGGGTAAGGCAGGGCAATTGGGGTTAAGTGACTTGCCCAAGGTCGTACAGCTAGTAAGTGTGTCAAGCGAACTCAGGTCCTCCTGACTCCAAGGCCACTGTTCTACTCACTGCACCACCTAGCTGCCCCTTGGGGTTCTTCTCTATCCTACCTACTGAATTTTATTATTTATTAGTCTATGTCTATGCTAAACACTGAAGTAGGCTCTTGGGATTTTTAAATTCCTCACTTCTAAATTCCGTACAACAATGAAATCATAGATCTTGACTAAAAAAGGAGGGATGCAATTGAAATAAACTAATAATTTTGGAGAATTTATTACTGTAATTATCCCCATTCAATACATATTTACAAATATACATACATCAGGTACTCATTAACATCAACTCAAGAAAGTACATGCAGAATTGATCAGACATATATATATATATATATATATGCATATATATACATATATATATATATTTAAAATATATCAAAGATAATTTACTAAATATATTGGACATTTAAATGTATACCAGTATATATAGATATATTCCCATACATGTATATATACTAAATTTTCATATATAGTATGCAGCATATGAATAGTTAATTTGAATTGACTGCATTTCTATGCAAAGATTTTATGGTTAGCATATGAAAACTAAATATATATTTAACACTACTCCATTCTCTCTCTCTCTCTCTCTCTCTCTCTCTCTCTCTCTCTCTCCCCTTCTCTCTCTCTTTCTCCCTTTCTCTCTCTTTCTCTCTCTCTCTCTCTCTCTTTCTCTCCATCTATATGTATAAACACACATACATATGTAGCCAATTCATTACTGTTATAATTAAAATATTTCAACAAATTTACTGTAGCAAAACTATATTTTATACTAGGGACAAGTATCTCCAAGATATTGAAAATACACCTCAATATCCCAATGTAATATAAAATTTTGAAAAATCCTTTGTAGGTCACTGAAACAATATCCTATTTGCATCTGTAAATTAAGCTACATCAAATCTAAAAACTGAGAAATGTCAGAGTTAAACAAAAGGGTGAGTGGGTGTTGCAAGGGGTTCTACATACCAGTGTAGCATCTATTTTATTGAATTTAGAGTTAATTTGGGAGAGGATCTACTCAGAGCCAATTATTAAAATGTCATTAGATCTGAAGTGGGCCTTAGAAATTATATTTTTAAACTCCTCTAGAGATCAGAAAACTAAGGCCCAAAAGAGCTGAGCTGATCTGACTTTCCCAAAGTCTTACAGACAGCAAGTGGTAGAAGAAGGAGACAAAAAGTCTTCCGATTCCTCATTCAGGAATCCTTTTTCTGCCTATCTACCTCAAAAACTCAGAATCCACATATCTGCAGTTCTGATACATATAAGTGTTTCTAATTACTTGCCATGTCACCAAGAGATGTCTATCCCAACAATAGATTACTATAATATGGTTGGGCATACTGTAATAATGAGTTAACTCCAATTTCATTTGAATCATAAAAATATAATGATAATAATATAATGGTAATGATGATAAAGTGACTTGTACCTGGTCAGTATAGTGAATCAGAAATAGATGTAGTTAGAAAACTTAGGTGTTCCAGTAATCCACTAAATCATGCCTCCTTTCTGATTTTAAAAGCCCAATAATAATGCATATTCATTAAAGATGTAACAGTTAAAAAATTAAAAAGCAATATATCCTAGCTGCCTAAGAGAGAACAAATGGTTCTCACTTCTAGTCATTTTCCTTTCTTCAACTATAGTATTTCCCAAGATATTAATCTCATATATTACTTCTGGAAATTGTTGGTTTTAAGCCTCTATGAATTGTCAGAGAACTCTTCCTTGGCCTATGGTAACAAAAGATTTTTTTAACTGCACCTATGATTTTATTGGTGGAGTAAACTTCCAGTGAGGAAACTCCCTTTAGTAATGTAGATGAATAGCAGCTTTAAAACTTGTATTCTTAGAGATTTGCCTGAGACACTGAGAAATTAAAGACTTGTCTGGTCATATAGCCAATATGTGTCATAGGCTAGGCTTGAACACAGATCTTCCTGACTTTGAGTCCAGCTCTAGGAGCCATGTTTCTTTTATATTTAGCTTAATCCTTTTATTTTAACAATATGAACAAAGTTTTTTGGCTGGACATATGATTTATAAAATAATTTTTAAATGAGTCTCCCAAAGAGGAAATTCTCTCTACCAAATAGAGATCAGCTATTTTCCCTCAATTTTACTGAGACACAGAAAAGCTAAATAACATGGCTGGGGGCACATAGTCAATACATGTAAGAAATAAAATTAGGACTTAGCTCTTGTCTCTGAGTCGAAGTCATTATACACTATGCCAGTGGGTTCTCAAAGTATATTCTGGGGACTCCCAGGTTCTTCAGGAAACTTTAAATAAATCTATAAGATTCAAACTGTTTTCTCAAAAATACTATTTTAATTTCTAATATAGTAAATATCAATAGATAAAAGCAGCATAAGCAAAAATTCTTTAGGAGTCTTCAACAATTTTTAGGAGTATAAAAGGACCCTGAAAAAACCACTACATTTTGCCACTGTGCTTTTCTGACAAAAAAAAGTATGTAATTGGCTAATATCATCTAAGAAGAATGAAATTTTGCAAAATGTCTGTGGAAAAACAATTTTCTCTTAATAAAGAGTGTCTTGGGGGAAAGTAGATGTTGAGAAAATAAATGACAGTAATCTTGATAGTCTATTGAAAAATCACCCTGAAGTAGATTAAGACCACCAGAACTAATGGAAGAAATTGGGGTTATGCTTTGTTTTGAAATCTTATAAACTTCAAAAGGACATGAAAGGAATCTTAGAAGGATTATTTGACATGTGATGGAGATGCCATAAAATAAACCAGCATTGGATTATATTACTTAACTATTAGGAGCTGGACAAGAAGATCGGGCAGAGTGTTTGCAGTTAATTCTTGCCCATGGAATAGGAAATCCTGAGTTACACTATATTTATAGTTTTATTGTTCAATTAGCCAAGGATCTGTGATTTTGTCAATAATGTGAGTCACAGCTGCAGCAGGTCGCAATTCCCCTACCCTTAAGAAATGACCTTTGAGAGTTGCCAAAGCTCAGAAACATCACCTTGTAGTTAACCTCCTACTAAATCTCTCTGAAACTTTTTAGGTAGACCTTCAGACAACAGGCACAAGTCTTCTGCCAGGGCTGTATTAAAAGGTTCTCCATTTCAGTCAGACCTGCCAGAGCTTCTGCTCTGGGATATAGCCTTTGAAAACTTCCTGCCCAGACAAATAGGAAGAAGACTTTAACACAGTTGTGTTAATATCACAAAATGACCAACTTAGGATAATGTCTTAGGACATTATCAGAGGTTGTCATTTTGTCATGCTATGAACAATCACTTATCTTGGTTTGGATTACCACCTTCAGTGGTCTGTGATGATGATGCTAAACTGATAGTCAAAAATACTGTAAGATTCTTATCTGTGCCATAAGAAATGGGGATGATACGGACTTCGTAACAACCTGGAAAAACCTACATGACATAATGCTGAGTGAGCGGAGCAGAGCCAGGAGAGCATTGTACACAACCACAGATATATGGATTCCATGAGGACCAACCCTGACAGACTTCACTCTTCTCAGCAACGCAAGGTGCGAGGACAACTCCAGGGGACTCAAGATGGAGAAGGCTATCTTCATCCAGAGAAAGAACTGTGAAGTTTGAATGCAGATTGAGGCACACTACATGCTCGCCTTTTTACTTCTCTTTTGTTTTTGTTTTCGCATTTTTTTTTTGGTTCTGTCTCTTCTTTCTCATGATTCATTCCATTGGTCATAATTCTTCTCCACAACTTGACTAGTGTATAAATTAATTCAATGCAAAGGTATACATGGTAGTTATATAACATTTCATGCCATCTTGGGGAGGGAGGGGATAGGGAGGTGAGAAAATCTGGAACCCAAAATTATGTAGAACTGTGTGTCATAAACTAAAAATAAAAAAATATTAAAAAAATAAAATAAAATAAAGATTCTTATCTGTTAGTTCTGGATATTCATCTCTGAGGGTCTCCTGGAAATTGATCTGTGTTGAAATAGCATCAAATTTTGGGATCATAGATGTAAAACTATAAGGGATATAAACATCCATCTAAATTAGCCCTCTCATTTTTGCAGTTGAGGTAACTGAAAAGCAGAAAGGTCAAGTAACTTACCCAAGTTCAGACAGCTAATGAATAGTAGAGCTGTGATTTTGGCACAGATCTTCATACCATATTTCACTGAACAATCATTGCCACCACATAATCTTTGCACCCTGTTTTTTCAGCCCAAAAATTAGTTTATAACATTTCTACACATAATCGTCGTATGATATAATTCTGTTCATCATGCTGCTTAAAAGGTAAACAGAGCAGCAATGTATTCACCAGTGCCATACGGATGTGCATGTATCTCTTGAATTGTGAGTCATGAGCCTAAAATTCTCAGTGCACCATGCATTCAGTGTGTTTCTGAACGCCAACTTGTGTGGTTTGTTTAGAGCACTGTAGTACTAATGGTATTGTCACTCAACCCAGTGAAGAGCCGTAGGTGCAACGGGAGCAGGTAGGAAGGCAAAGCTGCCATGAGTAAGTCACATGATATGGTAAAGTTTGCATCTTCCCAATTTTAATGTATATTCACAAGTATTCTGTGAATCCTAATCTTGTACCAACGACAGTTTACTAATAAATGGTTTTTAGATACTATCAGCAGAATTTTTTAAAAAAGCTTCACATAATAGTTGTACCCCACTTTTCCACAAAAAAAAATTTGACATAAAATCTGTGATGATTATGTGGTGAAATATAGTATTTGATAATAAAACGAGATTTCCGTTAAATTATCTATCTGATAATCAGAGAACAATGAAATTTAAAAGATTAAATAGAATCAGATACAATAAATAACTTGATTAAATTAATATATCCCTTTAAGTCAGTGACCTCAGTTTTTACTGTGGTTATCCCTACTTCTGCTTACCAACTACTGTCATATTTCAGAAAAGATACAGAAACTTACTGAATAGGTTAGGAAGAAAGAATGAAAATATATCATGTTTCCCAGAAGCCACACTGACAGCCAGCAGCCAATATTATGAAACATTAAAATGCATTTTTAGCATTAAATACTTTGCATGGTTAGAATTTATGCACTTTACATATAAAACACATTAAAGGTCAGCAAATCAATCAGCTAAGTTTTACTTGTCATGCCTACTGGGTTAAGCCAATATAAAATAATGAATACTGCTCTGTATTACAGCTCTGTCCTGGCCTGATTGATTCTCTATAAACCCATTATAAAGGTCACAGTATGGTAGGTCAAAGGCTGCTTCAGAAAGAAAGAAGGGAAAGTGAGCACGTGTAACCTATCCAGCCATAGATTTAATCCTTTCTATAGTTAGTGAAAACTCAGGAAAAGATCTCAAAAGCCTAGAGAAAATGTTTGTATGTCATAGGACTTTCTACAACATGGAAGCACCAACATCCTCTTTATCTACCAGAGAAAGTATCTGTAGCTGTGGGAACTTATGATATGGAAATTTATTGAACCAAAATGCCAAAAAGAGAATGCCGTAATTGAATTGCCAAGAATAAGTGAATTTCACCTTTATAGTACTGTATTGGAAAGAAAATTAAGATGTAGAACAAACAAAATGCCTTTTACTATAAGTGAGCTGCTATCTACCTTTTGGAGTTCTTAGTGGATGAGATGTGGTAAAGAAAAGGAGCACATTAAACTATAGCATTTATCTAAGATATAGATAAAATACATGAATGCTTTGTGGGCAATATTAGCGGTTTTATTGGACTATAATCTTTTATCTGCATACAGGTACCACTGAAAGGAAGACTTACAGGAGTCAATAATAAATTACATTCTATTCACAGGACTCTTGAAAGAGACAAAAAATTACAAAAGGTTTACAATAATAGTAATAATTCACATTTGTACAGTATTTACCAGATATAATGTAATACTTTGTACATATTATCCTGTTTGTAAAGCTTATGGAACTTACTCAAAAAGCTACATGCCATTGTTCATTTTAACTCATAGTAATTATAACCATTTTACATCCATGATATTTATATTATTGAAAGTTCTTCCCTATATGTAATATTAGTTAATTCTTGCAACAACACCATGAAAGTCGCAGGTCAAGTTTCACTATCTTCATTTTACTTCTTTAATATTTCAAGAATTTGTGGCTGTCGGTGATAATATGCCTCCAGTAAAGGAGGTGACAATCCTTTTTTACCAGTGCCTAAGTTAAGTCTTTATTTTGGTGACAAAATAAATCAAATCAAAGCGAATCTGTTACTAAAGTTTAGCAAAGCTGAAGCTTGAACAACAGGAATACAGCCTTTCACTGGATCCATGTTCAAATGAGCCTTTCCAAGCTTGACAATAAATCCCTGGCTTGTACTCCATTTTAATAAGGTAGCTTTGGAAAATCCAAGGTCACCTCCAGGTCACAATGATATATGCCAATAAGGGTTTAGTGGAGGTCCCTACTTGTAAATGAAGAGAATGAAGCCTTTAGGTTTGGTGTTTTACTTAATATAACACAATGAGTTCATGATATCTAAGGTTGAGCCCTAGGCATACTGAATTCCAGTTGAACAAAGTCTTTCTATTCTACCATACAGTTTTGGTAGATATAAATGGTCTACGTGCTTTAGGATATTTCTTTGGTGTTTAGCCAACTTGAATCTGATCTTCAGTCTTCTTCTTTGGACTCATGAATGAACCACTAGGCATCCTTTTGAGACTCTATTTGATTAAGGACCCTTTGCTTAAGGATGCTCAGAGTAAACTTACATTGTCCCTTGCTTCTATGATAACTTGCCCCATTCTCTTAGAGGTCTTATAAACTCCAACCCTTAGCAATGAAGTCAAATTTTCCATGTGTGTGAAGGGAATAGAGATAATTACATAACAGTTTTTTCTTACGGCACACCTTTAAATCAAATGCTTATCCAGAAAATATTACCTACCTGGGTATTTCTAATTCAGTCTTGTTACTAATGTTCTATAGGTGCTTCATCATTAAACATTGCTCTTTGAAGTGAGAGACATCTTACAAATCTTTGAAAAATACCTATGGTACTTGGGGGAAAGCTCAGAAGTTGAAGAGCAAAAATTTGTTTTAATTGCATATTATCCTTGAATGTTAGTGATGAATTTCTAAAGAAGTGACTTCAAAACAAGCACAAAGAAACAAAGATAACTCTCTTGGTCAACAGAAAGACACAAACTGTATGAAGACTAGTCGCCATAATTACTGTCTCTGTATGTGCCAATCAGAGGATGACATGTTTCAATAAAGTGGAATGGGAATAACCCAGTAAATATATGTCTAGAAAGACAGAACAGAGAGTTAACAAGAAAAGTCATCAATAGAAGGATGCCCATATTCACCACCCCCACCCTTCAAACCTGTGGTAAAAAAAAAAAATTATGAGGAAAATCAAGAGATTTATTTTCTAAATTTTTCATACATTTAGTAAATATATCATGACTAATTCACTGTTGTCAGCTCAATTCAATTAAGAACTTTATTAATCACCTAATATGCTCAAGCATTGTGCTACACTTTACTACACTAGGTGGACTTAACCTTTTATAGGTATAAGATTTCCTTTAAAAAAAAATCTTGAATCAAAACTGCCTGGTACTGGTTAAGAAACAGGGGTGTGGATCAGTGGAATAGGATAGGTACACAAGTAGGTGAAATCAACAAGTTTAGCAATCTACTCTTTGATAAACCCAAAGAGTCCAGCTTCTGGGCTAATAATTCACTATTTCACAAAAACTGTTGGGAAAATTGGAAAATGGTAGGGCAAAAACTGGGCATAGATCAATATCTTACACCATATACCAAAATAAAGTCAAAATGGGTTCATGATTTAGGAGTAAAAGTTGATACTCTAAGCAATTTGGGAAAGCAAGGAATAGTTTACTTATCAGATTTATGGAAAAGTAAAGAATTCATGACCCAACAGGAGATAGAGAGCATTACAAAATGCAAAATGGATAATTTTGATTATGTCAAATTGAAATGTTTTGTACCAAAAAAAGCCAATGCAACAAGAATTAGGAGGGAAGCAGAAAACTGGGAGAAAATCTTTGCAACTAGTATCTCTGATAAAGGCCTCATCTCTAAAATATACAGGGAGCTGAGCCAAATATATAGGAATACAAGCCATTCCCCAATTGAGAAATGGTCAAAGGATCTGAACAGGCAGTTTTCAGAGGAAGAAATTAAAGCTATCTACAGGCATATGGAAAAATGCTCTGGATCACTACTGATTAGAGAAATGCAAATCAAAACAACTCTTAGATACCACATCTCTCCTGTCAGATTGGCTAAAATAACAAAACAGGAAAATGATAAATGCTGGAAAGGATGTGGGGAAATTGGAACATTGTTGCATTGCTGGTGGAGTTGTGAGCTGATCCAGCCATTTTGGAGAGCAGTTTGGAACTATGCCCAAAGGGCTATAGAAATGTTCATACCCTTTGACCCAGTAATACCACTTCTAGGGTTGTATCCCAAAGAAATCATGCAAGCGGGAAAAGGACCCATATGTACAAGAATATTTATAGCAGCTCTCTTTGTGGTAGCCAAGAATTGGAAAGCAAAGGGATGCCCATCAATTGGGGAATGGCTGAACAAGCTGTGGTATATGAAGGTGATGGAATACTATTGTGCCATAAGAAATGGGGATGATGCAGACTTCATAACAACCTGGAAAAACCTACACGACATAATGCTGAGTGAGCGGAGTAGAGCCAGGAGAACGTTGTGCACAGCCACAGATATGTGGATTCCGTGAGGACCAACCCTGACATACTGCGCTTCTTTCAGCAACCTAAAGGGGCAAGGACAATTCCAGGGGACTCACGATGGAGAATGCTATCTTCATTCAGAGAAAGAACTGCGAAGTTTGAATACAGATTGAGGCACACTACATGCTCGCCTTTTCTGCTTCTCTTTTGTTTTTGTTTTTGGGGTTTTTTTTTTCTTGTTTGTTTTGTTTTTTTTTTTGTTTTTTTTTTTTTTTTGGTTCTGTTTCTTCTTTCTCATGATTCATTCCATTGGTCAAAATTCTTCTCCACGACTTGACTAGAGCATAAATTAATTCAATGCAAAGTTATACATGACAGTTATATGAGACTTCATGCCGTCTTGGGAAGGGAGGGGGGAGGGAGGGGAGAAAAACTGGAACTCAAAACTATGTAGAACCGTGTGTGGTAAACTAAAAATAAATAAAACACCTTTAAAAAAAAATCCATATTTTGCCTTGGAGCATGATACTCAGTTTTGCTGGGCAGGTGATTCTTGGTTTTAATCCTAGCTCCATTGACCTCCAGAATATCGTATTCCAGGCCCTTCGATCTCTTAATGTAGAAGCTGCCAGATCTTGGATTATTCTGATTGGGTTTCCACAATACTCAAATTGTTTCTTTCTGGCTGCTTGCAGTATTTTCTCCTTGATCTGGGAGCTCTGGAATTGGGCGACAATAGTCCTAGGAGATTTCTTTTTGGGATCTATTTGAGGAGGCAATCGATGGATTCTTTCAATTTCTATTTTGCCCTGTGGCTCTAGAATATCAGGGCAGTTCTCCTTGATAATTTCTTGAAAGATGATATCTAGGCTCTTTTCTTGATCATGGCTTTCAAGTAGTCCAATAATTTTTAAATGATCTCTCCTGGATCTATTTTCCAGGTCAGTGATTTTTCCAATGAGTTATTTCACATTGTCTTCCATTTTTTAATTCCTTTGGTTCTGTTTTATAATATCCTGATTTCTCATCAAGTCACTAGTTTCCACTTGCTCCAGTCTAATTTTTAAAGTAGTATTTTCTTCAGCGGTCTTTTGGACCTCCTTTTCCATTTGGCTAATTCTGCCTTTCAAGGCATTCTTCTCCTCATTGACTTTTGGGAGCTCTTTTGCCATTTGAGTTAGTTTATTTTTTAAGGTGTTGTTTTCTTCAGTGTATTTTTCAGTATTTTTTTGGGTCTCCTTTAGCAAGTCATTGACTTGTTTTTCATGGTTTTCTCGCATCCTTCTCATTTCTCTTCCCAATTTTTCCTCTACTTCTCTAACTTGCTTTTCCAAATCCTTTTTGAGCTCTTCCATGGCCTGGGACCAGTTCATGTTTTTCTTGGAGGCTTTTGGTGTAGGCTCTTGCACTTTGTTGACTTCTTTAGGCTGTATGTTTTGGTCTTCTTTGTCACCAAAAAAAGAATCCAAAGTCTGAGACTGAATCTGGGTGTGTTTTCGTTGCCTTGCCATATTCTCAACCAACTAACTTGACCCTTGAGTTTTTCAGCGGGGTATGACTGCTTGTAGACTAAAGAGTTCTATGTTCCACGTTTGGGGGGGACGTGCCAGCTCTGCCACACCAGCACTGCTCCTTCCCTAAGAACCCCCAACTCGGACTGGGCTTAGATCTTCAGCAGGCTGTGCACTCCTGTTCTCATCTGCCACTTAATTCCTCCCACCAGATGGGCCTGGGGCCGGAAGCAACAACAGCTGTAGCTGCCCCACCTCCGCTGCCCCCGGGGCTGGTAGCCGAACCTCGAACTCCTTCCACTCCCGCAGCTTTTCCCACTAACCTTCTCCACTGTCTTTGGTGTTTGTGGGTTGAGAAGTCCGGTAACTGCCGCAGCTCACTGATCCAGGGCGCTAGGGTACCTTCTGCCCAGCGTCTGGTCTGTTTGGTCCTCGCAGCTCACGCTGGGCTCGGCTGGGCTTGGCTCCCCATGGCTCCCCTCTGCTCCCAGCTCTGTGTGGGATAGACCTCACCCAGAGACCATCCAGGCTGTCCTGGGCTAGAGCCCTGCTTACCTCTGCTGTTTTGTGGGTTCTGCCATTCTAGAGTTGGTTCAGAGTCATTTTTTATAGGTTTTTGGAGGGACTTGGCAGGGAGGTCACACTAGTCCCTGCTTTCCAGCCGCTATCTTGACTCCGCCCCCCCAGATACCAAGTATTTTAATGTCAACTATATAAACGCTCATTGAATTGAATTGGTTTCTCTGTCAATAAGATGAAGATGCTTTGTTCTAAATAAGATCATTATTTCATGAACGCTTGTGATTTAGAAGAATATAAGATTTATCAAAAATGTATCAAACCATAGGTTTGCTTATGTCATCATACCTCCAGCAGTGCCAATAGCATATACTATAATGAGTGAAAAAAAGAAAATAAAAAAAAAACCAACAGCATTTCATCTATCCATTCAGTGATATGCTAGTGTACAAATGGGTACTCATTAGTGCTATCCAATTTTTTAATGAATACTTAAGGTGCTTAAAGTGAAGTCATCCAGTGGGGAAATGAATGCATAAATCTATAGGTTGAAACTATTTAGTATAGTTTGATCTACATGGCAAAATTTAAGTTTAAAATTTCAGTTATCAGCCCACAGCATTTGCCCTTTGCAAAAGGACAGAAAGAGGGAAAAATATAACTTGAGTTTTAATTTGGAAATTTTATCTGGGCTTTACCTTTCATGATATTCATTCAAAATGATCATGTTAGGCAAATATTTTCTAACCCATTCTATTGCTTTATGTGAAATAGTTTTCCCTTCTCTCTTCAGACAGCGAACCTGACCAGGTGTGATCCACTGACAGCCAAGTAGGGGGTCTTTGTTGTGTACAGCTCCTCTCAATGTGGTACAACTTGTCAACGTGAAGAAAATGTTTTGATGTAACACTCTGGGCCAGAAACTGTCTCCACATTAAAAAACAAAACAAAAACAACAAAACAAAAACAGTTATACTCATGTCCATAATACTTGAGCTAAATTCTTCCACAAATATGTATTTACTGTCAGGTAAAAACAGCCTAGGGAATGAGTTTAACATTATTTCAGACAGGCTGTCTTAATATGACTTTATGTGTACATACATATGTATGTATGTGTGTATGTATACCTAATATATACCCTATATAATAACAACACACATATATGTATAAGTATGCATATGTGTGCATATGTGTTTATGGATCATTTCCTTACATTCCAGTTTTACAGGCATGTAGTATAGGAGGTCAACTGTATAGTATGATTCAGTTACTAACATGGCTCCATCAAAAACATGCTCACTCAGCTCTTTGAAATTCCTTTAAATCAGGAGATCAAAGCCTCTCTAGTCATCTAGGTTGTAGAGTATCACTGAATCATAGAATATAGGGAGAGGATTAAAGTGTAAGCAGAGTGGAAAGATAGGAATGGGCCAAGTGACTAAGGGCTTTACAAGCCAAAGAGAGGATATTACATTTGATCTTGGAGATAATAGAGATTTCCTAGAGTTTATTGAATTCAGAAGATATGAAGATGACATGGTCAAACCATTGCCTTAGAAAAATCACTTTGATAGCTGAGTAAAGGATGGACTAAACTGGGGAGAGATGAGGCAAGGAGACCAATGAGCAGACTATTGCAATAGTCTAGACATGACGTAATGAAGGCCTGCATCAGGGTGGTGGCAATGTCAGAAGAAAGTCCGAGAAGGGCATGTGTGTACATGTGTGTGTGTGCACACATGTGTGTATCTGTATACAGATACACACACATACAGATATAGATATAGATATAGACATGATAGTACGAAGGTAGAATAAAGATCTCTTGATAACAGATTGGATTTGGGGGTGACAGAGTGGAAAGTCAAGGATAACACCTAGATTGAGACTGTGCATGAATGAGAGGATGGTAGTATCCTTTACAGTAATAAGGAAGTTAAAGAATGGGAAAAGGTTTGAGGAAAAGATAAATATTTCAGTTTGGGTTGTTGAGTTTAAAATGTCTATGGGATATCTGAGACATATCAATTGGAGATGAGATACTCGAGGTCAGGAAAGAGGTTGGGACTGGATAAATAGACCAGAGAATCATTAGCATGGATATATTTAATCCACGGAGGCTGATGGGTTCATGCAGAGAAATAATATGGAGTGAGAAGCAGACTCATACCATAGCCTTTGGGTATACCCACGGTTATCAGGTGCAAAATAGGTGAACATACAGCAAAAGACACTGAGAAGGAATGATCAGATAAGTAAGAGGAGAAGCAGAGGAGAGTAATGCCATGAAAACCTACAGAAAAGAAATGTCAAGAAGAGGGTGGTTGACATAGACCACAGAGATGTTGGCAAGGATGAAGACTGAGAAAGGGACCTTAAATGTGTCATGTGAGAGATCACTGATAATTTTGGAGACAGCAGTTGAATGATGAGGTTGGAATACAGAGGTAAGAAAAAATTGAGAGGAAATAAACCCATCAATTGTAAGTGGCCTTCTCAAGGAACTTAGCCGCAAATGTGAGGAAAGACCTGGAATAAAAGCTAACAGGGATATGATGTAAATATTTATGAAAGAAGTTAGAATTTACAAGTAGAAAGGAGGGATCCAGATAAAGTGCTTTGGAAAATATGAGGAGAGATTTCTTTCAACAGAGGTATCATGGAGGAGGTAGCATCTAAACTGAATCTTAGAGAGAGGGATTTCAATTAATTTCTGGCATAGAGGATACATTTCAAGGATTCATATACATAGGTTAGTATAGGACAAGAGCCAGGAAAAGCTAGTAATCCAGTTTGGATAGAATGTAGAATATATGAAGGTATGAAATATGAAAGGCTATGGAGGGCTTTAAATGCCTAGTGAAGGAGTTTACATTTATTCTATTGCAAAAGAGAACCACTGAATTTTTTGAAGCAAAGAAATGGGATGGTCAAATCTGTTCCTTAAGAAAATTAATGTCATAACCTCCACCTGGATTTCAAAGGCTG
Source organism: Trichosurus vulpecula (assembly GCF_011100635.1). Classification (NCBI taxonomy): domain Eukaryota; kingdom Metazoa; phylum Chordata; class Mammalia; order Diprotodontia; family Phalangeridae; genus Trichosurus; species Trichosurus vulpecula. The sequence goes on along the minus strand of NC_050576.1, from coordinate 313,134,508 downwards.
TTACCATCTAATACCACACTGCTTATCCTATTTTATTCTCATCATGCCCATATGAAAGTTTCTTTTCCAGGCAAGCTAGTTGTCTCACTGTCTTGTACACATATTATGTTCATTTGGGCTTCTATGTCTTTAATCAGATTGACTTCCTTCAGTTAGAGGAAGTTAATTTTGTTCTCCAGATATGTAAATTCAACCTATCAGTCTAGGCCCAAGTTGAAGCTACTGCATCAATGAAATCTTCCCAAATTACTACAATCTTTTAAGATCCTTTTATTGTTCCCCCTCAACCCCTTTTTATAACCTCTAAAAGATCAAATTAATGTGGAAAGACCTTGAACATAGACCCAAAAATTAGTATTTCAGTCATCTGGGAGTCAATGTAGTTTGCTAAGTTTGGAGAGACTCAACAACTTAAGACTTTTTAGGTTAATCTATTCAACTTTGGACACAGAAACTCATGAAGATCATTTCCTAAGGGCTACAAATCTATTTTGGAAGAAACAATGTTCACATTGACAATGTTGCAGATCTTTTGAAATATCCTTGGTTTGGAAAATAAGTTGAATAAAAATGTTAATGATAACTTACTATTTTAACAAATAACAGATACATAACAATTATGAAATCACAAGTTCATTGAGTTAGAAGAGACCTTAGGACATTTGTTTCAATCCATACCAAAAGAAGAAATTCTTCTTTCACATGCATAACAAGTAGATAATCTATTAATCAAAAATCTCTAATGAAAGAGAATCTGTTTGTTTCTAAAGGAGTCCATCTCCACATTTGAATGGCCCTAGTTATTTTTTGGCTATTTGGCCTATCAATCATATCTAAATTTGTCTCTCAGTCATTTACAGTCATTATTTATAGTTCTTTCTCCTGAGTTCAAGAAGAACAAGAAAATTACCTCTTCCCTGTCATTACTCTTTAACTACTAGAAGGTGACCCATTATGTTCCACCCAAGTTTTCTATCCTCCAGCTTAAACATCTCCAGTTCTTCATTTGTTCCCTTTATGGTATGAACTTGAGGCCTTTACTGTTCTGTTTCTCTTTCTTTGGCACTCTCCAATTAATCAGTGATGTCCCTAAAATGGTCCTTGGCCCAAAGCTATTGGAATGGGACTTTCTTTTTATTGGTAGAGATGAAGGCCCAGCCTGCTGTGAGGGGTGGAATGGAAGAGAGCTCAAGCTTTCATCAATATCTTTGGGTCTCCCTAAGTGAGAGTTCCCTTCGAAACTTTTCTGGTCCAATTCAGCCTTTTGGGATTGGTGAGATTTCAAGTTTTTCTGAGCAGCAAGTAGGCTTCTAGCTTCAAGAGAGAAGATGTAAAAAGCCAATTCCATTTCATGCTACTGAGGCAAAAAAGACTCTGGGAAGAAATGAGAAGATTGAGTAGGCTCCATCATTTCTCTATCCCTGGCTTGATCCTCTAGGGACTCGAGGAATTTTACTTTGGATGGGGACCTATTTTTGATGAAATTAACATTGGCTCTTTGTGATCCCAACTTCCTTTTCCATTTGTTTACTAAGTTTATAAAAGCACTCTTTAATTTTAGGAAGTACACTCACTGACCTATAGTCAGGAGACTATATTTATCTATTAGACTTTATTTATCTATTCTTTCTGAAAATCTAGACATTTGCCTGTCATCGATATGATCGTTCCTCTCCTATTCTTTCCATTGTTCCAAGATTCTTAGCCACAGCTCAGCAACTATATTTTAGGACCCTAAGAATGAAGTTTATCTGAGCTTGATGATTAGTACTCATCAGGAAAGCTAAATGTCTTTTTTTCTGTGCCTCCTTTTGTATCACACTCTCCCCCCTTTACATTTTGTTCTGTTGATTTTAATGAAATTTTAATTTAATTTATTCCTTTTGGCAGTAAAGTTAGGCTTGAGAAGATCTATCATTTCTCTCTTGTCAGTTGTCATCATCCCATCTACTTTAAGCAGTATTCCTAGCCTTTTTGACCATTAAAAAAACAATAATACTTTATTTTTTTCAAAACACTTTTTATGTTCTTAGCTTTCCTTGCCAGACTCAGGTCGTTCTGAGTTTTAGCATTCATAACACTATTTTCATAGTAATTAAACATGCTTTTGGCCTTGTTTCCACTATTTGCATGCGACTTGAAAAAATTCCAGTTTGGGGATTTCCCTAAGTTTCCACATCAGGATCCCTATACAGCTCAATTTTTAAGTTTTCCTACTCATTGTCCTTGTTTCTCTAATTTTCTCCAGGATTTTATTGCAGAGTTTACTGTCTCTCCTGGGCTGACATTCTGTGTGCAATTTTAGGCCAGGAGATTTTACCTATCTTTACTCTTAACCATTTGAAACTGGCTATCCCAAATTTTAGGATACCTATCTAGTGATGCCTAGCTTTCTTCTTCTTTTCTGTTATAAAATTTAAGACTCTCATCATCCAACACCTGGACTATTTCAATAGCTTCTTGTTAGTCTTCCTGCCCCAAATGTTTTTATACTCTTGTTCATTTTGCCCTCAGCCATCAGATTAATCTTCCTAAATCACAAGTCTGACTATGTTCCATGATCACCCCCTATACAATAAATTTCAGTGGCTCCCTATCACCTGGAGGATCACGTATAAAATCTTTATTGGGCTTTCAAAACCCGTTATGTCCTAGTCTACTTCCTAGATTTCCAGTATTTTTATTCTTTACTCCCCACCCATCACCACCGCATTCTCTGATTCAGCGATGCTGCCCTTCTTTTCCTTCCACAGGACCACCATCATCCACCTCTAGGAATTTTCACCAGCTGTGCCCCATGCCTGGAAGTCTTCCTCTCCTTTTCTTCATCTAATAGATTTCCTGAAATCCCAGATAAAATACCTATTTAATGGTAGTGCCTTGTCTGTTGATTATCTCTACCTGGCTCTACATATAACTTATTTGTACATCAATATTTGCGCGTTATCTCCCCCATTAGACTGTGAGCTCCTTAAGGACAAGAATATTTTGTTTGTTTTGTTTTGTTTTTGCTTTTCTCTATATACCCACCCCTTAGCATGGTGCCTGGCCCTTAACTAATGCTTGTTGACTTTACTTGATTTAAAATAAAGGATCTCTTCCTGCCAGAGTTGATATAATTTCCACTCTAGGAAGTTCTTCCTTGTTGGTCATAATCATTCAGAAGAGAAGTTCTTGTTGGTTTCTTTGAAAGAATGAAATTATCATTAATGCAAAGCAAGTCATTATTAGCTTTTTGCTTATCTATCTTTAATTGATAGGAATTATTATCAGAAATGTGGACAAATTGTATCCTCCATTCTTATCCTATCACCTTCTATGACAGGTTTGATATCTGTGTCCCAAACTCATCCATTTCTTCTTTCTGTCTAGATGTTTTCCAATATATTCCAATGTCAACATGACTGCACTCATTGATTCAACCAGATTCTTTGCATTATGCTTTTTATCAATGATTCCTGGGTCCCCTTAATGATAGAGCTAGAAATGAAGCATTGTAGAAAGAGCACTTGACTTGGAGTCAGAAGCCATACATTTGATTCCTTTCTTGATACTTCCTATCTGTCGGATTGTGGGAAAATTACTTAACCTCTCAAAGCTTGTTTCCTCATCTGGAAAATTGAGGTCATACAACTTGACCTATATCCCCACTTCATGGAATTTTTGGACAAAAATGTCTTGTAAACCTTAAAATGTGAGTTACATCTACTACAAAAATACTTTGTGATAATTTAGCAGCTGATAAAAATATTTGTTTCTTAAAGGATGGATAGAAACATTTTTTAAATTTTAAAATATATTTTATTACAGGCAGTTAAACAATAAACAAATAATAAACGGGAATGGCTTATTAAACTACATTTCTATAGAATCAGTCTTCAAGGATGTCCTAATAGAAGTTCAGTCACTAGCACGTCAAAGTCTTAATAAGTAAATGAGAGGTTCATTTCAGGTTTCAACCATTAAATGTTAACATTTAAAGAAATTATTTTGAAAATTTCATTGTAGTGGTGGTAGTTTGCCAGAAGATTCAAATGAGAAAGACTATATAGCACAGGGAATAGAGCATTGGGCCTGGAGTCAGGAAGACCTGAATTCAAATCCAGCCTCAAAAACATCTTAGCTGTGTGAACTGGGACAAGTCACTTAACCTCTGTTTGCCTCTATTTCCTTAAATGTAAAATATAGATAACAACTGCACTTACCTCCCAAGGTTGTAGTGAGGATCAAATGTTATAATTGCTTAGCAAAGTACCTAACTTAATGTTTAATGAATGCTTATCTCTTCTCCCTCCTCCTCAAATAATATACATTCATCTAATGTAAACTTAGGTTTGGGATAAGGAAATGGTAAGAAATGTGGTACACTTCAGAATGAGATAACTAGTGAGGGAAAAATACAGTGTGTAATGAGGACACACATATATATGTCTATATGTGTATATGTATATTCATGTATATATATATATACACATATATACACATATGCATATACACATATAGACATATATATGTGTATGTGTGTGTATGTATATATGTGCATGCATATGTATGTGTGTGTGTGTGTGTACAGGCTTATATACAAATGAACGCAAAAGCACTCATTGAATGTTTTAACTGAGCCAGTCACTATACTAAGTTATGTATATTCAAAGACATAAAAAGACAGGAAAGTCCCTGTACTCAAGGAGCTTGCTTTCTAATAGGGGAAGACCACACAGAAGTAGTAATAAGGGAAGAATATTTTGAACCAGACAAGTCAAAGGGAAAGCTGATGAAGGTAGAGGTAGAGACATTACCAGTGGATAGAGCACCAGCCCTGGAATCAGGAAGACTCAGCTTCATGAGCTCAAAGATGGCTTTAGACACTTGTTAGTCATGTGACCCTGGGAAAGTCACATACCCCTGTTTGCCTCAGTTTCCTCATCTGTAAAGTGAGATGATAGAGAAGGAAATGGCAAACCACTCAAAATGGGGTCATGCAAAGTTGGACATGACTGAAAAGAGTGAACAACATGAAATATTAGCAAACATGAACTACACATTGCATATACACAGGAGTCCTAGCAAACGATTTAGATTGACATATCTTGGAGAGCTATTAAAATAGGACCATATGCCTGATAATAAAAGTGTGACGACAATTGAGACAGAAGAATGACACTTGGATTGGGCTTTAGAACTTGTGAAGAGCAAAATCTATATCAGGATCATAAGGGACTCACAGACACTTACTCCCCCATCCCAAAAATGAGGCAGAAATATTGCCTATATTTGGGTGGCTTATAGAAAAGCACTATGTCATTACCTGCTTTTTTGTGCCTTTTTGGTTTCTGACTAGACAAAATCACTCACCCTGCTATCTGATCACCGGGGATTAAATGTGGTTATTACTGACACTTGGGAACAAAATGCCTGAAGCCAATTTAGAAACAAAATGTAACTGGAAATGGGAGAAATTATTTGTTTTGTTATGTTTTTAAAGTTTAAATGATGTTCTTTGCTAAGCAGCCTCCAAGCATAAGTAAAATGAATAAAAAGATAGCATAAATAAAATTATTTAAAAGACAGCTTGCGGGAACATCCAAAACAGAAAAAAACAGAATTAGAACATCAGATAGTAACTTTAGGTTAATGTGCTCTCAGTTATACTTACTGGAAAAGAGAAATCTTGAACTCTGGCCTCTTTTTTTTTTTTTAAAAAGTGTGTGAGCTAATAAATTAGATTTGTCTAAATGATTAAATCAGGTGTAGGTAGCTAATAAAGGTAACTTAAGAATTAAGAATGAATCCAAACTTTGAGAACATTTGTGATTAGAAGGATGATAATATCCTTAACAGAATACAGGAAGTTAAAAAGAGGAATGAGTTCAGGGAAAAAAAAGATATTGATTCCAAGTTCTTCATGAAGCATTAAGATACCCTAACACTTCACAAATGACTAAACTATGTGTATACATTTGTATATACATATGAATATCTACATGTAGGCAAATATGGGTACATGTGTCAATACACATATATATGTATAATTTACACATATTTTCTGCTGTTGTATGCATAGATAAATTTTCCTAAGCAATACTTTAAAATTCACTAGTGATGCACATAATAAATGCATTATCATCGTATGTATGTTTATAGTATTTCTTGTAGCTGTGCAGTTAAATGGAAGGGCTTACATAAGCTTTCCTATGATAGACAATCTTACTGATATAGATTTCAAGAATTAAGATCAATGAAGAATAAAATTCTATTACACATCACTGCATAAAGATAAAAGTACTCTGAATGTTCCTTACTCCCACAGCCAGGATTTCCAAATGATGGTTGCAGAAATCTACAGAAAAAAGAGTAAACATTAATATATAGAAGTATCTAATGATGATTTAGATTAAATAACATAATAGTTTTATATACAGTTTTATGGTACGATTTTATTTTGATGCATGAGAATCACATGTGTATATTCATATTCTCATAATTTAATTGGTTTGTGATATAAGCATAATTATGTATGTATGTATGTATGTATGTATGTATACGTATGAAGGGGAAGGGGAGGAGAGAAAGAGACACAGTTAGAAAGACAGAAAAAATAAATGTTTGGACTCCTTTAAAATTGGGTCTTTGTTTTGTTGTTGTTCAGTCATTGTTCAGTCATACCCAACTTTTCATGAACCCATTTGGGGTGTTTTTGACAGAGGTACTGGAGTGGTTTGCTATTTCCATCTCCACTTCATTTTATAGAGGAAGAAAATGAGGCAAACAGGGTTACATGATTTATTAAGGGACACATAGCTGATAAGTGGCTGAGGCTAGAAAATGAGTCTTCCTAACTCCAGGCCTATCACTCTATCTGCTGCAACACCTAGCTGCCCCCCAAATTGGGTAATAAGGTGGTGATATTTTTGTAGGGGGATGAGGTATTAGATAAAGAGGTTAAAAGCAAGGAAAAGTACACATAATTTAAGGTTTAACTGTTTTTTTAATTGTTGTTGGTCCAGCATGTGGGTCCTAGTTAAAGCAGTTTCAAGTTCCTATTGCCTAATGAAATTCCATTAATACCAGAGAGACTTAAGACAGAGCAGAGAGAGCAGTGAGTGAACAAGAGGGAGCAGCACAAATTCTATGTTAGCAGAGCAAGTCTACAGTGTGACACCTGTTCCTGGCTCTACCGTTCCAGGATTAGATTAGTCTCACAATGAAAAAGCCATCTATGACATCCTTGATCAGTCTGCATTAGTTTAATTTAACTCTAATATTGATCCAGAAAAGAAGGTAAATAGCATTTTAACCAAATTCATAGATTATACTAAATTCGGAGTTTTGAACACTACTAAGAACAGAGAAAAATAGAAAGGAAATGAGATAGGTTAGAGATATGAGCAAATAATAAAGTATGATTCATTTTTTAAAATAAAGAGGCTATTACATCTGAGGATAATGTATCCTTGACAGAGATATTCAATATGAGAAAGAAATCTTAGAAATATCAGTGCTGAAAAAGATCTCTGAATAACAGTGAACTGAAAATTAGATATAAATTTGCAGTTCAGTAACGAAAAGTAAAAAGGTCAGTTCAATTTGGACCTACAAATCCAGAAGGACTCTATAGAAGAGTAAGTGATGTGTGTGTGTGTGTGTGTGTGTGTGTGTGTGTGTGTTTAACCTAAATATATGTCTTCTATAACTGCATCTAATCAGGTAATGTCTTAATTTGGGAGGTATATAAAGTCACCGTGTTCTTGAAATTCAGCTTCTCACAATTTTAACCATTACCTGAATGAGAAAAGGGCATAAAGAAGCATACTGTTGCTACATTTTCAAGGGGATTGAAAACATATTGTTATGAACATTATGTTCTTGAATTCATTATCATTGACAAGGAATATATACATATACAACTACCTATGGAAACCCAGTGTTTTATACTGGGAAAGACATAGAGGTGGGAATAAGGAGACTTTGCTTTGATACTCTTAATTCTGCCATTCATGTGTTGTTAAATAGTCATTTCATTGCTTTGAGCCTCAATTTTCATATCTGTAAAAAGAGGGTCAATAATATTTGCCTTTATTACCTGATTAATATCAAGTGAACACACTCAAAGAAAAATAAGTACTATATGAATATAAACTATTATTTTATCCCCACATGTCCCTACGTTCACAAAAATATTCAGCCAATATAGTTTCATGTCAGCATGAACTTGGAGGCATAATGGAGGAATATGCTGATTGAAATATAAATTTTCTATTTAAAAAAAGAGCCACTAAATTCCATGAAGAGGATAAAACAACAGCCAGAGTTGATAACATGAGATCGAACAACAACAGAAGAAGAAAGCTACATCAATACCACTTCCTCTGCCATGGTAGGAGAACAAATTGCCATAAACCCAATTAGAATCTCACTTTTCTGTCAACCATATTTATTTCCTTTTCTGGAAGTCTTTTCACAACTCACCTTCTTCATGAAGTTTTGCCAACTAACCCCATTTGGTGCCAGTCATTCAAAATAACACTCAGTAACATTTCACTCATGCCTGTAGCAGTATACCCAGATCTGTCTACCATCCTTTCCACCTCCATGGTGTTTGATTATTTAGTCCATATAAATACTATATTATTGTAAGTTTATAATTATTTTATATTTTTGTACACTGTTGTATATTTCTGTTCGAGAATAGGTTTTGCTTTTGGTTATGATTGTTTTTTAGTCACTCAGTTGATTTTAAGCTCATTGAGGGCCAATGCCCTGCTGACATTTTCTGGCAAGTTTGGAAGTGTGATTGGTTAAATAATTCTCTTTTATCTGCATTCCAGAGAGTTAAGGGAGAGAAACAGATAAAGAAGGAGTTTCTTGGCAGAGATTTAGAAGTCAATAGTCTCCTTTCTACTATACTCACGCAGTTGTCAATATTGTGTTTCCCTTATCTGAGCTGTTTCTTCCTCAGGCTAGTCTTTTGGTAGTTTAGTGCAAGATCTGAACAAAATGAGACAGTTTTTTATTCATTCAGTAGTTAAGAAAAGGATATTTACTCAGCCACGACAAAAAGATATACAACAAGGATAGGTATTGAGGGTACCTCAGGGTGATTCATCTGAGCAAAGCTCCCATCAAGATCCATGAAATACTCATCTGAGAGCCCCTCGCCACCTCTTGGTTACTTTATCTTCAGGTGATAAGAAAATGACACCAACAGTCTGAAATCTGAATCCCCTGAGCCAACCAGATCTCAAGATACATCTCAATATTCTTTAAGGAAAAAACTAGCCTAACCTGCATGGATGATATTGCTCCTATTACAATCTCCAAAGAGAAAATTGTATTGAAATAATTTGTAACAGAACTCTTCATACAAAGGGCTTCCTTTGCAACAACCTTGTAAGATAGATAACATAAGTATCACTGTGACCATTTTACTCATGGTATAATGGAGACTCTTAGTAGGTAAGTGACCTTTCCATGTTCACACAATTAATAATGAGTTGAAGCAGTATTCAAAAAGAGCTCTATGATTCCAAATCTGACATTCTATACATTGAACCGAATTGCTTCAAGTTAATTTTTTACTGCCAGTGTAATTTTTATTTTAACTGACATAATGTTCAAGCACTTTGAAAACTTTAAAGGGTTATAAAAATGTTTCACCATAGTTATACTTATCTCATTCCTCTCCCTTTTTAAAAATTCAATTCAAATAGAAACAGGTTGGAGATAAGTCACTAGCAGTATTTGATGCACTTTTACATTTAATTTAATGACTTTTAATGGTTAAATAAAAGTATCAGGAGGTAAGCTCATCCTCTGTAGGCTCATTGAAAACGTTCTTGCTATGACTCTCATAGCCAACAGGATGTGATATGTTCCTCAATATGTCACCTTAATATGTTTTCACATGATTTTGATCTTCTCTTCCAGGTTAACAAATTTGATAGCTTTTCATTCCACATAATTTAGAAAGCATGGGCATTTAGGATGACAACATCTCTTAAAACATTTTTCTTAAGTTTTTTATCAATTAATGTTAAACTTTGCTCATTATCAACAACAGTTAAGGCTTTCATAGTAGTCTGATTCTAATATGGTTTATTTGTTGAGTTCTCAAGGCTGTGTTAAGGCCTTTATTGCAGTATAGTGATGTGTCACCTTAGGTTCATGACAGACAATGAACAATTGTAGCTACCAGGTGATGTATTGATAGATATTTGCGTTTTTCAGTGTTCAGTGATATGTGGTACAGCTGGTACTTTTTGTACTGTAACCTGCATTAATCAGTAAAACCTGACTACTTAAGCACAACCTATCTGTAATTTCTGATGCTAATGGCCTAAAATTGCAATAATAAGTCCCTCTATTTCAATGAACAAATCCATCCACAAGATCCAGCCATTTATTCAACATTTCATTATTTTTATCATGACTATTTCATTTGGTTTACATATTATACTGTTGTTGCTGGTGGTGATGATCCTTTGTTCTTGACGTGGACCAATGACATCACAAAGGTGTTGTTGTGACTTGCACATGAATTGGATTTAAGTAAGGCAGAGCTGTGCAAAGTCATCAGCCTCACTGCTCCAGAATCATCAAAATCAATTGGCAAGACAAAAGTCAAGATGACTGGTGGTGGCCCAGGATGCACTGGATAACCTTGGACTTTCTGAATTAAGATCTTTCATGGACCTCAGTTTATCTGAAGCAAAACTCATTCAATGACTAATGGCTAGCTAAGAATTGAGACAAAAACTGCCTAATTTACTTAGGCTTTGTTTACCTAAAGAAACAATAAGCCAATAATTTTTAACAAAACATTTGAAAAAATGTCTCTTATGGGCTAGAACATAATAGATTGATTCAGCATTAATTGAACCATTACTGGACTCTTGTAAACTTGAAACAAAGTCTCTGGTAGAGTATCCCAAGGATGCATTCCTATTTCTGTGCTGTTAAAGATTTTGTTCTTAATGACTTTCATAAATCCAAAGAGAATATTATCAAATTTTTGGATCATACGATGTTTTGAAGAATACACAGTAGATAGCTGAATCAAGATGCAAAAAATATTTCAAGAATCTAGAAAGTTGTAGCAAATCAACTAAGATGCAACTAAACAGGTAACAATGTACGTTCTTTAAATGGATTTCAAAAATCAAATTAGCAAATATGTTACACATATATACATATATAGTGTGTACATGTATATACATGTATATACACATTGAGCAAAGAATAAATACACACCAGTTTCTATTTTAAAAAAAACAACAATAACAATAAAACTTTAGGTTTTAATAGGCTGGTCTTCATTCTTTCTCCATGTACTGGCTCTAAATATACCTGTATCTCCCTAATCTTTAAAGACACCTTATTTTACCATCCCCTCAATATGTTTTTTTTTTCTTTCACAGCCAAACTTTTAGGAAAAGCTATCTATATATATTACTTCCACTTGCTCTCCTCTCACTTGTAAGTTTTTTTGCTATCTGACTTCATTCATTCCACTGCTATCTACAAAGTTATCAGTGATATTTTAAATGCTAAATTCTTTTTTTTCTTTTTTTTAAATTTATTTATTTAACATATTTGGTTTTCAGCATTGATTTTCACAACAGTTTGAATTACAAATTTTCTCCCCATTTCTACCCTCCCCCCCACTCCAAGATGGCATATATTCTGGTTGCCCTGTTCCCCAGTCAGCCCTCCCCTCTATCACCCCCCCTCCCCTCTCATCCCCTTTTCCCTTCCTTTCTTGTAGGGCAAGATAAATTTCTATGCCCCATTGCCTGTGTATCTTATTTTTTAGTAGCATGCAAAAACTTTTTTTTTGTTTTTGAACATCTGTTTTTAAAACTTTGAGTTCCAAATTCTCTCCCCTCTTCCCTTCCCACCCACCCTCCCTAAGAAGTCGAGCACTTCAACCTAGGCCACGCATGTATCATTATGTATAACCCTTCCACAATACTCATGTTGTGAAAGGCTAACTGCATTTTGCTCCTTCCCAACCCATCCCGCTTTATTGAATTTTCTCCCTTGACCCTGTCCCCTTTCCAAAGTGTTTGTTTTGATTACCTCCACCCCCATCTGCCCTCCCCTCCATCATGCTCCCTTTTATTGTTTTTTTATCTTCCTCCCTCTTCTTTCCTGTGGGGTAAGATACCCAACTGAGTATGTATGGTATTCCCTCCTCAGGCCGAATCTGATGAGAGCAAGGTTCACTCATTCCCCCCTCACCTGCCCTCTCCCCTCCTCCCACAGAACTGCTTCCTCTTGCCACCTTTATGCAAGATAATCCACCCCATTCTATCTCTCCCTATCTCCCTCTCTCAGTATGTTGCTCTCTCATCCCTTAATTTCATTTTATTTCTTTTACATATCTTCCCTTCATCTTCAACTCACCCTGTGTCTTTTCTCTCTCTTTTACATATATATATGTACTTACATATATAAAAGCACACATATATATATACCTACATACACATGCATACATGTACACATAGATACATACATACATACACATTCACTTATATATATACATAAACATATATATATGCATATTCCCTTCAACTACCCTAATACTGAGGTCTCATGAATCATACACATCATCTTTCCATGTAGGAATGTAAACAAAACAGTTCAACTTTAGTAAGACCCTTGCAATTTCCGTTTCTTGATTACCTTTTCATGCTTCTCTTGATTCTTGTGTTTGAAAGTCAAATTTTCTATTCAGTTCTGGTCTTTTCACTGAGAAAGCTTGAAAGTCCTCTATTTTATTGAAAATCCATATTTTGCCTTGGAACATGATACTCAGTTTTGCTGGGTAGGTGATTCTAGGTTTTAATCCTAGCTCCATTGACCTCCGGAATATCGCATTCCAAGCCCTTCGATCTCTTAATGTAGAAGCTGCCAGATCTTGGGTTATTCTGATTGGGTTTCCACAATACTCAAATTGTTTCTTTCTGGCTGCTTGCAGTATTTTCTCCTTGATCTGGGAGCTCTGGAATTTGGCGACAATATTCCTAGGAGATTTCTTTTGGGGATCTATTTGAGGAGGTGATCGATGGATTCTTTCAATTTCTATTTTGCCCTGTGGCTCTAGAATATCAGGGCAGTTCTCCTTGATAATTTCTTGAAAGATGGTATCTAGGCTCTTTTTTTGATCATGGCTTTCAGGTAGTCAATAATTTTTAAATGATCTCTCCTGGATCTATTTTCCAGGTCAGTGATTTTTCCAAGGAGATATTTCACATTGTCTTCCATTTTTTCATTTTTTTGGTTCTGTTTTATAATATCCTGATTTCTCATAAAGTCACTAGCTTCCACTTGCTCCAATCTAATTTTTAAAGTAGTATTTTCTTCAGTGGTCTTTTGGACCTCCTTTTCCATTTGGCTAATTCTGCCTTTCAAGGCATTCTTCTCCTCATTGGCTTTTTTGGAGCTCTTTTGCCATTTGAGTTAGTCTGTTTTTTAAGGTGTTATTTTCTTCAGTGTGTTTTTCAGTATTTTTTTGGGTCTCCTTTAGCAAGTCATTGACTTGTTTTTCATGGTTTTCTCGCATCCTTCTCATTTCTCTTCCCAATTTTTCCTCTACTTCTCCAACTTGCTTTTCCAACTCCTTTTTGAGCTCTTCCATGGTCTGGGACCAGTTCCTGTTTTTCTTGGAGGTTTCTGTTGTAGGCTCTTTGACTTTATTAATTTCTTCTGTCTGTATGTTTTGGTCTTCTTTGTCAGCAAAGAAAGAATGCAAGGTCTGAGACTGAATCTCGGTGCGTTTTCGCTGCCTGGCCATATTCCCAGCCAACTAACTTGACCCTTGAGTTTTTCAGTGGGGTATGACTGCTTGTAGATTACAGAGTTCTATGTTCCACGTTTGGGGGGGGAGGTGCCAGCTCTGCCACACCAGCACTGCTCCTTCCCCAACCCCCAACCCAAACTGGGCTTAGATCTTCGGCAGGCTGTGCACCCCTGCTCTGATCCGCCACTTAATTCCTCCCACCAGGTGGGCCTGGAGCCGGAAGTAACAACAGCTGTAGCTGCCCCACCTCCGCTGCCCCTGGGGCTGGAAGCCGAACCACGAACTCCTTCCACTCCTGCAGCTTTTCCCACTAACCTTCTCCACAGTCTTTGGTGTTTGTGGGTTGAGAAGTCTCGTAACTGCTGCAGCTCACTGAATCAGGGCGCTAAGGCCCCCTCCGCCCGGCTTCTGGTCTGGATGTTCCAGGCCGCTCAGGCTGGGCTCTGCTCCACTCCGTTCCCAGCTCCCAGCTCCCAGCTCCGTGTGGGATAGACCTCACCCAGAGACCATCCAGGCTGTCCTGGGCTGGAGCCCTGCTTCCCTCTGCTGTTTTGTGGGTTCAGCCATTCTATAATTGGTTCAGAGCCATTTTTTATAAGTTTTTGGAGGGTCTCCGTACGGAGCTCACATTATTCCCTGCTTACCAGCCGCCATCTTGGCACCTCTAAATGCTAAATTCTTGAACTTCACCCTTCTTAACCACTCTGCAACATTTAACATTATTGACTCTCTCCTCTCTTGGTTCTGACAGTTCCTATTTAGAATACAGCACTTTTTGCTGGATCATTATTCCTACCTTATCTTGGTCATTCTTTTCCACATATAACATGGAGAATAAAATACTTTGTAAACTTTAAAGAGCCACTCAAATGTTTGCTATTTGTTTTTATTATTATTATTTGTGACCTCATCATCTCCAGTAGATTCAATCATCATCTCTGCAAAGACAAATTCTACATCTCTATATTCAGCTGACCTGCTTTGCTTCCATGCCAGCTGCCTATTTTCCACCATCCCTATCCCCAACTCTTCAATTTCCTCTGTATGTTTTGTCTTTCTCAATTAGAATGTAGGCTCATTGAGAGTAGGGAAATATCATTTTCTTGTTTTCATATGCCCAGTACTTAGTGTAGGGTCTGGCACACAGTGAGCACTTAATAAATGCTCTATGTTTCCACCTAAATACAAACAGGCTTTCAATCATATGATGGAAAAATATCCCACACAGAAGGAAATTTGGATTCAGTTTACTATTTTTTTTACTTCTCATTCTCTTATAGGGGTAATAGGAATAGGGTGGTTGGACAGGCAAGATTGATAGCAGATTCTACAGGTTACCTTACTGGTGAGGAAAGGAAGCCAATGGGGCTTCCTACCAGTACCTAGATATTTAACCAACAGCATTCCTGTTACTTCCATTTAATCAGTGCATAGTTTCTGGCCAATTCTAGTCAATCTGTTGTCACCCTTTACTTGTTTCCATGGCTGGCTCCTTCTTCAGCTCTTCTTAGCCCCCTATCCTTGTTCCTGTGGCTCTGTGGTGAGTAGTGGCAACCTAACATGTCTGTTCATCAGTCATTTGGACAAGAAGTATTCTAGCCTTGCATGGTTACACTGACTTGTTCTTGGAATTTGTCTCTCTCCCCAAAGCCAATGAGAATGGAATGACCTGGCACTTCATGAGTGAGCTGCGTTATCTAGTCTTCCATCTTCTCACCTCTTCTGTCCACATCTCTGAGAGGAAAGACAGGTTACAATGATACCTGTACATGTTATTTCCCCTGGTGGAATCTCCTTGAGACTATTTAATTGTTACCTTTATATCCTCAACACCTAGCCCAATAACTGGTACATAGTAAGTGCTTAATAAATGCTTATTAATCATTTCCTTGTTCACTTACTTCTGCAAGCCTATTAGCTATAAGACTTTGGCCAAGTCACAATGTTTCTGGGCTTTAATCTTCTTTTCTGTAAAATGAGATTAGACTCTATTACCACTAAGGGTACTTTCTTCTCTAAATATTTACATGATAAAGCAGTAAAAAAAAACAAACAAACAAAAAAAATTAACGTGACCATAGACTGCATTAAGAAAGGGATAGTACCTAGAAAAAGGGAAATGTAGGTGTACTGTAATCTGCTATGATTAAATGACACCTGAAAAATCATAGCCTATTCCAGGCCTAATGTATGACAAATTGGTAAATATTCATTAGAATACAGCACTTTTTGCTGGATCATTATTCCTACCTTATCTTGGTCATTCTTTTCCACATATAACATGGAGAATAAAATACTTTGTAAACTTTAAAGAGCCACTCAAATGTTTGCTATTTGTTTTTATTATTATTATTTGTGACCTCATCATCTCCAGCTGGTTTGGTGAAGGATAATCTATAAATGGTGATGCAGTATAAAGATCAGTGGAAAAAACTGGGAAGAAAAGACTTAGACATGAGAAATTCTTCCAAACTTTGAAGAGCTGTCCTGGGAAAGAATAATTAGACTTGTTCTACCCGGCTCCAGGGGCTAGGAGTGACAGCAATAACTAATAGTTAAGGAGAAACTTAAAAGTAAGGGAGAAGAACTTGAAATGAAATCAAAAACAAGAAATGCTTCCTAGCAATTAAAGCTGTCTAAAAAGGGAACCAGTCCCCCTTCATGGAAATTCTGCCAACATCTATGATGGGGGCACCTGTACACGACATTTGGAATGGAAATCTTATGCAGATATAGGTGGCATGAGATGCCCTCTGAGATCCCTTCCAATTCTTAGATTCTGTCATTAGATTCTGTGATATAGTCAGTTGATAGGTACAAAGGTTTTACTAGAACAAGAGTATTCATCCACCTTGATTTTTTTTTCCTACTTAAGGCCTATGCACCTAATAGGTTACTGGCTGGAACTAATTGCCAGGTGTGACTATGCAAATCTTACCTTCAGGCAAATCTCAGCAGTTCTAATCTTTGCAGAAAGAATTGGCTATATGAACACCAAATTGCACTAATAACGAAATACTTTAAGTTTAATCCTGAATTACTAGTTCTTAAGCACCCTGGTGAATCCCGCAGGCTCTACAATTTATTCAAAGCTCTGAGTCTCAGGACAATTCAATGAACATTATTCATATGTGCCAGGTTATGCTGATGAAACTATTCCTTTGGACCTGAGAAGCATTTTGTTGTTGCCGGTTTACATATAGATACTTTTCCCCCATCAAAATAGTTATTTTCTTTGCTTTCCTGGCCACAACAATACCTTGTTGAAAATATAAAGCATCTGTCAACAAGCGAATTGTTTGTTATTACTGATCCTCCACTCCCCAAACGAATAGAATTGACTTTTTATTATTGCTTTTAACATGAATACTACTGTTTCATGTATAAAGTAATTTAAAATTTACATGGATTACTCATTTGATTCTCATGACTCTAAGCACCTTTTTTTCAAGAAAGATAAAAGAAAGGCATCTGTAAGGATAATTGATTTTGATTTCTGGCAAAATTCTAGAAGGTAATATTGAATGAAGTATTTGTGAACACTGAGAAAATTAAGTATTAATGTTTTCTTAAACCAGCAAGACTACATCAAGAGGTCACGCCTGACAAATCATTTTCCCTTTTTTAAAATAATACCAGTAAACTAATAGATCAGGGGAATGCTATGGGTATAGTTTTGCTAGAGTTAAGGAAAGAATTTGATAAAGTTTCTCATGTTATTCTTGTGGAAAGATAGAGCTATGTGGGTTAGACCAAAATGAGGTAGATTCAAAACTAATTGAATAGCTAGACTCAAAGAAGGACGATTAATGATTAGATTTAAACTTGAAAGGTCTCCAGTAGAGACCCACAAGGATCTTTGTTTATCCTTTCTTGTTTAACAGGCTTATCAGTGACTTCAAAAAAGATATAGAAGAAATGTTTTTCAAATTTCAAATGAAATAAAGCTTAAAAGGAAGAATGGGAGAAACTGATACAATGTATGCCAGGGTTTGGATCCAAGACTTGACAGTGCATTCACATTGAACCTAATCTTTTAATAATGTAGAGTCTTATGTCTAATAAAAATGTAAAGCTTTATGTATTAAAGGCTGATAAAATGTAAAGACTTATGTTTAGGTTCAAAAGAGTCAACTACAGAAGTATAAGGTGTGGGAAACACTAAATAGCATTTCATCTGAGAAAGAATTCAGTGTTTTAGTTCTAAGTCTTCAAGTTTGAAATGAGTCAACAATGTGACATTTTAGCCAGGAAAACTAATGAGATCTTAGGTTGCATTCAGAGAGGCACAGGACTCAAGAATAAGGAGGAAATAGTTCTGTTCTGCTCTCCCTTAATCAGACCGTATCTGGTACAGTGTAATCAGTTCTGTCCACCACATTTCATCAAGGACTTTGAACTAAAATCTCTTTGTAGAGACATTAGTAGAGGTAGGGAGACTTTAGGTGAAGGTTCGGTTGGAGTCTATCAAAGCAGATTGTTGAAAGCTGCAGAAGTTGGTGAGCCAGTGAGGTGAAATTAGCAGCTTCCAGTGTTGAATTAAAACAAAATAATTCTGGTTCACAGCTTCTTTGTCCCTTTGTATCCTTTGAAAAACTCACAAAACATAAAACCAAAAAACCTTTCCATTCATTTTTACTTTTATTCCATTAAAAGCAACTAAGAAGAGAGGTTAAAAGAAAAGGAGGAAAAATCAACCTTGACTGTTACATTATTGCAGTATGCTATGTGAAGTATTGTTTCTTATACTGTGTTTTAAAAAATGGACAGTCACAGTGATATTACATCTTATGAGTTGGGAGGGTTAGGAAGGTTAAAAATCCACTCAATAGAAAAATGAGGAGAAATATATTTTTGTAATTTTTGAGTATTCTTTAGACTATAACCACTAGATCGCCATTAAACCTGAATCAATTAAAGGGGGAGGGGAGAGTATAGGCTATTCATCAGAAACTGGCATTCATTGTGGGGGCCACACAATATCCCACCCTTCATTCAGCCTGCGTAGTAATTAGCAGATGACAGCTGTCATCTCTCTAGAAGAACACAGAGCAAAGGAATGAGCTGAGGTAGTCAAAGTTGTCAGTAGTTCACCTTTTAGACTGGCTCTACTACTTTCATTCAGCATCTTGTTGCATAGATTCCCTGATAAGCATTTACTGTTCAGTTTTTTTACATACATATAGGCTTCATTATTCATATGATTTTCTCAGAAAAGACTTTGTATTTATAGATAGATAGACGATAGGGCATGTGTACATATGTGAGCCCACGTATTTATTTATTTTCTGTCTCTGGCCCAGGGACTTTCTATTTTCCATTGACCTTGAGTCCCTAAGATTAACCTGGAAATCAAGTCAATCACCTGGAAATCAGGTTAGTCAGATTTTAGTTCCTATGATATAACATAAAAGATCTCCTTATCCAACCTGACATCTGTATATTCAATTCTAAAGACAACTCATTATTCATAAGCGACACCAAACATTAGGTATGTATTGATGAAATAACTTGAGCACTATTTGACATCAAGACCTGATAGATAAAGCATTTATCTAAAAGGCTTTCCACCTTTCCATAAAACCAGGCCAAAGAAGTACTGCAATAAGTTTGCCCCCTGATTCCATAAGTAGTATATGGTGTTTAACTTGGAAATAGAAATGACAAAGCTTCCTTCCTATATTCAAAGACAGAATAAAGCCCCACTTCCCCTCTTCTTGGATTTTAAATTACTTGTGCCCCAGCTGTTAGCACTTACATTGTTTAAGGATCTGCAGTGGGCCTTAAGACAGGTATTCCATAGGCCTGGAGGGATAAACCTTGGTGTGGGAGTGATCTGTGGACCTATTTTTCTCAGTGAATGATATTTACTGCAATTTGAGACCAAAGATCAGTCAACTATACCCCAATAGTTTATCTCTATTAGTTTGGCTTCAGATGCAATTTTATGTCTGAGGTTCTTTTTGTATTTTCACAATAACTTAACGCAAAAGGCAACCACTTAGAGAATATTAGATGATGCAGTGGATAAAGCACCAAGTTTGGAATCCAGAAGACTCATCTTCTGGTGTACAAATCTGGCCTTAGACACTTACTCTCTGTGTGACCCTGGGCGAGCCACTTAACCCTGTTTGTCTCAGTTCCTCAAGTGTAAAGTGAGCTGGAGAAGAAAATGGCAAATCACTTTCTTTGCCAAGAAAACACTAAAATGGGGTGATGAAGATTTGGGCACAATTAACAACTCAACTAGAGAGCATTTGCTGGTAGCTGGTGAAAAACTAAATATGCATCCATTATCTATGTAAGTATTTATTTACATGTTGAAATTCCCTGAAAGCTGGCTGTTTGGTGGGGGGAGGGGGTTGTCCTTTTGCTTTCATTTGTATTCCTAGGGCTTATCACAGTGTCAGGCACATGGAACTTAATGAATGCTTGTTGATTGATCAGTTTATCAATAAGCCACGCCCCAAAATTACAATGTACTCCTCTTCTCTTTATTTAATGAGATCATTTTCCATGCCCACAACCCCCTATACTTGCCCTTAATGAAGTCATTTACATAGTTTCTCATTTTTAAGTCATCAGTGATATATTGTAATTGAACTATGCCCATCAAGTGTCTGTTGATCCATAACCCTCTAAATCATTTCTAATAGAGAATCTTGCAAAAATGGTGATTCATAGTCTTATGATACCATGCCTTGTAGCCGAAAAGTATTTTCTAAGAATATTGGAGTTAAAGACATAGGTTTTTTTGTTTTATTTTGAGTTAGTGATTAGTTCAGGATTTATGAAAGCATTGTACCTTTTCACAAATGTAATCCAACTTGATCTTCTCTGAGTATCCAATTATAAGGTCAATTATTACCTGTGGGTAAATTCATTTACCTTGGCAGTATGCTTTCTAGGGATGTACATATTGATAATGAGTTTGACACATGCATTACCAGACCTAGATTAGTATTTGGGAGGCTCTAAAGGAAAGTATGGGAAAGGAGAGGTATTAGACCATCTACCGAACTGAAGGTCTGCAGAGACATTGTGCTGACCTCATTGTTGTATGCCCGTGAAACCTGGACAGTCTACCAGCACCATGGCAGGAAAATGAATCATTTCTATTTGAATTGTCTTAGGGAGATTCTAAAGATCACCTGGCAGGATAAGATACTACACACTGAGGTCCTTTCTTGAACTACGCTGCCAAGCATTCAAACTCTACTGCAGAAAGCACAGCTTTGATGTGCTGGCCATGTTTTTTGAATGCCAAACATACACTTTCCAAAAAGACTATTTTATGAAGAACTCACACAGGGCAAGTACTCACATGGTGGTGAGAAAAAGCAATACAAGGATACTCTCAAAGTCTCTCTTGAGAACTTTGGAATTGATTGTCTGACATGGGAAACACTGGCACAGGAGTGCCCAATGTGGTATGCCCCCAACAAAGAAGGTGCTGTGTTTTATGAGCAAAGCAGAACTGAAGTAGCTCAAAGGAAACATGAGATGTGCAAATTTAGAGAATCTACCCCAAACGTTCATATGGACTATTTGTGCCCAACTTGTGGTAGAGTATTCAGAACTTGTAATGGTTTGATCAGCCACAGTCAGACATACTGTAACAACTCTAGAATAGTGATGTCATTTTAGTCCTCTTTGAGAACAAAGGACAACAACCAATAAGGTCAGTTCATTGCCAACAAGCAACACCAGAGATCGTGGTATATATTGAGGGAATGATTCAGGCCCTCTTTACTTGCATGGGACGTGGGAGGGTAGGACCTATGATTTCATTACTGCTAAATTTCCTAATGCAGAAACTCCTTCCAACAATACAGGTAGGCCTCATCCATCTGTTCCTTATAATCTTCCAGAGGTGCCAGTATCACAGAGAAATTAAGTGACCAGCCTATAATCACATAGCTATCATGTTCAGAGATGTGACTTGAATCGGGGTTTCTTCCTTTTTGTTAATTGATAATCTTTATTCCATGAAATTATAATTCCTTTTTTTTATTAATTCGCAATTATTACAGAACTTAGTAATGGGGGAAAATAGCCAAAAAATGCTAAGTTGGCCTGGGCATGATTGAAAATTATTAACTAATCCTATTGTTTTTACATGTATTTTAAATAAAGTGGAGGGGAAAATACTTTTTAGAGGGAAAATAAAGAGAAATCAACAGAAGTGATGAGGATTCTCATTGTCCTCACTAAGTTACTTTGACAGTCAACCAATGATCTCAAGCCAGGCATGGTCTACAACCAAACCATAATGGATAATATCCTAAGTCTCAGGATGTGACATAGGGCGGTCCTGAAGCATCTTCTAAAAATGAAAACAAACTCTTCCTTTTTCCAAAATACTAAATTTATAAGATATCACTAATTATATTGGGACCTGTGTTCAAATGGATGATAAAATAATGAGAATAGATTCCAAACTGTCTTATTATTAGTGTATGCAATCACAAAACACTCAGAACTCATGAAAATTTCAGTTCTTTACTGTCATAGTAAATATAACTCAACTAGAAAAAAGACACTATAAAGTGAATGAAAGTGAGTGTGTAAATACACTTATCTTCAACATGTCATGCAAAATAATAGTTCCAAACTTCTTTGCTAAGTTCAAATCCCTCCCAGGTGCTCTCAGTTATCCACAATACCCAAGTCATTTTATTTCATTCCTTTAATGCTCCTGGTACAGCCTTATTTTTAGCTGAGATCTTTTAAAAGATCTTGGATTTTATTTTCTCTAGACAGAATTTACAGCTGAAGTTACATTCTAAGCTTTCTGAACACCTCAAGTCAATATCTAATACACTAGCAATGTTGTTTCTAAAAGAGTTCAGAGAGAGTTTGAAATATGCCCTGGATAGATATTGGTTATGTTTATCAGACTTTCCTGGGGGATAGTTAAACTAACACATTTTCATGAAATATTCAGGTTTCTTAGGTTTCTGGAGTCTATTCTTTTTTAGGTCTAATGCTTTGTGGGGGCCTATTGTTTACACCTATTAGTAATAGGCAGATAAACCACAGTAGGTAATTACAAAGAAATTTATGACTTTATATTTATTTAACAAAATATTAGAAATTCTTTCTTTCTTCTTTTTCTCTTGTTTTCATCTTCCTTCACTCAAATGCCCTTCTCAGAGGCAGGTAGGTCAAATTATGAGTAAAGCACTGAGCCTGGAACCAGGGAGATGAGTTCAAATCCAGCTTCAGACATTAGCTGTGGGACCCTGAACAAGTCACTTAACCTTTCTCTGCCTCAGTTTCCTAACTGAAAAGATGTGGCTAGCAATACACCCTACCTTCCAGGATTGTTGTGAAGATCAAATGAGATAATATTTATAAAGTGCTTAGCACAGTGTCCAGAACATAATGGGCACTTAATATATGTTTATTTTCCTCCTTCATCCTGCAAGTATGCAATTTTTTCCCCTAGAGGAAACAAATGCATAACAACAACAAACATATTATCTTGTTAGGAGAAAAATATAGAGAACCATTTCCCAAATATGGGTTTGGACATTTGATTATAAAGATGTATCACATTAATTTTCAATGAAATTTATAACATTAAATATAAGTGGATAATGACTCATTAATAAAATGATAAATGTTAAATTGTATATCTTAAATGCGACACTGATTTGAGGTAGTGTCTCATATTGCATAGGTACCTAGCACTAGTACTACAAAATATGGTTGAAAGTGATAAGAAGATTAAATAATGATTCCTACCTTTGTCTTAGTGCTTTAAAAGGCTGCATAAAGATGGGTTCAATACTTTTGCTGGGAAAATCTTATCTTACTTACTGAGTAAATCACAGACATTACATCAGCATCAGGCTGACCCAGCTTTGATATGCTGGGAAAACCTTTCCCAGGGACACCCTCCATACTATAAATAACTCATTAATAAATCATATGAAATAAGTCTGTGCCATTATACTTCCTTAGAAATGAGATTGTTTGGCTTAAAGGAAATAAGCAATCACATCTTGGCTACTGCTTTGAGTAGTGCAAAATGAATCCATGTATTATTCTGTAAATAAGATGATAATACAGGAATGTGTGAGGTCTTACATGTAACATGAAAGACCCATTAGGTGTTAATTAAGCCTTTCTGGATTGAAACAAGCTATACCAATTAAGTATTGAATATTCAGGAATAAAAGGATGCACTGAAGCACATCTTTTGCAATTTTGTTCTCTATCCTTTCTAATGTTTTCAGTCACTATGCCTGTTAAATAAGTCCTTTGTTGAATACATCAAAACACCTGCAAGCCTTTGATAAAAACCTAATGAAATTCATAAAAATTTTTTTAGCTCTTTAAAGAACTTGCATGTATAAGGGAAAGACTGACCTTATAGACCTTAGCATATCAGAACCTGAAGTAACCTGGTAAGATTTTTTTTTTAACCATATGGTGTTAAGAATGATTGGGAAGTCATTTTTTATGGTGCTAGAGATTTCTTTTCAGAATACATGTTGAATTTTATATGGGCCATGCATTTTATCTATACTTAAAGTTAATGCTAAACATTGTTGTAGATAATATAGCTAGTATAACTCGGAAATATCATGGAACTATTCAAAAGAAAGTTCTATTTCAGATTACTAAAATGGATTCCTGAAAGAAAGACGGGGATGCTTTATGGGGAACAAAATTAAATACTGATAGGTTTCTTTGAAATGCATGTAGTGCCATTCATTCTGTGGAAGCCCATTGCTTGCTGAAGCCAAGTATTTGCTCCAAAGTGCACATCTACTACAATGCAGTGTCAACAACAGCTTCAGTTTTTAAAAGTGAGGTCATGGTGCACTTGACACCTTGGCTGACAGGGCTCCCACACGTGCAGCATGTTCTGTCAGTACACCACAATTTAATGACGGTTGTGATAAATGGCAGCATTGTGTCATCTTTAATGGAAAGCTGAATTTTGCTATGAATGAGTATACAAAATAGCATCAAATTCAGTTCTTCTTTTTAGAACAATCAAAACACAAATTGGAGTTGATAAACAGATTTATCTCAAAATGTATTTAGATAGTAGCAATGCAAATGAAATGTTCTAAGTAAAAACTTTTGTGGCATCTGTGAGGGCTGCCTAGGCAAACAAAGGTGTGTTAACATTCTGCCCAAAGTATTTCCAAATTGAAGGTATTCAAAATCTAAGTATCTTATGCTTATGGAAATAATGGAGAGACTTTAGTTGGACAATAATGTAATTATAATAGGTGGATCCAAAAGTGATTTAAAGGACCATTAATTTAGAGCTGAAAGGGACCTTAAAGGATATCAAACTCAACACACTCATCTTACAGATTAGGAAACGGCAGCCCAAAGAGCTTGCATTACACAGAGAAAATTACAAAGATAACAAGTGAAAGAGAAAGGCTATGAACCCACCCAAAAACAATGCTCTTTTCACTTCATCTTGTTGTTGAATGGCTGGACCTCAAAAGTAGTCATTAATTGTTGGATGTCAGCATGAAAGGACATCTCTAGTGTTGTGCCCCATGTATCTTTGTTTTGACCTTGTACAAGTCACTTAACCTTGCTTGCCTCAGTTTCCCCATCTGTAAAATGAGCTAGAGAAGGAAATGGCAAATGACTCTACTATTTCTGCCAAGAAAATCCCAAACGAGGTCACAAAACATCAGATATGATTGAAATGACTAAACAACAACAACAAAAAATAGATGGCATGCTTATCAGTTTCAGAAATGACACATAGCCTAGAAGGATATCTAAAACACTGTATGATGCAAGTCAGTAACCAAATAAACTTTGATAGGCTAGATTTTGGACTGGACCAAATAAGATGAAATTTGATAGGGACATACATAAGGCTCAAAAATCAGTTTCCCAAGTATAAAACAGGAGAGGCAGCATTAGGCTTCAGTTTGTCTGAGGAAAGATCTTAAGAGTTTCATTTGACTGTATGCTCAATGATTGTCCCAGTGTGATATGACAGGCTATGGGCATAGCATCTAAGTGTGATTAGGGGTTGAATAGGACTTATGCAAAGTTGCCCTTTATGTGCTAGCTCACCACGTGAACACTTTGGGGAGGTCAACTTTTCTGGCTGCCTCTGGCTATGTGGCAGCTCAGTGATGAGAGCACTTGGTACTTTGGTATGACAAAGCAAACCATTTGTAGTCTCTTGGTTTCCCTCACTTTCCCATGACAGTGGCAGGAAGAGAGAGGACTATATTTAAGTTTTAAAAAGAGAGACAGCTCCCAGCTCATTCTCTTCCTTTGATCTTCCAATGTGTCAAAGTAGCTCTGAGCAAAATTCCCAGGAGCATCGAGGGGGAGCATGGTACCCCCTTTTCCTCCACCTTAGTCTAAATGGCAGCTTGGCTGGGAGCCTGGCTGATTTTTACTTCTTTAATTGACTAAGTGCCCTGATCTCAAGATAACCATGTCTCCAAGTTTGGATTTCTTAGAGATCCCAGGTTATCTGGTGGAACTAATTGTCCCTAGGGAAGACAACCACTAACAAGAGGAATAGGAAGTTCTAGTCTATTTGGCCAGTAGACATAGACCTTGAAGTGTTGCTCAGTGCCCAGCCATGATGAACTGTAGCAATACTTATACTGCCATTCCTCAAAACATTTTATGCTCTTATGAAGTTTAAGTGTCCACCTCCTTAGCAAAGTATAATAGTAGGTTGTATTGCCACTTGTTTTGTTTATTTAAGTCTTTTTGTCAATGTGTGATTTTGAGTGTTTCATATTAAACACTACGTTTTTTTGTAGGGAAAAAGACCTGTCCCATGTCTGGCTCACATTATGTATTAAGTATATTTTACTCACACTTTGGGGAGAACTTAGATATGATCCAAAAGTTAAGTTTTGATAGAGGCATAATAAGCCAAAAAATATTGAAAAGGGAAATGACTCCCCCATCCCCCATTAGAGTCTAGGCTCCTTCCAGAATAAAACCTGGTCCAAACCACTAGTGTAGATCCAGAAGAGAGGGTCCCTTAGGTGGACAGGGAGTAGGTACAGTGCCCTACACAGGTATGAAGAACCTGTGGCCTTGAAGCCACATGAGGCCCTCTAGATCCTCAAGTGTGGCCCTTTGCATCCAAACTTATGTAAATTTTGGATTCAAAGGGCCACACTTAAGTCCCTAGAGTGCCACATATGGCGTCATGGCCCAAGGTTCCCCACCCTTGCAAACCCTCAGGGCCCAGAAGTAGTTCCTTATTATTAGGAAAAAACAAGGTAGAGACTGTCCCAACCTAATCTTTTCTGGTCAGATCAAATCTGAGCCATTGTGTTTAATCCTGGGCTCACATTTTAAGTGGGTGATTAAGAAGCCTGAAAAAGAGACCAACCAAAGGAAGGTCTTGACTTCAAACAATATAAGGAACAAGTAATGAACTAGGAGTGTTTAGGATGGAGAAGAGAAGACTCAATGAATATACACTAGCTGTCTTTGAATATCTGAAGATATGTTGTAGGAGGAAAGATTAGACTTGCCCTATCTGGGTCCAGAGAACAGAATTAGTAGCAACTGGTAGAAATGGCAAGCAGGCACATTTAAGCTTGATGATTAGGGAAAAATCCTAAAAAGTAGAGCTGTCCAAGAATGGAATTGGCTGCTCTTAAAAAAGATGCTGGAGACCATGGAGCAAAAATATTAGAATGGAGTTTCCTTTCCGGAGTTAGGTCAACCTTGATGGCCACTAAGATAGATCCCTTCTAAGTCTAAAATTTTGTGATTCTCTAAACATCTCAGGCATTTTCTTTACCTTTGCAATCTGCTATCTCATTCTTCTTCTTGACATTTCTGATACTGAACCTTTGTGCCTCCCTAACTCCTGTTGCTCCATTACCTGGGTATCTAATCTTGGTTTATAATCTAACTCTGACTTCCTGTGCTATTAATCCCGAATCTTGCTTAATATGTCTTCTTGTCTTCTCAGTACTGGCCTTTATATGTATGACTTGAGTCTGGGAACCTTAATTGAGGGAGCTAGAAGTGTGAAGAATAAAAGTGAGCAAAATTTAGATCAGAGAATTCAAGGTCACTTAAGTAGCTTGGAATCCTTGAATAGCTCATTTAATCTCTCTAAGCCTCAGTTTTCTGATCTGTAAAATCAAGTTTTAGAATAGATAATATCTAAGGTCTCTTTCAAATGAAACTTTGCTATCTTAAAGCTCATATTCTTCTTCAACTTGGTTCTTATACAGGCTCAGAATATCCTTAGAATTGAATCTTTCTAATAAAATCATGCAGTTAAGAACAACTAATATTCTTTGCCACTTAGCCATTATAACACATTTATTTATATTGTGAGGCAATTAGGGTTAAGTGACTTGCCCTAGGTCACACATCTAGTAAGTGTCTGAGGACAAATTTGAACTCAGGTCCTCCTGACCCCAGGCTGATGTTGTGTCACCTAGCTGCCCCTAAGTTGTTTTTTTTTTAGAACTACATTCCACTCTCCCTTTTAAAGTCCATGGGACAAAGGAGGGATTCCTTTTTACTTTCACTAAATAAATGTTTGATTACAGCCATAGTTTTACTTTGGTGGATGTCTTTGTATTTTTGATTTTTAAAACCATGACATCTTGGATTGTGTTATGTCAAAGTGTGTAATCTAAGTATTTGGCAACCCCAGCTTTTGCAGTCATTGTCTGAAATCCTAGTCAAATGATAGACACTAGTACAAGTGTGGGGAACCTGTGGCCAAAAGCCCACATGTGGCCTACTAGGTCCTTGGGTGAGGCCATTGGACTGAGACTAAGTTTTACAGAACAAATCCTTTTATTAAGGGGATTTGTTCTGTGAAGTTTGGAATCAGTCAAAGGGCCTCACTTGAGGACCAAGAGGGCCACATGTAGCCTTGAATCCACAGGTTCCCCACCCCTGCACTAGTAGGTAGAAAAAGATGAAGTTCTAGGAAATAGATTGGAGGTCAGAATGAATTACATTAGCAAGGAGACCTGTAATCATCCTGGTGGGAAGGGGTCACTGTTCAACATTAAAATTCCCTTTGTTGGCCAACTCCCTGAGCAGCCATCAATTGGAAGTAGCCAAGAACAAAGGTAAAGATGCCTAGGAAAGGGGGTGGGAGAAAGCAGAAAGAAAATTACTTAGAACTCTGAGACATTATGCAGAGAAGGTAAAAAATGCCAAAGAAGTGATAGTTGTATGGATTGTATTTGCTTTGAAGTACAGAAAAATTCTTAATTAAGCAATTCTTTTAAAAATTTACCTTGAAACACTGCTAACTTCAACCTTTACAGTATTTGCACTTAGTCTCTCAAGACCCTGGGGGTGTAACCCTAGAAAAGCTGGAGGGTTGACCTTAAAATAAAGGTCCTTTAAGCCTTTCTCTTTGCAGTGACATGGAAAAATCAGATCACAGAGAAGTGCTTGGGGCTGTTAGGACCTTTCTCTGATTGTTCTGCCAAAAAAGTTTTGATCTGTACCTTACATTCAGCAGTTTTCTTTTCCCACTCAATTGCAATTAAATGTGGTTCATTTAAATGCTTTTTCCCCACAATATTTTCAAAGAAGTAATTATGCATTTTTCTTATAAAAAGAAATGAAACCCCACATCATTAAAAAAAAACACATAAGATTGAACTTTTAAAAAAGCGCCACAGAAAAAACAATAAACAAAAACAAAAATAAACCTAAAGCAACATGCCAAACATACTGGGCAGATGATCAGAACTTGAATTGAAAGAAAACTCATGGGAATATGATACAACCAGTTCTTTTTCAAAATAAAATCATCAGTTCTGTATATATTTTGAGATGATCAAAGAGGGAAGGATTTTTTTCCACATAGAATGTTTACTATCTGAGCCCTGCAGCTGATTCTCAATTCAAATGGACTATAAGCCATGAATAGGAGAGCAAGTGGGACAGAGTCTCTCAATAATCCATAGAAAATGCATTATAGTTGCACAGTTAATTACTTAGTTCAATGTTTGTCAGTGTTTCTATTCTAAAACTCTATTTTCCAGGGTTTATAATTGAAACATAAAATTTTGCTTGTGGCCTCACTCATTTTATTTTCCAGCTAGTGATTTTATTTATTTATTTTTGGTTGACTACATTTAAAAAGTGGATAAAAATCCTGCCTTATTTTAGTTTATTCTAAAATGAAAGAAGGAAATTCATACGACAAAAGTAAAGACTCCCTATCTAGGAAGCTTTCAATATTTTTAATTAACAAGTCTATGTTACATTGAAAAGTAATATGAGGCAGAACCCAGAAAATAGCAGAGGGAAGCAGGGCTCCAGCTCAGGACAGCCTGGATGGTCTCTGGGTGAGGTCTATCCCACATGGAGCTGGGAGCTGGGAGCTGGGAGCTGGGAGCTGGGAGGGGAGTGGAGCAGAGCCCAGTGTGAGCGGCGCGGACCAACCAGACCAGGAGCCAGGCAGAGCGGGCCCTATCACCCTAAATCAGTGAGCTGCAGCAGTTACCAGACTTCTCAACCCACAAACACCAAAGACAACAGAGAAGGTTAGTGGGAAAAGCTGCTGGGGACAAAGTGTAAGAAGGAGTTCAAGGTTCTGCCACAGCCCCGGGGGCAGAGGAGGTGGGACAGCTACAGAACTATAGCTGCAGTCACTTCCGGCCCCAGGCCCACCTGGTGGGAGGAATTAAGTGGTGGATCAGAGCAGGAGTGAAGAGCCTGCTGAAGAACTAAGTCCAGTCCTGGTTGGGGGTTCTTGGGAAAGGAGGAGTGCTGGTGTGGCGGAGCTGGTGCATCCCCCCAGGCTTGGAACATAGTTCTCTTAACTCTACAAGCAGTCATACCCTGCTGAAAAACTCAAGGGTCAAGTTAGTTGGCTGGGAATATGGCCAGGCAGCAAAAACACACACAGATTCAGTCTCAGACTCTGGAATCTTTCTTTCGTGACAAAGGAGACCAAAACATACAGCCAGAAGTCAACAAAGTCAAAGAGCCTACAACAAAAGCCTCCAAGAAAAACATGAACTGGTCTCAGGCCATGGAAGAGCTCAAAAAGGGTTTGGAAAAGCAAGTTAGAGAAGTAGAGGAAAAATTGGGAAGAGAAATGAGAGGGATGCGAGAAAACCATGAAAAACAAGTCAATGACTTGCTAAAGGAGACCCAAAAAAATACTAAAAAATACACTGAAGAAAACAACACCTTAAAAAATAGATTAACTCAAATGGCAAAAGAGCTCCAAAAAGCCAATGAGGAGAAGAATGCCTTGAAAGGCAGAATTAGCCAAATGGAAAAGGAGGTCCAAAAGAACACTGAAGAGAATACTACTTTAAAAATTAGATTGGAGCAAGCGGAAGCTAGTGACTTTAAGAGAAATCAGGATATTATAAAACAGAACCAAAGGAATGAAAAAGTGGAAGACAATGTGAAATATCTCTTTGGAAAAACCACTGACCTGGAAAATAGATCCAGGAGAGATAATTTAAAAATTATTGGGCTACCTGAAAGCCATGATCAAGAAAAGAGCCTAGATATCATCTTTCAAGAAATTATCAAGGAGAACGGCCCTGATATTCCAGAGCCACAGGGCACAATAGAAATTGAAAGAATCCATCGATCACCTCCTCAAATAGATTCCAAAAAGAAACCTCCTAGGAATATTGTCGCCCAATTCCAGAGCTCCCAGATCAAGGAGAAAATACTGCAAGCAGCCAGAAAGAAACAATTTGAGTGTTGTGGAAACATAATCAGAATAATCCAAGATTTGGCAGCTTCTACATTATGTGATCGAAGGGCTTGGAATACAATATTCCGGAGGTCAATGGAGCTAGGATTAAAACCAAGAATCACCTACCCAGCAAAACTGAGTATCATGCTACAAGGCAAAATATGGATTTTTAATCAAATAGAGGACTTTCAAGCTTTCTCAGTGAAAAGACCAGAACTGAATAGAAAATTTGACTTTCAAACACAAGAATCAAGAGAAGCATGAAAAGGTAATCAAGAAGAAGAACAAGAAAAAGAAATTGCAAGGGACTTAGTAAAGTTGAACTGTTTTGTTCATGTTCCTACATGGAAAGATGATGTGTATATTTCATGAGACCTCAGTATGGTGAAAGGGGAGAATCTTGGGTAGCTGAAGGGAATATGCATATGTATATATATATATATATGTTTACGTATACATATGTACATGTGTATGTATATATGTATATGTATGTATATATATACATATATATATAGAGAGAGAGGGGGGGGGCACAGGGTGAGTTGAAGATGAAGGGAAGATATCTAAAAGAAATAAAATTAAGGGATGAGAGAGGAATATATTGAGAGAGGGATAAAGGGAGAGATAGAATGGGGTAAATTATCTCGCATAAAAGTGGCAAGAAAAAGCAATTCTGTAGGAAGAGAAGAGAAGGCAGGTGAGGGGGAATGAGTGACTCTTGCTCTCATCAGATTTGACCTGAGGAGGGAATACCATACATAATCATTTGGATATCTTGCCCCACAGGACAAAAGGAGGAAGAAGATAAAAAGGGGGGGATGATAGAAGGCGGGGGGGGTGGAGGTAATCAAAAACAAACACTTTGGAAAGGGGACAGGGCCAAGGGAGAAAATTCAATAAAGGGGGATAGGTTAGGAAGGAGCAAAATATACTTAGTGTTTCACAACACGAGTATTGTGGAAAGGTTATACATAGTGATACACATGTGGCCTATGTTGAGTTGCTTGACTTCTTAGGGAGGGTGGGTGGGAAGGGAAGAGGGAAGAGAATTTGGAACTCAAAGTTTTAAAAACAGATGTTCAAAAACAAAAACAAAAAAAGTTTTTGCATGCAACTAGAAAATAAGATACACAGGCAATGGGGCATAGAAATTTATCTTGCCCTGCAAGAAAGGAAGGGAAAGGGGAATGGGAGGGGAGTGGGTGACAGAAGGGAGGGCTGACTGGGGAACAGGGCAACCAGAATATACGCCATCTTGGAGTGGGGGGGAGGGTAGAAATGGGGAGAAAATTTGTAATTCAAACTCTTGTGAAAATCATCAATGCTGAAAACTAAATAAAAAAAAGATATTTAAAAAAAGAAAAAAGAAAATATGAGATGCCAGCTTTACCTTTAAAACTATAACTTCTGACTTTTGTTGTGAAAGTATATACACCATAGGTTTATATATTTGTACATCTAGATGTATTTATGTGTGTATATATATCTATATATATTATATATATAGATATATATATATCCTCCATATAGCAGTCAAACTGATATTTCAAAGTATAGGTCTCCCTCTTGCCATTAGAATTTTTTATTTAAAAAGTGTCTATTTGTCTGAAATCTTGATAATCTGTGACCAGCACACTTTTCCAGATTTATGTGCTATTATTACCCTTTGGGTACTCTATATTCAATCAATAAAAGGACCAACAAAGATTTCATCAATGCCTTGCAGGTGTTAGTCACTGGGGATACAAAAAATGACAAAAAATAATTCCTATCCTCAAGTGGCTTAAATTCCACTGAGGAGATTAAAATACGTTCTCAGAGAGCTGAGCAAAATATGCATACAAATGAAATACAAAGGGAAAAAACAACTGGGGAATTTTTAAAAGCCTCTTAGGTAGGTGGCACTTGAGGAGAACCTCAAAAGGAGCTAAAAGTTGTTACAAGCAGAGGTAAAAAGGGAGGACATTTCAACCCAGGCGGGCAGCCTGTGGAAACACTGTAGGTGTAGGAAATGGAATTACGTGTACGGAAAACAGCAAGTTGGTCAGTTTGATTAGAGTGGAGTGTAAGAAAGGAAATAATATAAAATCACCATTAAAAATAATCTGGAACCAGATTGTTAAAGGGTATCCAATGCCAAACACATAAACATGTATTTTCCTTTCTGTGCAAAAAAAAAGTTATTGATGTTCTCTGAATGTGGGAGTGAATATTAGTGTAGCAATGTGGAAACAAAGTATAAGGCAATTTCAGTAGGTGTAGGTCCAGGCAAGAGGTGATTAGGACTTAAAGTAGGTTTAAGTGAAGGAAAATGAAACAAATGCAAGGGATATCGTAGAGGGCAAATTGCCAAGATTTGGTTATTAAACTATTTAAAGTCAGTAAATCTGAGGAATTGAAAGTGGCCCCTAGGTTAGAAAATTGGGTAATTTGAAGACTGGGACTCTCCTTGACAGAAAAGGAGGAGTTATAAGGAAATAGTTGATAGACAACACTATTGAGTTCTATTTTAGACACACTGAGTTTGAGATTCTTATGAGCTTTCTAGGTAGAAATGCCAAGCAAGTAGTTGGAGATGTGAGACTAGAGATAAGGAGAGAGATGAAGGCTGGAAATGTTTAAAGGGAAATCATCTTAACAGAGATCTCAGATGAACCCCTGAGAACGTGTAAGATCATCAGAAAGAGAAAATAGAGAGAGGGGGAAAAATGAGAATAAGCCCCTAGATAGACCATGAGTGCGTAGATGGTGGGACATGGATAATAATCCTAGAGAAGAAGTGGAGAAAGATAATTCAGATAAGCTGGAAAAGAACAATGGCAGAACAATGACACAAAAACCCAATGGTATAGAGTGAATCACCCAAAATGAGGGAATAGGCAATAATCTAACTCTGTAGACAAGTTAAGAAGATTGATAGCTAAGAAAAGGTAAATAGATTTAGCAATAAAAAAAAATCTGTGGGTGCCTCGGAAAACGTAATTTCAGTTGGGAATGGGAATCATACTGCTTGAAAAGTGAATAAGAGGTAAAAAGTGGAATCACCGAAACAACAGTTTCTAAGAGTGGCTCAGAAAGGGAACAGAGGAAAACTCTGATCAAAGCAATAATCAACTATGTTTCTAGAGGACCTATGAGGAAGTACGTTACACATCGTTTGACGAAACGTGATGGGCACAAAATGCAGTGACATGAATTTTTTAAAAATTTGGACAGTATATGGATTTATTTGCCTGATTGCATTCATTTGTTAACAAGTTGTTTGTTCTTTTAACCACCTTTTGATTATTTGGGGGAAGGGATGTCCAAGGAAGAAGAGGTTAGCCACAGGTGCGCATGTGCACCTGTGTGTGTGTGTGTGTGTGTGCATGTGTGTGTGTGTGTGTGAGAGAGACAGAGAGAGACAGACAGACAGACAGACAGATAGAGACAGAGGCAGAGACACACAGAAAGACACAGAGAGACAGAGACAGGCAGACAGATAAAGACAGAACCATTTCAACATATTCAAAGAATAGATAGGACAGAAGGAAGTACAGACAGGCAGGACAGTTTTGAAAGCAATGTTCAAAACTTATATACTTTTTTAAAGGAGATGTTTGAAATGAACATTCATGTTTTCATACTGAATCAAAGTCTGTTTTTCATTATGAGAATTTACACCTCTTAAGTCAGCAAATGCTACAAATCAGGGCTTGATTTATTGTTTTATTTATTGTGAGATTTAAGAATGATGAAGAAAATGTCCATAAATCAAATTAAACTTGAAAGTTTGTTTAGTATATTTTCCCTTACAGAGCTTAAACATTTATCAGCATGTCACTGTATACAATTCATTCTCTCTCTCTCTTTCTTTCTTTCTCTCTCTCTCTCTCTCTCTGTGTGTGTGTGTGTGTGTGTGTGTGTGTGTGTGTGTATCTCCAGTGTGTATGAAAATATTCTTTTTTGGTATTTAAGTTCAGAATAAAAATACAGTATTTTAAAAGAAAATTATGGAGAGAATGGGAGTGATCAAAGAAGTAGGCTCTTGGAAGAGATGTAACAAAGTGGAATAATGGAGCAGAACATAAACATTTGCAAGGTTAAGAGTCACCTCTATGAAACTGAAGCAGGGGAGTGAATGAGAGATACTGAAGAGATGATTTGACATACAGAACTGGAGAGAAAAAGGACCTTGCAATGTATGGGCTGTATTTCTTCACCAAAATATGAGGTGAGGTTCTCTGCTGATAGAGAACTGGAAGGGTGTGGTTTGGAAAAATCCTATTAAGTAGTATGACAGAGATAAGCAGGGAAGAGTAAAAGGATGGGTATACAGCAAAGAGGGTTCATGTGAGAATACATGGCTTAAATTTTAGTGGAACCAGGCAGAAAGAACAGAAACAAGATAGTTGTAGTAATGTAGGATTGTTATTTGAAAATGACAAAGATGATGGACACAAGGTACAGTGTTATTGATACAGACAGTGATAATAGGATGAGAGACTCAAAGGTAGAGATAAATATAAACTTCAAGATTTTGAAAGGAGAGAAGTCAGGCTAGAGCAGAGGTGATGGCCAGAGACAAGGAAGAATGAAATAGCTGAAGATTGCAGTTGGGAGATTTGAAACACAGAAGGAAATGGGAAGATATTAAGTTATGTAAAGACAGAGAAAAATTTCAGAGTTGTTGATAGTATAGTTTGAACTCTTGTGAATAATGATATGATGAGATGATGGCCAAGGCGCAAATCATGGGAGCTGAGACTGAGGAACTGGGAAAGAAAAGTACTTGATGAATACCGTATCAACAAATAAACTGAAGTGCCCAAGTTTAAGGTAAAGAGTTGGACAGGAGAGGAAAGTTTTGAGGCAGGCCTTGAACTAAATGAGAGAAGATATACCTAGTCCTGAAGAGATTGGACAGGAATGAAATGTATTCTTGGGAGAGCCAGGTTTCAGTTAGACTCAAGAGCTAAGGAATGTGAGAAGATGTCTAATAAGAACCATACCTTGCGACTAATGGAACATGAGTTCCACAAGGTACAATGATCAATGAAAATGTACAGTAGAATAAAGTGAGTCACTGGAAGGGTAGGACAGGTATGATGCACATGGAGGAAAGCGGAGATTCCACTGCCACTCTGAATCCACAGGAATTCTCAGATTAACCACAGGACAGTAAATTGATATACCCTTCCCAGAAGCATCATCAATATTGGTTTTATTATCATTCCTTGAATAAGAGGTAGAAAACACAGTGGGGATGGGGGTGGAAGTGTTACATAGGCCATACTAAGGAAGAGTCAAAAACCTTGAGCTCTGAACATCCAAATTTCAGTCAGAGTTAATGCTACTCAGGAAAAAGTTTCTGCCCTACAGAAAAGCCCTATGTTCTTTACTCTGATTCTGAATCTGAGAATAAGCTATCTGCCTCCAGGAACTACATGTTCTGCTGTTTATAGATGACTCAAAGATCTGAACATTCTGGGGGCAGCAGGTATCTCATGGAGAGAATTGAGTCCTCTGTCCACCATTGATTCCAATCTTTTGCCTAGGTGCCCTTTGGTTTCTCAGTCCCATGAATAAGGCATCTGTATTGATTATACCTTGAGTGTATAAGGAAAAGACTCTCTCCACCCACCTAATAGCTATAGGCTATATTCACCAACACTTAAACACAAGTGTCTCCTAAAACAGTGGGGCCCAGGGAGGGAGACAACTAGGATTTACATATTTTCATTTTATAGTTTTTAAGGGCAGAATAAAGTCTACAGTTGCCTTATTTCCAGTCTGGACTGCAATAATGTCATGCCAAACACTGAATCACATTTAGCTTAAATTCTCCACTATGTCTTTTAAAACATACATTTAATTACCAATCATGCTCCAAGTCTTGACATAGTGGTTTATGCAGAATATACACTTTCCTTTTTCACAGTTTTCTTTTTAATCATTGTTCAGAGCTTTAACAGTGAGGACAGATGTTAAAAAATGAATAAATAAACAAGTTAAAAAAAGAAAGGAAGGAGGGAAAAAGGAAGAAAGGGTGGAAGGATGAAATGGCTTCCTGTTAAGAATATTATTTTCCTTTTTAACATCCTCTACTGTCTTTTTGAATTGTAGAGGTGTTTTTGTTGCTTTCTTTCATTTGTTGCTTTGTGGTCTGCTGTTCCAAAGGTCTGATCAGTTTTCAGATCAACAGACTTGCTAGGGAATTCTCTAAACATGCATTAAACAGGGTACATTTAGAGCAAGTGTAAATGTTTCAAATCCAAGGATTTGTACCTTAAATGTGTCATATCCTAAAAACTACATTGTGCTAAAGCAGCTCATTTTTGTTACAGGTCATGTGACCTTATTTTGCCCTAAAATAAATTTTCAGTTATTGCAGTCTTAGCTGTTCAATAGTCTTTGAGGCCATGGGCAAGAATTGAATACTATATCAATTTAAGATTTTCTAACTGTTCAATGGTGCAATATTTTCTTAGCATGTCTTTTGGACATATTAAATACATTTGCATCTAACTCCAGCTCTACAAAAGGGAGACAATATGGATTTATTAGATAATCAACATTTCTTTTTAAGTCTCTGAGTATGTACTTAGCATTCAGTGGAAAAACATGCAAAAATTCCATTATAATGAACTCCAAGTGGTGTCCAAATGTTTTGTTCTCTAAAGGAGGTTGGCTGTCAGCAAATTTATTGCTAGAAATCATGTTCCAAGCAGACAAGAGGGATGAAACAAAGTAGGTGCCTGGTCTCCCAGTTTCCTGACCCTGGAAGCAGAGAGTGAATTAGCACAAGGTTTTGAAATTAGAAGGAATCTCAGAGATTAATAGCTCAGTCTCTGCATTTCAGGAATGAGGAAACTTATCCCAGAAAGTTAATTGCCTTTTCATATGTAGTGAGTAACAGAGCAAGGATCTGGACCCAGGTCATTTGAATCCAAATCTAGCATATGAAAAACAAAATACTCAGAAATTACTGGGTGCTCTGTGTGTGTGTGTGTGTGCATGTGTATACACACATATTTTTATATATATATATATATATATATATATATATATATATACATACATATTTCATATGCAATATGTAAGCATGCATAATATGTTTTTAATACTGTTTGTCCTTTGGTTTTGTTCGAGTAAAGGAGTCCTTAGATAGATTAGAATGATAATTTATTATTTTGGTTGGTTTGATTGGTAACACTAAATACATGCCTAAATGTAAACGATGATAGAAAAAACTAGAGGTAAAGAAAACACTGGAAAATAGAGAAAAATAGAAAACCAAAAGATATAGGTAAGGAGTCTTCCATGTATCACTATCTTGCTCTAGTAATTTATATTTCTTTATTATATTTAAATTACTATTATACTTTTAGTAAACATTTTCTAATCTTATATGCTATAGAAGTGATATCAACCTCAAATAGAAACAAATCTCTGTCATTGCTGTATAGTGACTTAAAAACCACAAAATAACATTATCTGTTTTATGTTGTATGTTTATTCATTTTTTTAAAAAAATATTTCACAATTATATTTTAGTCTGGTTTGGTCTGAGGATCACGAGTTTTACACCTCTGTAATCAATCTATATGTAATGTAGTATTAAGTCTCTATGAACATAAATAATTTTTCTTTTAATTTTCCATTGAATTACTTTACTGTAGAACTATTTGGCAATAACATGAGAAACTGCAGCTTGTATAGGTAACATTAATAGTGTTTTCTTTATTAACTAATGGCATTATATTCTTCTGAAATATGAATAAAATATAGAGGCCCAAATTAAATGCAAGCAATTTCCTCACAGGAATATGGGGACAAAGACATCTTTGGTTTTGCTTTTGTGCATTAGAAAGAGTGTTCAACTTGGAGAAATGGGACCTAAGTTTAAATTCCTATTCTGCCACTTACTAACTTTATCACCTTGGGCAAGTCACTTAAACTCTCTGGGTCTCAGTTTCATCATCTGAAAAATGAGATTAGTTTAATTTACCTCTAAAGTCTCTTTTAGCTTTAGAGTTATGATCCATTATCATCTGAGATCTAGCATAACTTGGGAGAATGGCTTTCTATAAAATCTTCTGGTAAATAGTGGAAACCATTATAAATATTTTTATATTTATAAGTTACAATATTAAATATAATATTTTATAATATAGATATGTAATTAAATATGCTGCCCTTGGCTCAAAGCCCATTTGCACGAGACTCTTTTCTTTGGTGGAGACTAATTATTCAATGCTCATTGTCTGTATCAGCAGAGGAGTCGGCAAGAGCTTAAGAGAGATCTTGGTGTTCTGGTTTCCAGATCAGACAATTACAGACTCTCACTAGGTCTCTAAAGGGGATGTGTAAAATAAATTGATGTGTAGAGAAACCAACACCTTGATCATGTCCCAATCCCCTGCTTATAACATTAGACTTTACTCAATTGGCCTTTGGGTGAGATCTGGTACTCTCCTGATTGAGTAGAAGTATCTAACCTACACTGGGAGAGTTCATACAATCTTTGTATTTTCTGATATATATTCTAATTTGTATACCTCCACTATTTTTGGTTTGCTATTGACTTGAATAAATTGTTAATTTGTTATTAGCTATGTATATTCATTGTAAAACTGGAATTTGGTGGGAAGAGAGTCAAGCCTTGGATATATAGTTTGGGAAGTTCCTTCCCTACTAAGGGAAAGCAATCAGGAGCTCAGCTTAAATCTAAAAAAATGTTTCTCCTACATAAACAATATTTACAAGAATAGTTAGATAATTTTACCACAGTAACCCCTTTCTCCGAGGAAAGCAGAATAGCCAGCCTCTGGTGACAATCTTCTTCTTCCTGCCCTGACAAGAATCAAAGTGTCCCTTGGACAAGGGTGGTCCAAGGAGACTAAAGAAATCTTCATGCCTCTTTATGAGCCATGTCTAGATAGACCAATGTGGACACACACACATAACCTACATGGACAACACATATACCAACCCCTTACATGTAATATTATGACATTCAGTACTCAGATTATATTCCTCAATAGTAGTAGCCAACTGGCATTGGATTTTGGTTGTGCATTTGCTTGTGTAAGTTAAATTATTCATCTATTGAAGATTTTTTTATGAGGAAAGAAAAGATGACAGTTAAGGACACAGGAAAATAAAGTTTGGGTCTGGACCTATAATTTAATTGGTATAATGAAATTCCCAGCAATTCCTTTGATTAATATAGGTTAAAACATTTTCTGAAACTTAACAGTCTACAAGAGTTTGTAGAGCACTGTGATGATAAGTGAGGGTCACTCAGGGTCACAAAAACCAACATGCATCAGAGGTGGGAATCAATCCTGGGTGTTCAAGGCTAGTTCTTTACACCATGGTGGTGTCACTTAGCTATGAAATACATACATACATGCATTCATGAATGCATATATACATACACATGTGCATACATGCACATACAAAAACTTGCATGCACATATGTGTGTATATATATATATATACATATATATTATATTGCTTTGATAACTTATAAGGTTTTAATTTCAGCCTCTAATTTTACATACTTTGATGCACTGGGCATTTCTTTATTTGCTACTTTTCCCACACTCCCATATCCCAAGTCCTGCCTTTCTTTACTCCTCTGCTTATGTCATTCCCATTTGCTCATCCCTTTCTACTCGTATTTTCACTAGTTTTCAAATCCATAGTTATCCAACTAAAAATATTGGTCTTTACTCTGTTTCCATTGTTAGTCTACAACTATTCTCATTGCCAATTTTTCTTTTTCCTACCTTTCATTTGCTTCTATTTTTATTTTGGTCACTTACTCTTTAACTTTAAGGATTCTGTTTGTGATAAGATTCATAGGACTTCAGATAAAATTGCAATTCGCATTCTAGAATTCCTCTTCCCTAATTCTATATTTTTAAACACTTATCTGTCTCAGTGGCCTCCACCTTTTCCTCAGTGCCTCCAACCTCATTCTTTCCCATCTAAAAAAAAATCTGCCTTTTAATTATAACTTGTCTAGAAAAAAATGAAACACATACCTGCAATTATGCAGAGGCTCTCAGATCAGCAATGAATGAAAAAGAGGGTTTATCTAAATGAATAACAAATTTACTGTATAATGCAAGTAGATTTTCAGAGAATATTAATTCAACAGGGGTTAAACATGTGATACTAAATAGCATTTGTGGAAATGCCACCATTAATAATTTATGCAATAAAAACTCTATTGGACTGGGTGTGGCGTTTATTTTCAAAGTACCTCATTTAAAATTTTTCCAATTTAATAAATCAAAAAACCCCACTGCAAACAGATGAATTCCATTTAGTCCCACATAGACTATAGACCATGTATGTTATAGCTATCATGAACAATGGCAAAATACAACCAATAGAGAATCATATGTACAAAACCAATGATTTTAACTGAAATGTTGCTGTTTGTGAAAAAAATATTCCTTGTTAAACTAACAAATAAGACCCTCTTGATAGATGTTATTAAGACCATAAAATTTATGAAAATGCCTTAAACTGAAATGCAGTATTATTTGGAGTGTTTCTATTGTCTACCAGGCTTTAATAGCCACAAAATTGCCAACCAACAAATTGGTATCACCTCATACTAAGGGATAATTTCCTTTTAATCAGGCTACCATAGGCACAAATTTATTAATCAGCATATTGCCTACACTTATGTCTCTCTTTTGGTCACAGTCAATAAGATGCATAGAAAGAAATTTCTTCACCGAAGTGAACTCTACTAAGAGTTCATGAAAGCTTTTGAAATTCATTATGCAAACAAGATTTTCTTTTTGCCTTTTTTTTGGGGGGGGGGGGGAGTAAGGATTAAATATTTCTCCACTTTCTTTACATTTTAAATTTAATGTGAATATAACAAAATAGCTTTTGATTAATAGATTTGTGTTAATTCACAGCAACTGATGTACTTCCAACTATGTAAGTTATAGAAGAAGAAGGCAAGACAAGTAAAATTATGCACAAGAATAACAACAAAATAAAATGAATTCCCAAACAAAATAACTCACAGAATAAACTAAAGGTATAAAGAGAACAAAAATGAAAATCTGAAA
Organism: Trichosurus vulpecula; assembly: GCF_011100635.1. Classification (NCBI taxonomy): domain Eukaryota; kingdom Metazoa; phylum Chordata; class Mammalia; order Diprotodontia; family Phalangeridae; genus Trichosurus; species Trichosurus vulpecula. Next base: position 313,091,931 of record NC_050576.1, on the reverse strand, counting down.
ACAATGAAGCAAAATGAAGGAGGAAAAATGGTTTCTAAAGACTATGTGTCCTTATCCTTCTATTTCCAAAATGATTAAAGACAATAAGATGATGCATCAACTTTAATAAGATAGCCTATGTTTTACATAATATTTATGAATTTTTATTACTACATGATTTTTGCATTCCTTTAAATTGTTGTGGTCAGGGTACACAAAATTTTTCAGTTTCAGCTTTTTTTTCTCACTCTGCATCAATTCATGTAAAGACTTGCTACATTCCCTTGTGTCCTTTTCACTTATCACTTTTTTTTTAAAAAGCACAATAATATTTATAGAAACAGAGAATTTTTAGAATTGGAAGGAACCTCTTTGGCCATCTATGATAACCAATACATAAGAGGAATGCCCACTATTGCTTACTTGAGAAGTGGCCTTCCAATCTCTTCCAGAGGCAACCTATCCCACTCTTATATAGCTAGAATCTTTATGACATTTTTCCTGACATCAAGCCTAAAATAAATTTTCCTCTTTGCAGCTGCTACCCATTACTAATGGTTTTGCTCACTGCCCACCTCTATGAATAAACAAACAAATGAATGAACAAATAATTAAATGGATTGAGAGATCAATAAGTAAATGTAAATCATCCAACAATAGTTCTTCAAATACCTGAAGACAGCTGTCATATCTCCATACCCCCATCCTGATTTTTCTTTCGAAAGGTAACCATCCCTGATCTCTTCAACTGATACTTGTATGTCATGGACTCAAGTCCTTCGCCATTCTTGTTACCTGCTTCTGGACACTATCCAGACTATTAAGGACCTTAATCCATAATTCCAATTACTTTAAATGAGGTCTGATGGGGACAGAGTAGTGAAACTATCACCTCCTTACTCTTGGAAGCTATACCCCTCTTAATGTAGCTTGAGGTCATTTTATAGCTTGGTCCCAAGAAGTGTAAATAACCAATCCCACGAAGTCTTCCAAATATTCAAATCTGCACTATTCAAAGTTAGAATAAAATACAAAATATGGTAGTTGTTTTAGCTCATTTTAAATATGCAATGAAAATGACTTAAAATGAGTTTTTTATCTGTTTATTAATGTAGTATAAGAGCAAAATATAAGAACAATGTATTTCTTATTCTTTTTTGTTGTTATTCTGTCATTCAGCATGTCTGACTCTTCGTGACCCCATGGACCATACTGTCCATGTGGGTTTCCTAGCAAAGATGCTGCTAGATAGAATATTTGTTAGATCAAAGGTGTGAAGGTGAGAAGTACTGGAAGGGCAGCTCATGGGAGAAGAGTCAATTGAAGAACTAGGGAATTGGGATACCTGAGGGAACTTCATCAATATGTATGTTGAAGTATGCAGGAGTTGGGATAGAGAAGAAGACTGTGAGGCATACATTAAAGTGAAGAGTTGAGGAAATCCCTTTGTACTTGCAGTGCAGCAGTAAGGGACTACAGGAACAGAATGTCACATACAAGGTGAAGAAGTTTCTGCTCCAGTTAGTTTTGCTGAAAAGTTTTTCTTTGTTCTCAGGGAGGGTTTATTGACTAGGAGTTAGGAGGAAGGATGAATCACGATGTACAGAAAAATGACTATAATGTAAAAAAAAAACCAAAGACATCAGTACAAATTATTCTTTTAATATTTTTTCGCTCAATGATTATTTATTGGTAATATTGCTGAGAGATAAGTTGTAGTTCTTTTCCATCTTGAGCTTCAGTAAGTGCAGCCTATCATTTTCAACAGGGTACAATTATTAGGCATGATTCTTAGAACCATTTAGAACTTTCTCCTTTTAGAGATTCATGATCTGAAAGGTGAAACCCTCTCAGCAGGCATCATCTGAATTGAAACCTCTATTACCACAGTTAAGAATCTCCCTGGCTATTTCAGTGCTCAGAAAGAATCAAATTATATTCCCTTGACACAACCAGCTTTTCTAGCCTCTTAGTATTCAGTACCACCCTTCAAGGCCAACTGCAGATTCTTTTCAAATAGTTATAAATGATTAATTTGGATAATTCAAACCAATTCTTTTGTTTTCTCACTTAACATAAGACTAATGTGAATTTGCTATTCTGTTTCTAGTGATTTCAGATCAAGTTTTTGACCACAAAGGACGAAAGTAATGTGCATGTTACAATCAGGTCATTACCTTATAATGCTGTGCCTGAGCGAAAATGAATGAAACTGATTAGATCGATATTTGGTAGTCTTCAGTCTTATTTTGTAACTTACCACATATTACCCATGTATAATAAGAATGTAATGTAGAGTGACTCAAGGAGATTCAACATAGCAGGGCTTGGTTATGTTTTTAAATTAAATGTTATAAGGAGAAAAATATACATTTGAAAATAGCTTCAGGATTTGACAGAGATCTTAGAAAAGAATTTTTAAGTTATTACAAAAATCACAATTGCTTTCTGTTACAGAATGGGGAGTAGGAAGAGGAATGTATGTTGAAGAAAAGTCACCATCAGAAGTGAATTTCTGTACTGAATATCTGTGGTAAAAGCATATGCCATTCAGTTTGTCTTCAATATACTGTAATTGGTAGGTGACATAACATTGACACTGAGTGCTTTCAAATTATCTTCCATATTTAGGCCTTCTATAACCACATGATGGACAGTGCTGTATTAAATACTTTCTCAAAACAAAATTAGACTCAAAAAGTAGCAGTTTTCTGTCAATGTGTACTTCTGGAAATGACAGTTTTAATCTTTTCAGTGTCTGGTGATAATGGATGTTCAAAGATTCTTTCATCAAAAATGACCTCTAGAACCTTGAATTGTAAACCAGGAGAAGCTATAAAACAAGAAGGATTCAAGTGAACTGGGACAATAATGAAAGTACAATCAGTAGGTCAATCAGTGTTTTAAGGCTGGGGCTTGTCTTTCTTCCTATAGTATCATTTGAGAAACTCTAGTTTAGTTGTAGTAAAGGAAACTTTAGACTCCAATAATAGTTTGTTTAACCCCAGGCAGACATTTTACCACTACTTTTTTATTTACTGTTCATGTGAAATACACTTCCTTATAAGATTCAAATGCATGGAGCTTATGAAGGTATGTGTGGAAATATTTAAAAAGGCATATTCTCATTACAGTGCAAAATCTTAGGTAAAAACAAATGCCCTCAGCATCTAAGTTATGGTCTAGTCCTAATTTGGACTTCTACGGAAGCTATCTGAACTCTTTATGGAATCTGTCTACCCACCTAACATAATGTTTGAATTAATATAATTATTATACTGGATAGACATTTAGACAAATACAGGTAGATAGGTAGATAGAGAGATGGATGATACATAGGTGATATATAGACAGATAGACAGATAGATAGATAGACATAGGTAGATAGACAAACAATACTACAGAAGATCCTGAAGATCCACTACTTTGAAGACTGAGGGGAATGGTCACAGTTAATTCTGGAAGATGGAGGTCAGAGGAAGAATCTGAGTAATCCAGGTAGAGACCACATAGGACTTAGTAGACCACTGAAAAGTTTGATAAAAGACAGTGCCTGGTTCTACCATGAAGCTTTATATAGGAACTAAAGTTAGGCAGATGAGTAAACCAAAGAAGATACAGACTATTAGAAAGAATGATATTAGATCCTAAGATATCCAAGAATCCAAGCTAGAAGAAAAGAATAGTAATTCCATAACTCTAAGCAGAGGCTCAAAGCATATGTTTGTGTGTATGTATGTATATATAATCTACAAGGACTCTGAATACATAGAAGAAATGAAATAAGAAATTATATATATATATATGTAGATATACATAATATGAAAGAAAAATATCAGGAGATTAAATAGCTTAGAACAAAAAGAAGTTAACCTGACCCAAGTGATGGGCTCCCTAAAAAGTCAGATTGGACCAAACAGAAATTATTATCTTTATGAGACAGTGAGAAATATTAGAGCAAAATTAACAGATTAAAAAATATGATCTTATAAAAACAACAACAAAAACAACCTGAAATCAAGGAGAGCAAATTTAAGAATCATTAGACTCCTTGAGAACTACAATTAAAACATCAACAGTATATTTCAAGACAGTATATTTCAAGAAAGAAATCATGAATGAAAAATCCACATATATATTAGAATTGGAGAGTAAAGCAAAAACAGAGTCAGTGGAGCACCTCCTGAATGTAAATACAAATGGAAAAATCTCAGAAAGATCATAGCCAAAATCCAGAGCTTAATGTCAAACAACAAATACTACAAGCATCCAGAAAGTTCAAGTACAAAAGAACTACAGTGAGGATCACAAAAGACCTGGTAGCTTCTACAATAAATGGGAAGAGATCTTGAAATTCGTTACTTCTGAAAACAGAAGTATCTAGAATTCCAACCAAAAATGACTGGCTGAAAAGCTCAATATTATCCTCCGGGGGGGGGGGGGGGGAATTGGCTTTTAATGGATTGGAGGACTTAGAAGCATTGTAGTAAGAACAAAAGAACAAAGTAAGAACTTTGAAATACAAGCACAAAAATTTAAAAAAAAACTAAAAAATAACAAAAAAACAACGACAATTTCAGAGAATCCTGGGAAATAGGAACCAACTCAAAGTCAAGTGAAGAGAACAATTTGTATGATGGCAACAACAATATGCAGAAAAATGAGTTTCAAATATTTAAGAACTCTAATTAAAATAGTAACCATTCATGCCTGCAGAAAACCTAAAATAAAGCATGTCACCCCAATCCTGCCTGGCCATAGACACAAGGTGAGGGAAGAGACATATGTTTTTGGGCTTATAAATGGCATTGATTAATTTTGCTTGACTATGTTTATTTGTATAAGGTTTCTTTTTTTCTGGTTATAATTAGTGGAAGGAAAAAAAATAAAAAATGCACACACAATTAGTGGAAGGACATTGTTGAGGAAAAAACAAAGAACAAAAGAAAAAAGAGGGCACTGAAATTTTCAGAAGTATGCAGGAAAAAGAGATATTCAGAAGGAAGCACAAACAAATAGAAGAGAGCTGACATTGTTATACATGTAAAAAAGCAAGCAGTACAGAATTCATATAAAATCCTCTTTATATATGGAAATGCCATCTCTTTTAGGGAGAGCAGGAGAAAAATTCAGAATAGGCTGGAATGGAGAGAAGGAAATTTGGAATTATTAGAATTGCTAATATTCCACATGTAGGCTGAGGGTAGCCAATGAAGAGCTTTTGAAGGCTGTTCTCTATTATTTGCATTTTATTAAGAAAAAGAGAAAATACTGGATAGCCATGAGAAGAGAGGAGTCATGACTGGAGAATGTAAATTATTTTGAAAAGAATGAAGAGAATGAATTTAGAATAGCTAAGGCCAGAAGCTGAGAAACAGCAAAAAGGAGGCAACTTTAATTTAGATATAGGTTCAGCAAGCACTATGATAGAAACAATGGTAATAGATGGATGGAAGTAATTTGAGTGAAGTAAGAAGGGGAAAGAATGGAATATTCAATTGCCTTTAATCCAGGTTTTTAAATTTTGAAGAACAGAAAAGAAAATTATTTTCCCATGAAAATGAGCCAGTTTCACCATTGGAATGTTATTTTTTTTTCTATCCCTTCCTCAGTTTGTTCTCCTGTTATGATTTACAAATTAATATTGACAATTCAACTAGGATAATGAAAATAAAGAGGGAAGTTTTGTTTCCTTGGACAATTCACCTAGGATAAAGAAAATAAAGAGCGAAGTTTTGTTTCCTTGGATATTATTTTTCCCCTCTGCCCTAGTTTTTGTTATTTATTTATTTGTTTTGCAATTTTCAAATATAATATAATAAATTTGTAATTTCCTATTGTGTGTGGACATCACCAGGAAGGAGCTGAAGTGAGCAAAGTTAATACAAACAATTTGTAAGCCCATAATTTATAGCATAGAAAAAACTTTTTCTAGAATTGTTTGCTTGTAGACATGGAAAAATCACAAATAGCTATTGGTTTTTTTCTTCACAGTTTGTAATCAAAGTTAAAAATATTTTCCCCAACACAATGACATTAAAATTGTCTTGAGATTAGGCAGCAGACTGAGATTTAGCTCAAGCATTTCTTGTAGCCATCAGATAGTGAGGATAATTTTAGATCCATTTATTTGTATAAATTGATGATATTTAATAGGACACAGATTTGTATTAAAATTAATTCAGAAATATATTTCCCTATAAATGCCTTTTAGAAATATGAAGAACCTATAACATCAGCTCAAATTTGAATATATTTAATATTATAATATTTCAGCATAAATATATCCATAAAAATCTTATTAGGAAGCAAAATTTATCAATCAAAAATTGTTTTGAATAAAAGTATTGAAGAGGAGCCACAAGAAATTTTTTCCATAAATAGAACACACTGTAGATGAGATTTGTGTGTGTGTGTGTGTGTGTGTGTGTGTGTGTGTGATTTTTAAGCATTTTGAGAAAAGCTCATCCTAAATGTTTGAGATTAGATTCAGGTCACTGTTATCTCAATACTTAAACTATAATTTTCAACTTCATTTTTGACCACGTTTGCTACTAATTTTGATCAAAATAAATGCTTACTCAAAACCATTTGATTTCAAGCAGAGGCAATGAAAATTATATTAACATATACTCTTGTTTCAAAGGAATGAAAGTAACTTCTAAATCCTTTACTTAGAGCTTGACCTCAGGCATTGGAATGAAGGAATTTTTATAAAATTTAAACACATAATAATTAGTTGTTGAACAAATTAATGAATGTACTGTTCAATCAGTCAATGAATGGATGTATCTGAAGGGGCCAAAGTATACGAGAAATGCTTGATGAAAAAAAAAGAAAAGAAAAAAAAAACATCAAGGGAGCCAGCTTTGCTGGAAATGATCCTAGAAAGCTAGTATCCGAATGCAGGTCTTCTGACACCAAACCCAGTGTCTTTTTAAAATATCTCACTGTCCAACTGTTAATACTCAGGAATACAGCAGTTCCCAGTATACTTCTTAATCAGTGGCCACTACTGCAACATCCAACTTGGCTGCTCTCGGGCATCAACCACCTGACTTTTGGCTGACAGGAAAAGCCACCTCTGCTTTCTGGCCTAGCAGACAAGGCTTGTAAAAGAGGCAAAAGTTGACAGAAGGGCATTCACTACAATGAAGTCTGGAGGCTATTAAAATAGCAAAACAACTGTTCTTGGAGGAAGGAAATAAGATGAATGGAATAAAAGGCAGAGTAGAAGGGTAAATAATAAAAATATCCAGAAAAATATCCCTACATGAATAGTAGTATAAAAAGCAAATCTTTAGCACTCCTCTACAAACCTCAAAAAACAAAAGAAAGAAAATAATACATATCCCATCCCACAGATGTGGAAATCAGACTCAAACACAATAAAGAAATTCTGCAATAAGAAATATCCCAGGATAAAAGTTTTTCAGACATGTATGTTGAAATATCTTTAAAAGAACAAGAAATAGAAAAGGTAATCAATCAAATAATAAATACGAACAATGAAATTAAAAGACTAATCAAAGCTGAAAGATATAAAAATAACAAATGGTTTAAAAGCAATAAATAATAAGTAATATAAACATGTTATATAATTTTATATAGATTTTATATATTGTTATATGTATTGTATATTTAGTATATACAATCATATATAAATAGAAGAGATATAAAAGAAATAGAAATAAATAATAAATAAGTAAAAAGTAATAAATAAAAATTACCAGCATGGAAATAGATAAATAAATTGTGGGAAACATAGATCAATCAATTAACGAGCCTTCATTAAGTGCCTGCTTTGTGCCAAGCACTGCATTAGGTGCTGGTGATACAAAGAAAACAACATAACATGCTTGAGCTCAAGCCCAGAACAACATTTTGTCCATGGAGCATACATACACATATGGGCAGCCGAGTAGCACAATGGATGGAGTGCTAGGCATGAAAACAGGAAGACTTGAGTTCAAATCCAGGCTCAGACACTTACTAGCTGGGAGACCCTGAGCAAGTCACTTAACCTGTTTTCCTGAGTCTCCTCATCTCTAAAATGAGCTAGAGAAGAAAATGACAAACCATTCCAGTACTTTTGCCTAGGCAACCCCAAATGGGGTCACAAAGAATCAGACACAACTGAAATGATAGAACACCACCACATACATATGCATACACATAAATACATATGCACTCATATGTATATATACACACATATATGGGCATATGTATGTACGTGTATATACACACACAAAACAAGTACAAAGTGATTTCAAAGGACTGCAGTAGCATGGAGAGGTTCTCATATAGTTGGGAGAAGCTAAGCTGTGCTTTTGAAGGAAGCTAGGGATTCTAAGATGGAGTGATGCCAAAAGAATAAATTTCAGGCATGGGTGCAACCTGCAAAGGCATGCATGGACCCAGAAGGTAGAATGAAAATGTACATGGTAGAGGTTGATGAGTGGAAGAACTTGGAAAGGCCACCTGTCGAGGGTGGGATTAGAGCTAAATCTTGAAGGAAGCCAGGATAGAGAGCATACAAGGTATGAGGAACAGAAAGGAAAAAGGCACAGAGCTGAGAGATGGAGTGTCATCACCTGTGAGGAAAAACAAGAAGTTAAGTGTCACTGGATTGTAGGTTGGATTAGTGGGAGTGGTGGCCGTAGGTTGACATTCATGGCACATTCCATCTCTAGTCTCTCTCTCAGGTTGCCTTGCTCTTTTTTAGCAATGCTGGTTTACCTGTCCTGGAAGGGCAATGGTTAGTAGTTGGATTGGTGGGTGTGGGAGGACCTCTAGTTTGATGAACGGTCACTATTAACTCCCATATACAATATACTGCCAAAACCTTTCAACTTTACCTTTACAACAGCTGTCATAATATGTCCCTTCTTTCCTCTGATACTGTCATACTCTACTTCAGGCCCTGATCACCTCATGCCTAGATTACTGCAATAGCTTGCTGGTGGGTCTGTCTCCTTCAAGTATCTATGTATCTTCCCATCTGAATCCATCCTCCATTCAGCCACCAAAGTGATTTTCCTAAAACACAGGTTTGACCATGTTACCCACACCTACACACACACACACACACACACACACTCTCTCTCTCTCTCTCTCTCTCTCTCTCTCTCTCTCTCTCTCTCTCTCTCTCTCTCTCAATAAACTCTAGTAACTCTCTATCAGCTCCAGGATCAAATAAAAAACACTATGCCCGGCATTCATTGCCTAGCATCCTCCTACCTTCCCAGGCTTACTCTGTGCACCGTACTCTGACTAACTGTGTACTCTTTTATGCAGTGACACTGGTCTTCCGGTTGTTGCATGGATAACACACTCCTTCTGTAAGCTGTGGATGTTTTCTCTGTCTTCCATTCCTGGAACTCCCTCTTCAACTCCACAAACTGATGTCCCTGGCTTCATTTAAACCCCTACTAAAAAATCTCACCTTTTGCAGTAAGCTTTTCCCAACCCCTTCTAATTCTAAAGTGCCTTCCCTCTGTTAAGTATTTCCTATTTTTCCCCTATATCCTGTATGTATCTTGTTTGAATGTATGTTTCTGCCATGTTGTCTCGCCCATTAGATTGTTAGCTCCTCGAGGGCAGAGACTGTCTTTTACCTCTTTCTGTATTGCCAGTATTAAATATAGTGCCTGGCACATAGTAGACACCTACTAAATGTTTCTTTATTGATTGATTATTATGAATATACCCCAAGAATCAATTCAGTTCAAATCCAGTAAAAAGTTTCCAGGCACCTAGAATAGCACATTGAAGAGTGTCAAAGGGAGTACAAGAGCGTAAAGAAATTGGGCCCCCACCCTCTCTTCTACTGTGAGGATACAATGCATACATCAATTACGAAATAAAAGGTAATTTGAGGAGAGAGATCACAAACAATTGGAAGAATCATGGAAAGCTTGACAAAGGAAGAGGCATCTATATCATACTTTGAAAGTTGAAAGAAATTTAAGAGGCAGAGACAATATTATCAAAAGGAAGGCGCAGGGGAGGCAAGGGAATACTACATGTTCAAGGATATTCACAAAATGTGTCATTTCGTATGACAAAAAACATGGAATAGGTGAAATAATTATATTAATGTAACGAAGAAATGTGATTAACATTGGTGATTAGCATTGATAAGTATGAAGATCATAAAGAAATATGGAAGGATCTATTTTAAATAAAATGAAACAAAGTAGAACCAGAAGAATGGAGCTTATAATTATTAAGATTACATCAAAGAAATAATGTATCCTGATGTATATAGGGATGAATACAAAAATATTCTGACAAAGAAAACACAGAGGAAAATAATTGATGGGTTATTATAGACATTTTATATGCTCAAATTCATTTGTTCATGAGTAAATATTCAACAAGTATACCTACTTTTTTGATGTTTGGAGTTCATCATAAATCATTTATAAGAGCAAAAAGTTGAATTTGCATCTTAATAATCTACTTATTAAAATATACCTTCATTTCTAGACAACTGTTACCAAAAACCTCTTTCTCACTCTGGGTGGCTTAACATATACTCAACATATTATTTACTAAAAGTTGTGTGATGATGAATAATATAATTAAATGGGAAGAGTGGAATGAGCCAATGTATCAAACTAATGGTTTTGAAAGATGGTAATAGGCAAAGAAAATTTGAAGGACTGACCTCAGAGATCATTATTGGATCACAGAGTTAGAGCTGGACATCATGCCTCTTTATTTTATGGATGAGAAAACAGGCTCCCAGAGATTATGCAATAACCTAAGGTCATACAGATTGTAAGTGAAAAAGCTGAGATAGAGTAACTTTTTCATGTAACAACAAGGTCAGTGTCATTTGATCAAAGAGTACACATTGGGGGGAGTAAGATGCAAGAAGTGAGGTAGGGAGGAAGGGCTTAGATTATGAAGGACTTTGAATGCCAAACAGAGAATTTTGTACTTGATCCTGGAGGTGATATTGAACTAGTAGAGATTTTTTTATTAGGGTGTGTGTTGGGTGACATAATTGGACCTGTACTATAGGAAAATCATCTTGGCAGCTGAATGGAGGATAGATTAGAGTGGAGAAGGACCTAAGGCAGGCAGAACAAGCAGTAGGTGTTTGCAATAGTCCAACCACGAGGTAGTTAGTGTCTGTACCAGGGCAGCAGCAGTATCAGAGAACAGAAAGGGGCATATTCAAGAGATATTGCAAAGTTGAAATCCACAAGTCTTGGCAACAGATTTGATGTGAGGGGTAGAAGATAGGAGTGGAAGACAACATCCAGGTTTTAAGTCTGAGGTACTAAGAAGATGGTGGTACTATCAATAGTAATAAGGAAGTTGGGAGGTGGAGAGTTTTGGGAATAATGAGGTCAGTTTTGAATATGTAGAGTTAAGATATCTGCTGAGCATCTAGTTCAAAATGTATGAAAGGGCACTGGAGATACAAGACTGGAGTTTGCAAAGAGGTTAGAAGAGGATAGGTAAATTTGAGAATCATTAGCACAGAGATGGTAATTACGTCCATAGAACTTGACCAGATCACCAAGTAGTATACAGGGAGAAGAAAAGAAGGCTCAGAAACAAACCCTGAAGGACACCTAAGATTAGAATGTGACCCAGGAGAGAATCCAGAAAAGGATACTGAGAAGGACCAATCATACAGGTAGGAGGAGAACCAAAAGAGAGTGGAATCCCACAAGCCTAGAGAGAAAAAGATTGCAAGGACAAGAAGATTTCAGAAGCTGAATAATTCAAGGAGAGAGAATGAAGATTGAGAAAAGGCCATTGGCTTTGGAAATTAAAAGATCACTGATAACTTTGGAGAGAGCAATTTTAGAGGAATATTTAGGTGGGAAGCCAAATTATAAGGGGTTAAGAAGAAAGTGAGAAGAGAGAAAGTAGGGGCATTTATTGTAGATGGCCTTCTCAAGGAGTTTAGCCACAAAGAACTTTTTCCATAATAATTTAGATAGAGAGATATACAAACATATATGCATGTATATATGTGTGTGGGTATATCTATATGTATATATACACACATACATACATACACATATTTATGTGCATGTGTGTATATAGACAGCTTAGTTTATCAGTTCCAATGCTGATCTTACTTGAGACTTATGTTTGCAACAAGAATCCCAAAAGATCAAAACTGTTACCTTAGCTTACAGCCTAAATTTATAGTTTGCATAGTGCTGACTTAAAGGAAAGTTATCCCTATATTAGGCTTCTCAAAACATTTTAACTATGACTCTTTGTGTCATCTAGGTTGAAAATAAGTTCAAGGAAGTGGATAAAATAAGACTTCCCTTTAAAACATATTGTCGGCCTTACTTTTCAGAATCTTCACCTCCAGCAGCCCGAGTTTCTGGGTTCCCCCAGCTCCTAGTAGCTTAACCTCTGAGATTATCTTCCATCTACAATTGAATCTTCCATTATACCTAGTTATTTGCAAGCTATCTTCCCCATTAGGATGTATGCTGTTTTGGAGGGAGTATATATTTTTTCTATATGTTTGCACACACCAAAGCAAAACACTTACTCAATGACTCTTAATTGTCTCCTCAGTGCTTAGGACATTGCCTGGCACATAGTAGTAAGCACTTAAATGCCTGTTGACTGACTGAACAAGTAAAATGTTACCTGGACATTTCCTTTTCTGAAAGCATTTCTAATAAAAAGCTTTACCACTTTATTCCCCCCCTCCACCCGCCCCTGGCAAAGATGAGCAAAACCTCAATGGACTTTACCTCAGTTACTACCTAAATACACTCAAGTGCCAGGTTAACCTGATTAGTCTCCAAAAAGAGTCTTTATTACTACATGGCTCCTTTCAAAATAACACTGTGAAGACTTCGGAAGAAAGGTTTCCTTCAAGTCTTGCTTTCAGCAAAGAAAGACCAAAAGACTATGTGAATATATGATGGAGTTATCCAATCACATATTATCCAATGATAGATAAGGGTGTACCCAAAGGAAAGTACCCCTATGTGGAGCAGCACCTGCTTCTTATGGGTAAAATCTTCAGGCTAGACAGGCTGCCAAGGGTCTACATACTAATAGCAAATAGATGACACTACATTAATGTCCTGGTGAACTTGAAGGAAGGAAATTGTTTCAACAACAAATTGCAGAAACTATTCTTCTGCCTTTGAAAAGGGCAAATGAAAAAGGAGGCTATTTGTCATGGACAGCACTAATTTTCAGAATGTAAAATACCTCATTTTATTTCCGACACCTTGTTGTTGAGAAGAAGGTTGGCTTTTTTCCCCCTATAATTTTAAGAACTAATGTGATATGAATCAACTATTTTCTTAAATTCTTTACCCATATTTTCTTGCAGAAATATTGCCAAAGAAAGTTACTTTAAACAAGGATGCACTTCTTCACCACATTCTTTGTAAAATTCTGAACATTATGCTTTCATTTTGTGTTTGAGAAATATTCAAAGTTAAAAAAAAAGAATATAAGCACTTATGTACTCAGTATTCGCTGACTAGAGAATGTTGCATTAGAAGTATGAATAGTAGAAAGGGAAAATATAAAAAACAAAAGTATCCCATAGACCACATTATCATTAATGGAGGGAACATGAACACAAACATGAACAAAGACCTGCAAGCTCCCCTATTGTTCCTCTAATTAATTAAATAAGATGCTGTGCTAGCATAGGCAAATGACTTAATTCTCTGAATTTACTCATCACCCTGTAGTAGCAATTTAGATTTGAAGATCTTTCCCATCCATTAATAGGCCATGTGACCTGCTTACATCACAGGAAGCCTAAGTCACATGTGGTGGGAGGAGCTTCCTGACAGGAAAAGGAAGTTATGTTGCAGGAAATGGAGAGGGAGAGAGAGAGAGGGAGGGAGAGAGAGAGAGAGGGAGAGAGAGAGAGAGAGAGAGAGAGAGAGAGAGAGAGAGAGCTGTTATGGCTGCCAATAGCCATCGCAATAGTTAGAGCTGAACAGACTGACTTAGCTGTATGGTGAACTTGTTTTGGGGAAGACCCCAGCAGGGAGGTGGAGAGGTTTTAGGATGGCAAAGCTAAATGTGGTGATACTATGTTTTAAGTTCCTTGCTGTTATAATAAAGTGGGCTAATTGGCTGTGGTAGCTGAATATTTGTTAGGGAATATGGTTCTCTGGTGTCTGAATAAATGGCATACTTCTACCTTTTATATGGAAAGTCATACTTTGCAATACAGAACTAAATACGCATATTTACGATTATCATTGGTGTTGTGTTTATTGCCTTACTGATACACACCCTTACCACCCACCCCAACTGAACATGCATATCTATCATATGTCTATCTTCTTTAATACTTTAAAGGATCTGTGATGATGGATCTCATCAATATGACTACTTTCTTTATCTTTACAGATAACAACAATGCTTATGATAAGCTTACCTTTACTCTTCCATGAGATCATATGAAATAATACGTAGAGAGTACTTTTAAAAATGTAAAATGCCATATAAACATAAATTACTCTTATTATTCTTTCTTACTTTGATGGAATTCAGCTGGAAATAGTCATAGGATAAGTTGCCAAAAAGACTAATCACAAGGCACTCAATGAGGACAGACTGTTTACCTTTTTATGTATATAAAATGTAAAATGTTCATCCAATTTCCCTGTATATATCTAGTGCGTAGTTTGCATGTGGTTTCCTCAATTAAAATATTAGCTCTTTGAGAGGAAGAATTGTGTTTGTCTTTTTTCTGTATCCACAGCACTTAGCACATTGTCTGTCAAATAGTAAATTATTAAAATGCCTGTTGACTTGACTTGATGTTTGTGGCTATAATAAGGGGCAGCTAGGTAAGTATAGTAAATAGAGTACCTGCCCTGGGGTCAGCAGAACCTGAGTTCATATCTCGCCTCGCTTACTAGATATAAAACCCTGGGCAAGTCACAACCCTGTTTGCCTCAGTTCCTCATCTACAAAATGAGCTAGAGAAATAAACGGCAAACCACTCCAGTATCTTTGCCAAGAAAATCCCAAATAGGGAAATGGGGTCATGGAGAGTCAGACATGACTGAAATTAACCAACAACAACCAATAAAGTAGCTCAGTTTTTAAAGAGTCATAAGTTAAGGGTCATCTAAAAGGCAGTGGAAAAACAAATGGGATCATAAGTAGGATTCAACCTATTAAAATGAAGAAATATGAAAAAAGAACTTATTTATCAGAGCGATATATGAACAAGGGGGAAGAAAGATGAACCAGTCATACAGGAAAGAGAGGTATACCCAAGAGACAGCTCATGTGCTCCTGTGGTATCTGTACAACATTAATAGATGTAGGAGGATGCAGATCCCAAGCATATTGATTTCACATTCTTGTGAAGGAATGGGCAAGGGATACATAGGTTGCACTGACATGAATGGATTATAGCTGCATCCTGGAAGAAAGTACCAATATCCCTGAGAGCAAATCTCCAAAAATATACCAAAGTCTATTTTTAAAGTTTTACCTCTGTTTACTAGAGTAAGAATTCTGAATTGTGACATTGCTCCTGTCCTAACTATGAAAAAATAAATTTAAAAAACCCCAAAGAAAAAACAGCTAAAAAAATTCCAACCCAGGAATACTTTCTTGGAATTACTAAGGACACTGATTCATTTTCAGTTGGGGTGGGTGGTAACAGTGATGAGTAAATTCAGAGGACAAAATGATTTGCCTACGTTAGCACAGCATATTATGTAATTAATTAGAGGAACAATAGGGGAGCTTGCAGGTCTTTGGAAAATAGTGTTTATTCCCTTTGTGAATTCTTAATATTAAGAAACAGAACTCAAGGGGATGGGTTAAGTTTTTTTTTTTTTTTTAGATTACCAAGCATCAGCACTACAGAATCTCTTGTACTCAAGGTCAGAAGTTGAACGGCGAAGGACAGGGAAGCAGGTATCACTTTGTGAGAGGACACAAAAATCCTCAAATAAAAGGTACAGTGGAAGTTAGAGGTAGGTATTAAAGTCCCTTATCTTATATTAATTATTGCATATTCTTGAGCAAATTGCTTCCTCTCTTTGGGCCTAAGTTTCCTTATCTATAAAATTAAGAATTTGAGCAAGATGACTTTTAAGGTTCTTTTGAACTCCAAATCTATGATCCCGTAATTTTATCAGATTACTTGCTTAGTTGGGACATAGTCAAGAAGAAACAAAACAGGGAATAGAGAAGGGTCTCTAAGAAGACTAAATGAAAGGCATAAATTTGGTGCATAAAAGTTCACTTTACTCATGGAAGAACCCCCAAGATGTACACACAACACGTTTATTCTTAATTTTCTTTAGTTCTACAAGTTTGCTTCTCTAGTTTTTGTCCCTACAGCAGATTAAGTGTAACAAATTAAATGTAGGGTAGTGATTTGCTGTAGGCAGCACACTGATGGCAGAAAGAAATACATGGAGGGAGGCACTTTGGAAAATCAAACAAACAAATAAAAAACACCTATAAAAATCAGGCAAAAGAACTAAAAAGTTCAGCAGTCTGGGGCCATTTAGTGTAAGGGCAAAAAGCCATATATATTTCCCAGAGATCATCATGATAGTTTGACAAAGCATGACTTTTGAGGATTATGAGTGGAGAAAAGATGAAATTGTGTGCATGATATCCTGCTGGAAAAGCAGGTACCAATGTGAGTAATGCTTTTTTGAAAGATTTTCATCCAAACTAGCTAAAGAGGAAACTCAGCTTTACAGAATGACTCATTTCCTTGTTTTTTTCCTCCCCTTTTTAAAGAACTTGAAGTTTCCAGATATGCGGGATTTTACCTGTATTAGTCTGAATTCTAAATGTACAGTGGATTTCCCCTTATAACTATAAAGTAGTAATGGTAATTTAGGACAAGTTAATATTAGTTTTTCAACTATTTAGGCAAATTTTTTCAGAGGATGTAATTAAGAAAGTTCACTACATTGCATTCTTTAATATATTATCTTTACATTTCAGAAATGGAAATAGTTATGCCTGTACTGCCTCATTAATTCACTATATTTTCCATGATCTATTATGTTGTTCCCAGTTTCCAGGCCACAACTTGAAGACTATCATCCTATGCTAATTTGAAATACACATTACTTGTTTGTATATTTTTTTCTTACGCAATACAAATACATTCAAATATTTTTTCTAAAATCTGAAAATTTACATTATCCAGAACCTTACCAACCTTATTTCACAAACCCTTTATCTTCATACAAACCTCATCCAAAATGTATCTCTCCCTATCTCCAGGTCTTTGCTTATGGCATTTTTATGTTTATAATGTCCTTGCATTTTACCTAACCTCTCTACCTACTCATATCCTGCCTTTCCCTCAAATCTGTACTTAGATGCCAACTCTTCCATGTCACAACTCACCTATACATACTCAGATTTTTCACTGTAATTTTTGAGGCTGAGCTGTCCCATGGAAAGAGAATGGAACATAAAATCAGAAGATCTGGATTCACAGGATAGTAGATTTAAACGTGAAAGGGAGGCCACTGAGGTCACAGAGTTTACCTCCTTTATTTGATAGATTAGGAAACTGAGGCTCAAAGAGTTTAAGTGATTTATCCAGAGTCACATAGCTAGTAGGCAACATTTGAACTAAAGTCCTATCCATTTTGTCATATAGCAGTCTCAGGTGACTCAGACAAAATTCATATGTGTAACCTAGGTCAAGTCACTGAAACTTAGTTTCCTCAGTTGTAAAAAGTGGCGAATAATACATACATTGCATAACTCACACTGTTTTAGAAGGAAAATACCTTCATCATCTTTAAGGTACTATGTGAAGGACAGTTACTGAATGTGTATATATATATATATATATATATATATATATATACACATATATATAATGTGTGTATGCATATAAATAAATACATATTTATATATATATACATATAAAGCATACATATAGTATACTATCCTAATCTGGTTTATATTGCTCTATTTGGAATATTTTATAACATATTATTTACTCATTTAATTGTCATTTCCCCAACTAGATTCTAAGTAAAGCTAAGGAGATGGTTCAGAGGAAAACTTAAATAAATTTCTTAATTTGGAAATTTTGGCAGAAACCAACACTGAATTCAGCTCAAATTATAATAAATCTTTGCTAATTAAAAATTCAGAGGTCCTTGCAAAGCAATTGTTTGATGAAAGGCATCTGAGTTCCTTTCTATGTCATTTTAGTTTTAGGAAAACAGGTCATTTAATAAGTCTGTTTATTCCTAAATGGATGTCTTGATTAAGTTACTAAGAGAAGGCCATGGAAAAGTTACTTTGATTACAAGCCCACTTTTTTCCTATTTCCTGTTGACAAAAAATAAGGATGGTTCTGCCACAGTACCATTGGCTGATTGGCACTGATTATGAAACATCCATTCTACCACCTAAAGAAACTTAGCATTTAATTCCTGCTTTGAATTTTATATATTTTGTACTGCAGATTAAGCCGAGACTTTTTTTAAAGGAAAGAAAAAAAACTATTTTGCTGTCTAAGAAAGAATGTTTGCTTCAATTTATATTCAGTTTGAATGAACAGATATTGAATTAATGAGCATTTATTGTAATCATCGAATTAGAGCAATGCCTGGAGCTTGTATGCATCTACTCTGATTCCATTCACTGTTCTGAAAACAGAGTAACAAGAAGCAAAGAAACACATAGAGAATGATGGAAAAAATAAATGTCTGTAAGTTTGTTTTCTATCAATTTCATAATAGAAAAGTGAAATAGCGCTGAGCTAACAAGGCAGAAACACAATAGAAGCATAAGCTATTTCACCAAGGTTTACAGACAACAAGAGGAGGACTGTTTAAATAAACATAATACGTTTATCAGGGGCCTGATTAAGTGGTTTCTGTAGGAGCATATTGCTAGCATGTGCAATTATTCCCTCTGAAAATTTATGCTACTACTTTTGTTAGCATGGGTAATGTATACATTGGAGTGAAAAAATGTTGAAGGCGATGACAATAAATTAATTCACAATTCACACTAACCCTGTTGATTCATAAGGAAACACACTCACATTATTGCTTTCAGCTCAGGCTTACTGGCTGAAATAAATGTACTATTTTGTGAGCAATATATATGTATAAGTATGTATATAAGCACTTATATGTAAACATATGTGTATTAATGTCATACACATTTAATGTACATACACACACTTATGCATAGCCTATTGAATACTTTTAAAAAATTGAAACAGCAACTATAGAGAAGAGATGCATACTTCTAGTTCTAACATCTTTCACTCACACTGTCTTCATAGAAGTAGAAGCAAGGCCAGGGAGTCAGCAGATTAGTAATTATTACAGGGAGCCTGGACTATGAGACTAGCTCAAAAATCAGGGTTCAAGGTTTAAACTATGGTAAGGTAACTTACCTTAAGTAATCTTACCTACTTACTGCTTAAATTAATGTAAACTATAGCAATCAGAACTCTGAGGTTAGTCAGATACATTGAAACCAGAGGATGGGGCCAGGGTTGTGAATTCAGAGCCTTAAAGAATTTGACAGCTATTAAAAAGAACCTGAAAAAACATAAAGCTCACTCCCCTCATTTAATAGAAAAGAGTGTTGAAACACAGAGAATGTAAGTGGTTTGTCCAAAGTCACACAACAAGTTAGCCATACAAATTTTCTGATGCCCAATCAAGTTTTCAGGCTCCTAATCAAATGGTTATGGAGACAAGCAGAAAAAAAAAATAATTAATACACTCATAGCTGGACTTCTGGGGACAAAGTCAAAATGGCAGAGTAGAGAAACCAATCAGCCAAAATTCCCCTCAAACAGTATTAAAATAATGCTTCAAATATAGTTTTGGAATCTCAGGGCCAACAAAAGGTCAGAGTGAGAAAATCATCAGTCCAAGACAACTTAGGAAATAAAAAAGAAATTTGTGACATGGGCGATAGAGGTTGGCCTGGGGTCCATGTGGAAAAAACACCAAAACTGGGACTAGGCAGGGGTGAAAGCAGGAGTTCTCAAGCTAGAGATGGTAGGGGACTTATCAAATGGTCAGAAAGAAATTACATGGAACGCCTATGGCAGCACTGGATGCAGGAAAAGAAATTATTTGGGAAATCTACTGTCCCACTTTGGGTTATAGTTGAGGGGTAGAAAGGAGCACTTTCAGTCAAGAGAGAGCAGGAGTCCAGAGAAGCAATGTCATTTTTGTTCACAAGGGATGAGAGACCCTAAAAAGCAGTATCACTTCAGGCCTCAAGGGAGCAGGGGCTTAAGGAGCAGTATTGGTTGCAATTCCAAAGGATCAAAGGACTGGGTGAGAAACAGAGTGCAGAGCCAGAGAGTAGTGGCCATATTTCTCCCCAGATCACACCACCTTGGAAGCACCAAAAACTTCCCAAACCCCAGAACCAGCTCAGAAAATAGCAGTGCAAAAACAGCTAAGGCTTGAGACAGTGACCTTCAGTTCCACACTGGGAACATAGGCCAACTTTAACATGAAGTTCAAATTCAAGAAATAGAGTGGAACAATGAGGAAATAACAACAGAAAGAACCTGACCATAAAATGCTACTGTGGTGACAGGGAAGATCAAGATACAAACTCAGAAGACAATGAAGTCAAAACAGCTACAAAGAAAGTCTCAAAGAAAAATATGAATTTGACATGAGCCCAAAAAGAATTCTTGGAAGAGGTTAAAAATGATTTTCAAAATCAAATAAGAGAAGTAAAATAAAAATTACTTAACGAAATGGAAGCAAAGGAAAAAATATGAAAAGACAATTAGCAGCTTCATAAGAGGCAAAAGAAGTACTGGAAAAAATAAAACCTTAAAAAATAATTGACCAATTAGAAAAAAAAGGTACAAAAAGTCACTAATGAAAATAATTACTTAAAAGTTAGAATTGGGCAAGTGGAATTTAATGCTCCAGAAGACATTAAAAAATAAAAAAAAACAAAATCAATGAAACAAAATCAAGAAAATGAAAAAAATGAAGAAAATGTGAACTATCTCATTGGAAAAACAACTGACCTGGAAAATAGATCCAGGAGAGATAATCTAATAATTATTGGACTATCCAAAAGCCATGACAAAGAAAGAGCCTCTCAAGAAATTATCAAGGTATATTGTTCCAACGTCCTAGAAGCAGAGGGTAAAATAGAAATTGAAAGAATTTACTGATCAACACCTGAAAGAGATCCAAAAATGACAACCTGCAGGAATATTATAGTCAAATTCAAGCTCCTAGGTCAAAGAGAAAATATTTAAAGCAACCAGAAAGAGACCATTAACATTATTTGGGGAAAAAATGTCCTATCTAATTCCTAATTCTTTTCATGATACAAATGAAGTTTCAATGCCTAAACCAGGAAGAGCAAAAACAGAGAAAGAAAACTACAGACAAATTTCCTTAATGACGACAAATGCAAACATTTTAAATAAATACTAGCAAATAGATAACAGCAATATATCACAAAGGTCATACTCTATAACCGGGTGGGATTTATACCAGCCATACAAGGCTCGTTTACTATTAGGAAAACTATCAGCATAATTGACCATATTATAAACAAAAACAACAAAAACTATATGATTCTATCAATAAGTGCAGAAAAAGGCCTTGGACAAAATACAACACCCATTACTATCAAAAACACTAGAAAGCATAGGGACAAATGGAGCCTTTCTTAAAATTAGAAGTTGCACCTAACTAAAACCATCAGAAAGCATCATCTGTAATGGGGCCAAAGGATATGAACAGGCCATTTTTAGAAGAAGAAATCAAAGCTATCAACAGTCACATGAAAAAAATGCTCTAAATCATTATTAATTACAGAAATGCAAATTAAAACAACTTTGAGATACAACCTCATACCTATCAAGCTAACAAGACATTGACAACATTACATTGGCTAACAACATGATTCTGTCTATTCAAATCATTCTTTCAAATGGCGATATTCCATTCTTTGGCTTTGGTTTCAAAAAGACATACTGAAGAATGATAAATTCAAACTAGAGACTTTTTAATCAGGTTAATTTTGATTTATATATTCACTAACAGAGAAGGTAAAGTGTATATGTAGAAAGAGAGAAGGAGAGAGAGAGAGATGTAGATATAGGTATAGATATAGTTACATATCTATAGCAATGTATCTCTATCCATCACTCTTTCTTTCTTTCTCATCTTTTTTTCTCTGGAATGAACAAATTCTCCCTCTTGGAACTAGGCCAGGACACACTCTTAAATGGTATAATTTACCCGTTTCATCAGTGAAAACAAAGAAAACAGTTAAATCTGGCAATGGTGGGCAAGTTTCCTTTTCAGAGGGAAACTGAAATCAGATAAATTGGTAGGAACATGGTTTCTGAAGTCTCTGTAGCATACATGGCTTGAAAGACCAAATAGGAGAATGAATTATTCCATTCAAGAGTCATTACGAGTTTGTCTATTCCATGATCCAGCCTTAATTACTACACCTTTCATGTCACCTAAGCAGTCACAAGACTTAGTATCACAAAGACAACAGATTCCTCCTAATTTTATGTTGTCAATAAAAGGCTGGGTGAATACTTCTCTGAGAAGTTGTTAGAAGGGATTCTTTTTCAGATGAATTGACTAGCCAACTCTATACATATTGTAATTCTGTCGATCTCCTTTTCACTTAAGAAAATACCTTGAAAATATTTTCCTAAACATCAAGAACTTCAATTACTCAATCGTTTAGGAATCTCAGGTTAGAATTATATCAGGACATAGCACCCCTTCCAATTTTCCGCAAAATTTCTTTTCCTCTCTAGGGGAAAAAAGGACCAGCTACATGTAAAAGGCATCAGTTCCTTTCTCATCTCCACTGTAGTCAATATAAATTTTTCAGTACAACAGCTTCAATTTTTAAAGCATTTCCTTCTATTAATATTGCAAAAAGAACCACATTGGTTAACCTTCAAGAATTTCTGTAAATACCTACTGCTTTAGTTCAATATCTCTAACTGTGAAAAAGAACCCACTTCTATGGCAAAGGAAATTGGCAGAATAACAGTGGTAGATTTCATGAAAAAAATCCCATCTTTAATAGGTATGTTTAGTGCTGTGTTAGATTCATTCAAATGAATTAGTATAATGCAGAACATACCACGATCTAGTAGTAGGTATGTGGTTGATCATAATCTGGAACAAGAGGTTATTATCAAGTTGATTTTATGTATGGAAAAAAGTGAAAGGCTAAACAGGATTTTCAATAGAGTACTGAGAAAACGATCTAACATTTTTGCTTTAACTATCTCTATTTTTAAGAGTATTCTTGAGGTCTTCAATGCTTTATTTTATTTTCCCATGGGACAACGAGGTACTGTATAGATTTAGCTACTTAAGGCAGCAGCAGTGGTCTACTGTGCCTCGAAGATCAATATAATCCCCTGGAAACATAGGGATTGGCTTATCTCTCTGTGCTAGCAACCCAGCCATGCAATGATGATCTTTCTCATTGCCTTGATTCTTCATTTTGAACATATAGCCACAAGTTCAGTTACAGGGAGAACATTACGTTCATTATGCTTAGATATTGTACAAGTTGGAGGACTTGTTATAGTAAATAAGTGTCTTTAATTCTAGCCACTATACACATCAATGTCCTAACCATTTGTTGGTATAGTTTTTTCTCCCCCCGATGTTGTAAGTAAAATAGATACCAAATTTTTAAGGACAATTAATTCATTTATATTTCTATAACATGAAAAGTTCTTAAAGAAAAGCCAAATTCTTCTACAAACAAGCAAACTATATTTTGAATTAACTCTGCTCTTTGGCAATGACTTTTGTTCAGAGTGGGAGAGTAAAGCACTTTTTTGGGTCAATTTTAGATTTGATTTGACAGAACATATTTTGTGCTATAATCATTAGCTTCTAAAACATGACAACTTAGGGATCTGGAAAACTCAAGAGTTGGCAAAAGAATGTAGAATTTTTCATCTCTGGGTTATCAGTTAAATTTAGCAACAGCCTGTCATTACCACCTAAAGAACACTCCGACCATGTCTGTGAAAATACAAGAAAGTGAAATGTAGACTTGAAATAATTATTTGGATAATGCAAGTCCTTCCTTTTGCTCACAAAATATACATGTCTCAATTATGTGGCCAGCTAGGCAAAACGTCTGGGGAAACTTACATTACATAGAAAATGTTACTATATATGTACTCTCTTGGCTTTGGGTATATGTGTATAAACATTATGATTCTAGTATAGAATACTATGTCACAAGTGCTACAGAAAATGACAAAACAAAGTGATACGTGGTCCCAGACTGGGCAGGGTCCTTGTTGATGACTGTCGCGAGGCTCAAGAAAGGCCTGACAAAAAGTCACATAATGCCTTCAGTTTCTAGCTGTGTTCCTGCTAAATAGCCAATACTTACCCACACACATCTTTCTGCTCAGATCCATCTCAGTATCAGTATCTTTCCCACAACTAATGAGGCATATTAACCAATCATGAAGCCTCTATCTAGAAAAAAATGACCTTAACATTGAAGAAAAACAATTTAGAAAGAAAGGAACAAAGGTGAGTAAAGAGGAAAACAAAGAAACTCTTGTTCATTGATGTCTTTAGTCTTTTCTATTCTCAGCAAAAGCACAACCGAAAGGACAAAACATTGAGGATTTTCAATGTTCTTTTGAATTGTCAGTGTTCATTCTCATCAGTTTTTCTAATTATTATAGAGTCAAATTTGTCTATCGAAGTGACTATATAAAATAATTCCCTAATGGTAAATTAGGTACTTTTGTAACCCCAAGGTATTGTTTAGTGCCTTGTAACAATAATTTCATTGAACACACTAATAGCTCTGAAATATTAATTTAATTTAATAAGGTGCTTCAATTATGTCAGGATTAATTGACAAACTGAAAATTTCTAGTATTTTTCTGATTATGTGAATTCATTTTTCAAATCTTGTGTTCATTTTAGGGGACATTATTTCAGACCTTCTCTCAGATTTGTGTACAATACCTAGGCTCTATCTATACTTAATGATATATATTGTGACCAGGCAAATGATATACACTTCCAGCAAGTGATTATATTTGAATATATTACTATCTAAAATGATCCACCTAAGTAATTTTCAATTCAATTTAACATTCATGCAGTAAGTTTCAATACTTACTATGTGCCTTGCATTGTGCTAACTACTGAGGCAAATGGACACTTTTGAGAAAATATGGTCCTTGATCTCATGGAGTATATAATCAATAGCAGGTAAGGACACACAGATAACAATAAAATACAAAACGCTCTCATAAGCACAATATGAACCAAAGTTTAATGTGAATGCCACTGACAGGGAGAATTGGGTAGTCTACATGATAAAATGTGGTGTTAATGTGATTAAAGATATTCCCTGCCCATTAATACCATTAACAGGTCTCAGGTGGAGCTAAGGGAAGCTTGATTAGGAGAGGCTTGTTTGTAAGAAAGCCCACACCCTTTTGTTAATTAGGTCATGGAGGTTGTGAAGCCCTTGTGCTCTAAAAAGGGTATATACACTCTGAGGTGAGCCTTTAAGCTCTCTCTCAGAACTGCTGGAGGAGAGGAGGCAAGCAAACAAACAGCTAGCTAGCATTTGTGAGTGAGTATTTACAGGAAGTGTCCAGCAGAGGGGAAGGTTATGGGATGCCTTGGCTCCCTGCTATGATATTGTGTTTTAAGTTCCTTGCTGTTATGATAAAGTGGGCTTACTGGTTTGGGCATATAATTGCTGGTATGTTGAACTGGAGTTACTAGTTTTGGGATTTGATCCTCTGGTGTCTGAATAAATATTTTAGTTCTGCCTTCTCTATGGAGAGTCTTTTATATTCTGCAAAACGGAACTATACAGGCATATTCATGGTCACCATCAATATTGTGACACTTACCTTACTGATACATGAAGATACTTTTAAGTTAGCCTTTAAGGACTGGTGAGAATTCAACAACAAAAGCAGAGGGAGGAGGAATTTTGACTATAAAATTCTTTTTGTTTTTACTTTTTCTTTAGCTTTTCTAGGAATTCTTATTGGACTTGTATCTTATCTGCATTTTTCTTTGAGACTTCACTTATAGCTATATTCACATAGTTGTCTTTTTGAGTTTTTGTCTTGATCTTCTCTGTCATCATAGCAGCTTTTTATAATCAGATTACTCATTTTTTGCTCATTTTCTAGCCTATTTGTTGACTTTGAACTTAATGTCAAAGTTGGGCTTTGCTCAACTGGGTTGACAGGTGTGGGATGGGGTGAGAACTGTCCCTAGCTTTACACTTTTGGGGTCTGCTGTTTTCACAACGAGTTCTGGCAGTATGAAAAGTTTTTAGTGCTTCCAAGGCAGTATGATCCTGGGAGAAATATGTTCATTCCTTTCTTGTTCTGTGGTCTAGACCTTACTCAGGAAGGGCCCCTGCTCCCCTGTTTCTATTTTCTATGCAAAGAATTGGCTATGGCAAAATAATTTTATACCTTCTGTATCATTTTTGGAGTTAACCATGTGGCATAGTAAATAGAAGAGGTGACTCATACATAGAAAGACTTGAGTTTGAATCTCACTTCATGAACTCATTAGCTATGTGACCCTGGACCAGTCATTTAATTTCTCTACCTTGCTATTTTTCTCATCAATAAATTTAGAATAATGATAGTAATAATAGTAACTCCCTCACAAGACTGTTGTGAAGATAAAATGAGATCATATTTGTAAACTGCCTTGGAAATTTTCAAGTGCTAGATAAATTCTAATCGTTAACATTATCATCTTTATCCCTTTATATAACAGATGTTCAATTTGAAACTAATGTTCAAGCTCAGTACTTTGGTTTTTTGAGAAGCAGAAATTGATTCTAACACTAAATCAAGAATAGTGTGATGTGGTTAAACCCAGGTTAGTAAAAGGTTCAAGAGAAATCCATCATTTTCTTTGTGATTTTACCTTGAATCAAAAATCTAGACAAGTTAATAAGATTCAACAGCAAGGAAAAAATTGAACTGTTTTTTAAAAGTACTCATAACCTATTATTTCTCATTTTTGTGCCAGTCCACAAGTTATCTGGTTTAACAGCCATTGCTAAGCAAAATTGCAACTTATCCATCTCAGGCTGATACATTCCTAAAATTCCTTTGTTAAATGGAAGATACAGAATTCTTCAATGTCAAATAAACTTTTAAAACAGGAAAGGGTTTCACTGTGCTTAAACCAATTTTGTCCAATGCTGAAATATATGCCTCTTGTTCATCACTAATAGAAACACTGCTACTGGTGACTTATTGGTTGTTTAAGGTAATGACAACCATAATACTAATCAATGCTTACATAGCCCTTTGAGGTTAAAAAATGCTTTACAAATATTATTTAATCCTCAACACCCTGGGAAGTAAATGCTATTGTAATTCCTAATGTACAGAAGGGGAAACTGAGACAGACAAAAGTTAAGTAATTTACTTAAGGTCCCACAGTAAGTGTCTGGGTCCATATTTGAAATCTGATACATATACTGACATTTCTAGTGCTCTATCCATTGTACCACCTAGATGCTTTTCAATCAGGTTAGATTTTCTATATAAAGTATGATGAGAAAATGATTTTTGAGAAAAGAGGAAAATTTCATAACATGTATGGTATAATATCATTTCATAATCATGGGTAATGGAAACAGTTTCTATGTAGATAGAGGAATATTAAAAAATATCCTAACCTGTTTACAATAAATAGAGACTATTGAGACTATGAGAGAGACAAAAAAGTAAGGCAAGGATTATTGTAAAGGTGTAGGATCAAAAATCAGTATTTGGGTTTACTAAGGAAAATGAGGAAAACCCCAAGGAGCCTCCTTATATGTTTAAAATATTAGGATTGAGAGATTCTTTTGATAATAATTTAATTTGTTAAAAATTAAAAAAAAACAAATAATTTCTCCAAATCTCTAACTACATATGTTCAGATTCCTTTAACACGCAGTTCACAATTGCTTTCCTGGTACATTTCTGAATGCACACATGAATCAATACAGCAATTAAATATTTGTTTTTCTTCAGTTTACATATTGTTTTTAGCAGCTGGGCCCTCTGAGTGTATCATGATTCACGATATGCTAACTAGAATATTGTAGGAACTCTCATTATTGTCTACATTAATTGTACATCAAAAAAAAGTAAATTCTTAAAAGCAAATTTGGCAAATGTTGCTGTGGAATTTTCTCCTTCCTGATATGAAAAATGTCAAGTAAAGATATTTCCTGTTGCTCTTTCAGACACCAGGCTGTCTCAAGTAGGAACTCAATTATGCATTGCCAAATTATAAATAGCCTCTAATTAGCAAGTGAGTTCCCTCAGACTCCTTTGGTAAAATGTATAATCAATACTTCTAATTACAATATCTATGGACTGAATAGATGAGAGGAGACACTCAAGTACTACAATACACCCTATACAATGGAAATAACAGGTATCAGAGAAACTGGTCCATTTTATATCACATTTCTATAGAAACTACTATCTGGACCATTGCAAAAATACCAGCCACATTATATAAGATAGTAAGTATCACTATCTAACTTTAATAGTCCTGTTCCAAATGAATATAACAAAACTATAATTTTTAAAGAAGGTTAATATATTTTGAGTTGTTCTTAGGTTATATTACTTTGTTAAAATAGAATAAAGGTTCATACTTATATGGCACAATTAGATGTATGCAGTGCATAAATTGTTATACAATTATTGATTCAAAATGCATGAAAAATTAAAAACACTGTGTACTATATTTAAAATATCAAACTAATTTTATGGTTGTACTAACATTTCCCTGAGAGCATTTTTAGTTCAGCAACTTAAATTTTAGATGGCATACAATGAATTAATTTTTGTATATCAGTATGTATTCACTAAAAGATAAAGAAGTCATTTTACTTTCACTGCAAAGGGATGGGAGTTTTCTAATACATGATCTCTATTACATCTATGCTTTGTTGAGATCACTGTCATATCTTAATTTAATTTTGTGTTAGCACTCATCTCATTACCTATTGAAATAATTTTTATCGTTCAAAGTCCTCTCAGGTCTTCATGAAACTTTCTCCAATATCTTAGAAAGAAATGAATTTTCCTTCTTTGAATAATACTCAAATATATATTAAAGTTGTTTTTCTGTTTTTTTAATTTAAATTTATTTATTTAACATATTTGGTTTTCAGCATTGAATTTCACAACAGTTTGAATTACAAATTTTCTCCCCATTTCCACCCTCCCCCACACTCCAAGATGGCATATATTCTGGTTTCCCTGTTCCCCAATTAGCCCTCCCCTCTATCACCCCCCTCCCCTCTCATCCCCTTTTCCCTTCCTTTCTTGTAGGGCTAGATAAATTTCTATGCCCCATTGCCTGTGTATCTTATTTTTTAGTTGCATGCAAAAACTTTTTTTTTGTTTTTGAACATCTGTTTTTAAAACTTTGAGTTCCAAATTCTCTCCCCTCTTCCCTTCCCACCCACCCTCCCTAAGAAGTCAAGCACTTCAACCTAGGCCACACATGTATCATTATGTATAACCCTTCCACAATACTCATGTTGTGAAAGGCTAACTACATTTTGCTCCCTCCCAACCCATCCCACTTTATTGAATTATCTCCCTTGACCCTGTCTCCCTTCCAAAGTGTTTGTTTTGATTACCTCCACCCCCATCTGCCCTCTCTTCCATCATCCTCGCCCTTTTATTTTTTTTTATCTTCCTCCCTCTTCTTTCCTGTGGGGTAAGATACCCAAATGAGTATGTATGGTATTCCCTCCTCATGCCAAATCCGATGAGAGCAAGGTTCATTCATTCCCCCCTCACCTGCCCTCTCCCCTCCTCCCACAGAACTGCTTCCTCTTGCCACCTTTATGCAAGATAATCCACTCCATTCTATCTCTCCCTATCTCCCTCTCTCACTATGATGCTCTTTCATTCCTTAATTTCATTTTATTTCTTTTAGATATCTTCCCTTCATCTTCAACTCACCCTGTGTCTGCTCTCCCTCTTTTACATACACACACACACACACACACACACACACACATATATATATATATATATATATATATATATATATACACATACATATAAAAACACACACACATATATATATACACACACACATACATACACATATATACATATACACATAGATATATACATACATACACATTCACTTATATATATACATAAACATATATATATATGCATATTCCCTTCAACTACCCTAATACTGAGGTCTCATGAATCATACGCATCATCTTTCCATGTAGACATGTAAACAAAACAGTTCAACTTTAGTAAGTCCCTTGCAATTTCCGTTTCTTGATTACCTTTTCATGCTTCTCTTGATTCTTGTGTTTGAAAGTCAAATTTTCTATTCAGTTCTGGTCTTTCACTGAGAAAGCTTGAAAGTCCTCTATTTTATTGAAAATCTATATTTTGCCTTGGAACATGATACTCAGTTTTGCTGGGTAGGTGATTCTAGGTTTTCCTAGCTCCACTGACCTCCGGAATATCGCATTCCAAGCCCTTCGATCTCTTAATGTAGAAGCTGCCAGATCTTGGGTTATTCTGATTGGGTTTCCACAATACTCAAATTGTTTCTTTCTGGCTGCTTGCAGTATTTTCTCCTTGATCTGGGAGCTCTGGAATTTGGCGATAATATTCCTAGGAGATTTCTTTTTGGGATCTATTTGAGGAGGGGATTGATGGATTCTTTCAATTTCTATTTTGCCCTGTGGCTCTACAAAATCAGGGCAGTTCTCCTTGACAATTTCTTGAAAGATGATATCTAGGCTCTTCTTTTGATCATGGCTTTCAGGTAGTCCAATAATTTTTAAATGATCTCTCCTGGATCTATTTTCCAGGTCAGTAGTTTTTCCAAGGAGATATTTCACATTGTCTTCCATTTTTTCATTCCTTTGGTTCTGTTTTATAATATCCTGATTTCTCATAAAGTCACTAGCTTCCACTTGCTCCAATCTAATTTTTAAGGTAGTATTTTCTTCAGTGGTCTTTTGGACCTCCTTTTCCATTTGGCTAATTCTGCCTTTCAAGGCATTCTTCTCCTCATTGGCTTTTTGGAGCTCTTTTGCCATTTGAGTTAGTCTGTTTTTTAAGGTGTTGTTTTCTTCAGTGTATTTTTCAGTATTTTTTTGGGTCTCCTTTAGCAAGTCATTGACTTGTTTTTCTTGGTTTTCTTGTATCCTTCTCATTTCTCTTCCCAATTTTTCCTTTACTTCTCTAACTTGCTTTTCCAACTCCTTTTTGTGTTCTTCTATGGCCTGGGGCCAGTTCGTGTTTTTCTTGGAGGCTTTTGTTGTAGGCTCTATGACTTTGTTGTCTTCTTTAGGCTGTGTTTTGGTCTTCTTTGTCACCAAAGAAAGACTCCAAAGTCTGAGACTGAATCTGGGTGTGCTTACGCTGCCTGGCCATATTCCCAACCAACTAACTTGCCCCTTGAGTTTTTCAGTGGGGTATGACTGCTTGTAAACTAACGAGTTCTATGTTCCACGTTTGGGGAGGAGGTGCCAGCTCTGCCACACCAGCACTGCTCCTTCCCCAACCCCCAAACCGGACTGGGCTTAGATCTTCGGCAGGCTGTGCACTCCTGCTCTGATCCGCCACTTAATTCCTCCCGCCAGGTGGGCCTGGAGCTGGAAGTAACAACAGCTGTAGCTGCCCCACCTCCGCTGCCCCCTGGGCTGGAAGCCGAACTGCGAACTCCTTCCACTCCCGCAGCTTTTCCCACTAACCTTCTCCGCAGTCTTTGGTGTTTGTGGGTCGAGGGATATGGTAACTGCCGCAGCTCACATATTCAGGACGCTAGGGGCCCCATCCACCCGACTCCAAGTTTGGTTGTTCCACGCCGCTCAGGCTGGGTTCTGCTCCACTCCGTTCCCAGCTCCCAGCTCCCAGCTCCGTGTGGAATAGATCTCACCCAGAGACCATCCAGGCTGTCCTGGGCTGGAGCCCTGCTTCCCTCTGCTGTTCTGTGGGTTCTGCCATTCTAGAATTGGTTCAGAGCCATTTTTGTAGGTTTTTGGAGGGACTTGGTACCTGTTTCTCTGTTTTTAATAGACAAATGATGCCTCATTATAATCAAGTAAAATGGAGTTCTCAAAGTCTAAGCCAACAGAGTTGTAAGTTCTTATTGGTCCTACAAATCTGGGAAGTATTCAAGTATGGTCCCAATGACACTAGGTATTTATTTTCAAAGGACCAGACTATCTCTTTATGGGGAGACTCATCACCTGTAAGTTGTTCACCAGGTGTTTAATACTTTAATCATGGCAAGCAATGTTTGTACATATACTATCTTACTGCTATACTTTGTCGAATATGTCACATTAAAAAAGATACGTTCTGTGACTCAGTCATTGTGTATCTGTGTTAAGAAACAGACAGAAAACAATAAGAAAAAAAGGAAGGAAAGAAGGAAAAAAAGGAAGGGATGGAAGGAGGGAGAGAGGAAAGAAGGAGGGAAAGATGGAGGGAAGAAGGAAAGAAGAAGAGAGAGAAAGTAAGTTGGAATGAATTTTATTTTATTTTTTTTGAGATATTTTTTTTATAAATTTCTTTATTTATTTTTAGTTTACCACACACGGTTCTACATAGTTTTGAGTTCCAGTTTTTCTCCCCTCCCTCCCCCCTTCCTCCCCAAGACGGCATGGAGTCTCATATAACTGTCATGTATAACTTCGCATTGAATTAATTTATGCACTAGTCAAGTCGTGGAGAAGAATTTTGACCAATGGAATGAATCATGAGAAAGAAGAAATAGAACCAAAAAAAAAACAAACCCAAAAACAAAAGAGAAGCAAAAAAGGCGAGCATGTAGTGTGCCTCAGTCTGTATTCAAACTTTGCAGTTCTTTGTCTCGATGAAGATAGTATTCTCCATCGTGAGTCCCCTGGAGTTGTCCTTGCCCCTTAGGTTGCTGAGAAAAGCGCAGTATGTCAGGGTTGGTCCTCACGGAATCCATTTATCTGTGGCTGTGCACAACGTTCTCCTGGCTCTGCTCTGCTCACTCAGCATTATGTCATGTAGGTTTTTCCAGGTTGTTATGAAGTCTGCATCATCCCCATTTCTTATGGCACAATAGTATTCCATCACCTTCATATACCACAGCTTGTTCAGCCAATTTTTATTCAGCTAAAATTTTATTTTATTTCAAAAAAGATTCATCATTTCATCAGTACGGGTAATCTCTGGCAATGCAGATCACAGCCTTTCACATCTTAGTAAACTATGTTCAAAAACTGCTCTATGCACTTCATGTTTATTCTTCTGCTGATGAATCTCTCAGAATCTCTCCAAACCAATCTGAGGATGGTTCATCATCATGACCTTACTCAAAGATCTTCCAACTTTGGTAAGACCTATGAGAACTAGCGGTTTTCTGTCAGAGGCCTTGCAAAAGGTCATCTTGCTAAGGTCACTTTCATACCACAAGGCATCTAAGAAGGACATTAATATAATTATCCATTAGTCTTGCTCAGTATGGCTTTAACTTTATATTTTTAAAACATGTTTTCTAACTCTAGAAACTCTAGAGATGTCTTACAGTAAAAGATTTTATTGACATATAATTTAAGTGGCAACATGCTATTTCATAAAGACAAGTGGAAAGACAAAGGCAGCTAGATGGCTCAGTGGACACTGCTCTAGTCCTGGAGTCAAGATGAGAATTCAAATCCAGTCTTATACACTTACTAGCTATGTGACCCTGGATAAGTCACTTAATCTCTGTTTGCCTTAATCCACTGGAGAAGGAAATGGCAAACCACTCCAGTAACTTTACTAAGAAAACCCCATTGACAGTATGGTTCACTGGGTCATGAGGAGCTAAACTCGACTCGCCAACAGTGAAAAGATAAGGTGTGTGAGCTCTAGTTCTATTCTCTCTCCCTCCCTCCATTCTTCTCTCTCTCTCTCTGTCTCTCTCTCTCTCTCTCTCTCTCAATCTCTCTCTCTCTTTTTCCCAGATTCACTGGTATTTTTTTCTCTCTACAACTTACCTCTCAACTAGGGCAGGGAAGAAAAGGAAAATAAAAATAAAACCCTGATAACAAATATACATAATCAACTAATACCAAACAACTTTGCATATTGACCAGGTCAAAAATGTATGTTTTATTCTGCTTGTTTATTCTATTACCTATCAGGAGTTAGCATTTTAAATCATTAATCTGGAATTGTGGTTGCTTTTATCAGAATTCTTATTGATAGTAAAAAAAATGTTTGTTTTTATAATGTTTTGTTGTAGTATAAATTATTCTCCTGGTTGTGCTCACTTTATTCCGCATCAGTTCATATTAGTCTTCTCAGGTTTATCTGAAGCTCTAGGGCTATTTCTAAAATTTACTAGCTGAGTGACCCTAGGTGAGTCAATCAAAGTCTCTAGTTCTATTTTCTTTAAAATTGGATTAATAATATTTATACAAAATATCTCTTAGGGAGTATTGTGAGGAAAGGGATTCCTAAACTGAACTGATGCATAGATGAGCAATTATTTATTGGTAGATATCAAAACCTTAAGAGGTACAACTCCAGGGGGTGGAGACAAGATGGCAGCGTGAAAACAGGGATTTGCTTTAGTTTTCCCCCAAATCCCTCCAAATACCAGTAAAAATGACTCTAAACAAATTCCACAGGTACAGAACCCATGAAATGACAGAGCAAAACAAGTCTCCAACCCAAGACCACCTGGATGGTTGCTGGGAAGGGTCTATCACACTAAGCTGGGAGCAGAGTGCAGCCCAGCCTGGGCCATGCCAGGACAGACCAGGCCAGAACAGACTAGGTGAAGCAGTCCTCAGGACACTGAATCACTGGCAGCTGTGGTGGGTTCCAGACTTCTCAACCCACAGACGCCAAAGACAATGGAGGAGAGCAATGGAAAAAATGTTGGACCTGGGTGAGAGAAGGGCACGGTGCAGCCCCAGCCCCAGAGCTGTAGAGGTGGCTGCAGCAGCAGCAGCAGTGGCAGGAGCAGAGGTGGTTGCTTCCAGAGCTCTGGACCAAGAGATGGTGGGGGGGAATCAAGTAGCTGATCAGAGCAGGTATGCAGGGATCTCTTTGCAGACACTGAGGCAGGGTTCTCTTGCTTTGCCCTGCCTGGATCTGGGTTACAGTCCTGGTTGGCAGTTCTTGGGGGAGCAGAAGCACTGGTGTGGCAGAGCTTGTGGTGGCTGTGGACAGGGAGTCCTCCTGGTACTTACTTGACAGAAAAGAGGGCTTCCCCTTACAGACCAGAACACAGGCCAGGAGAGGAGTTTCATATCACCTCAGAACAGAAGTAGCTCTGAGCAGCACAAAACCCCTGAAGCTTGCAACAGAGCAATCTCCACTCTGGAAGCAGTAATACCCTGACAAAGAGTTCAAAAGTCAAGTAATTGGCTGGGAAAATGAGCAGGCAGTGTAAAAGGACTAAGACTGTAGAATCTTACTTTGGTGACAAAGAAGATCAAAACATAACAGCCAGAAGAAGTCAACAAAGTCAAAGAGCCCACATCAATAGCCTCCAAAAATTATGAATTGGTCTTAGCCCATGGAAGAGCTCAAAAAGGATTTGGAAAATCAAGTAAGAGAAGTAGAGGAAAAATTGGGAAGAGAAATGAGAATGATGCAAGAAAATCATGAAAAACAAGTAAACAACTTACTAAAGGGGACCCAAAAATACTGAAGAAAATAACACCTTAAAGAATAGACTAATCCAAATGGCAAAAGAGTTCCAAAAAGCCAATGAGGAGAAGAATGCCTTAAAAACAGAATTAGCCAAATGGAAAAAGAGGTCCAAAAGATCACTGAAGAAAACACTGCCTTAAAAATTAGGATGGAGCAAGTGGAAGCTAGTGCTTTATGAGAAATCAAGAAGTTATAAAACAGAAACAAAAGAATGAAAAAATAAAAGACAATGTGAAATATCTCATTGGAAAAACCGCTGACCAGGAGAATAGATCCAGGAGAGAGAATTTAAAAATTATTGGAAGGCGTGATCAAAAAAGAGCCTATACATCACCTTTCAAGAAATTATCAAGGAAAACCATCCTAATATTCTTGAACCATAGGGTAAAATAGAAATAGAAAGATTCCACTGATCACCTCTTGAAAAAGATCCCAAAAAGAAAACTCCTAGGAATATTGTAGCCAAATTCCAGGGTTCCCTGGTCCAGGAGAAAATATCTCAAGCAGCCAGAAAGAAACAATTTGAGTACTGTGGAAACACAATCAGGATAACACAAAATCTAGCAGCTTCTACATTAAGGGATCAAAGGGCTTAGAATATGATATTCCTGAGATCAAAGTACATAGGATTAAGACCAAGAATCACCTACCCAGGAAAACTGAGTGTAATACTTCAGGGAAAAATATGGATTTTCAATGAAAGAGAGGACTTTCAAGCATTCTCGACACAAAGACCAGAGCTGAATAGAAAATGTGACTTTCAAATACAAGAATCAAGAGAAGCACGAAAAGGCAAACAAGAAAGAGAATCATAAGGGACTTACTAAAGTTGGACTGTTTACATTCCAACATGGAAAGATATTTGTAACTCATGAGACCTTTCTCAGTATTAAGGTAGTTGAAGGGAATGTACATATACATACATACATACACACACACACACACACACACACACACACACACACACACACATAGACAGAGGGCACAGGGTGAGCTGAATATGAAAGGATGATTTCTAAAATAAATAAAATCAAGGGGTGAGGGAGTAATATACTGGGAGAAGGAGAAAGGGAGAGATAGAATGGGATAAATTATCTTACACAAAAGTAGCAAGAAAAAGCTGTTATAATGGAAAGGAAGGGAGGGCAGGTGAAAGGGAATGAGTTAACTTTGCTCTCATTGGATTTGACTCGAGGAGGGAATAACATACACACTCAATTGGGTATCTTACCCTACAGGAAAGTAGGGGGGAAGGGGATAAGAGCGGGGATGACAGAAGGGAGAGCAGATTGGGGGTGGAGGTAGTCAAAAGGAAACACTTTTGAAAAGGGGCAGGGTCAAAGGAGAAAATTGAATAAAGCAGAAAAGGATAGGTTGGAGGGAAATATAATCAGTCTTTCACAACATGACTATTATGGAAGTGTTTTGCATAATGATACATGTGTAGCCTATGTTGAATTGCTTGCCTTCTCAAGGAGTGTGGATGAGGATGGAAGAAGGGAGAGAATTTGGAACTCAGAGTTCCAAAATCAAATGTTAAAATTTAAAAAAAAAATGTTTTCACATGCAACTGGGAAATAAGATTACAGGCTACAGGGTATAGAAATCTATCTTGCCCTACAAGAAAGTAAGGGGAAAATGGATAAGGGAGGGGGAGTGGGGTGACAGCAGGGAGGGCAGACTTGGGAAGGGAGCAATCAGAATACATGCCATCTTAGTTGCAGGGGGGAGGGTAGAGATGGGGAGAAAATTTGTAACTCAAAATCTTGTGGAAATGAATGTTGAAAACTAAAAATAAATTAAAATTTTAAAAAAAGGTACAACTCCAAATTAGTTGATCTTACCATGCTTCCCTCTTTGAAGGAAAGTTTTCAGGGGAGAATAAAATGTTCTTTTCTGTTCCCTTCCTTCCCTTCCCCCTCAACCCACTTGTCCCCCCTTGCGATCTGTCAAAGAACTTCATTATCAGTATTTTCCTTTCCCTATTTAGGGACATAATTATTAGCAATAGTCCCTAC
The DNA here is from genome assembly GCF_011100635.1 of Trichosurus vulpecula. Lineage (NCBI taxonomy): Eukaryota > Metazoa > Chordata > Mammalia > Diprotodontia > Phalangeridae > Trichosurus > Trichosurus vulpecula. The sequence goes on along the minus strand of NC_050576.1, from coordinate 313,054,221 downwards.
CTTATCAGCCCCTACTATAATGATCAGAGGTCCTCTTGAACTAACAGCACCTATAACTTCTTACAGAGATACTATGACATTAATTACCAAGTATTGGATCAGGAATCCAGTAAACACGCATCAAAATCTCACTTCTGAAACATTATCTAAGTGTCTATGTGTAAATCTCTGAGTCTAAAATAATACTCTAAGACTCTAAGCTATAGATTGATTGCAATTGACATTGGTGCAAAGAATTCCCACAGCATGAAGTTTTAGGTCCTTGGTGCTTCCGTAAGATCTTCTAAAAATCAAAGCTACAGTACTGGTTTTGGCCCCCTCCCCCCAGCCTTTGTTCACCTTGACCTCTGCAGTATTTGGTACCATTGTGAAAATCTTTTCCTTTGACTTCAATGACAGTACTTTCTGAGTTTTTCTATTTCATTAATCCCTCCTTGGATTCTATCCATCCCCACCCCACACCTTGGCGCCAATAATCAAAAGAGAGTTCTGTGTTCAGCCTATTTTATATAATTTTTTTTTCATAGGGTCCTTATCCATTCACAGAATCTCAGAGTTGGTAGGGACCACAGAGGTTTAGTCTAACCTATACTTGAACCGGAAGCATCCCTACAAATACCCAAGTAGTCATATCTTTTGCTCTAGACCTCCAGTGAGGCAGCCCATTCCACTGTTGGATATCTGTAATCGCTATGAAGTTTTTCATTGCTTGTAATCTAAGTTCACAACTTCTATCTATTGTTCTCTGGAGGAAAACAGGGTATTTCTAATTCCTCTTTGATGTGGTACCCCTTCAAAAATTTGGAAATGGAATATTACTGATATTCTCTTTGCCATTCTTGTAATTTTGGCAGCTGATTTTTAAGTGGCATAAATGATAATGCTTTTGTAACTTCAGCTGTTTTCTAGCTTATCAATCATTGTTACTATGTAGTACCCAGAACTAAACACATCAATCCAGATAGTCTAGCTAGAACAGAATTCAGTGGGATAAATATCTTCCTAGTTGTGGACATGCAGCCAAAGATCCCATTAACCCTATTGGAAACAATATAATAATTTTAACAATATTGATTCATATTGAGATTTTAACCCACTGAGACCTTCAGATTTTTCAGTAACAAAATTCTGACTAGCCATGCTCATCCTACACTTGTAAAGCTGATTTTTAAATTCCAGATATAAGTCTTTGTATTGATCACCAATCAATTACATCTTAAAACAAAATCTGTCCAGTGCTCTAGATTTTTAAGATATTTTTGAATCCTGACTTCTATCCATTGTGCAATCTTTCTCAGGGACAGCTGTATCATTTGAAAATTTGAAAAACATGCTATCTATATTGTTTTTGCTGTTGTTCAGTTTTTTAGTCATGTCTGACTCTTTGTGACCGCATGGACCATAGCACACCAGGCCCTTCCATCCTCCACTATCTCCTGAAGTCTGTCCAAGTTCATGTTCATTGTCAGCAAGACACTATCTACCCATCTCATCCTCTGCCACCCCCTTTACCTTTTCCTTTTAATCTTTTGCAGCATCAGGGTCTTTTCCAATGAGTTCTGTCTTCTAATTATGTCACCAAAGTATTTAAGTTTTAGATTTAATATTTGCCCTTCCAATGAGCAGTCTGAATTAATTTCTTTAAGTATTGACTGATCTGATCTCCTTGCTGTCCAAGAGACTCTGACAAATTTTCTGCAGCACTGCAATTTGAAAGCATTGATCCTAGATCACTCAGCTTTCTTTATAGTTCAACTCTCACAGCCTTACATTGCTACTGGGGGGTGGGGGAGAGACTGTGTGGACCTTTGTTGTTAAGTTTATGCCATCTATGCCTTTATTGAAGTTACTGGAGGAAAAACAGCAAAAGGACAAACACAGTTCCACAGGTCATGGGATCCAACCACTGTAGACCTCACTCAGAATTCTATCAAGTCATTAAAACTAATGGTTGTAAGCTTTCAAGCACATTTCAAGTACATCAAACTGCCCTATTATCTAGCCAGTATTTCTCCACCTTTTCCATAAGAGTAGCATAACTCTTATTAAATTAATCCCAACAGTGTATGTGAATATGCATCTGCAGGTACTTAATAAATGCCGATTGATTGATGATAGTTTGGAGAACAAGGTGCACCTCTTACCTCAGAAAGATGAGCCGCTTTTTAGAAGAGACATACCTCTTGCTTAGCTCTAAATGTTAGGTACTATTTCTTCCATTTTCTCTTCTATACCATGTTCTTCTACCTTCCAACCTCCTACCAAAAATCAAGATTATCTTCTGCCTAAAAGAGAGAAAAAGTCCCTTTTGTCTTTGCATTGAAGTCCTTCTCTCTTCCACTTTTTAAAAAGGTACATTTCATTTTCTGTTGTAACATGGGGATTAGAGGGACATACCTAAGAACCTTCACCTTTTTTAATTAGAATATTAGTAGCAGTAACTATTAGTCAGGAACTAACAGTTACTTGACTGCTTTCACAGGTTCTACTCTCATGTCTCTGAAGACAGCTCACAGTCACAGTTTCGAGTGTGGATTCCTGATTTGACACTCAAATTCACCATCAAATTCAACATCAGATTCACCATCTCACTTAGTTACTAAGTTGTATTACGATCTGTTTTGTGAAAAGGTTAAAGCATAAACACCTAGGAACCTCTGCAGGTGACCAGCCCTTCTATGAAGACCCACCTTTAGAGATGCCATTATCTTAGACCTACTCCAAACTGAGACCACGAGAAGTTGTTTCCAGAGACCGTATGAAGCTCATCTGGAGACTAAATGGACATTGGGCATGGGCTACTAGAGTATAAATGCGCTTGATCATTGTATTACCTGGAGGACATATAAATCCTACCTTTCCTAAGTGCCATTCTCCCTGTAAAGCTAGCTTACTGAAGGGAATTGCTCCCAGTGGATTTTTGTCAATGGAATGACCTTATTCTTCTATAACCATCTTAACATGCACATGGGGAAGGCATGAGAGACATATGTTTTGCTGGGCTAGTTGTAACAGTCAAACGATATCACTAATAATCAAACTTCTCATGGCTGGCATTATATAACATGTTGAGCCCTGTAATCATTGCAATTTCTGCATTACTAATTTAATTCTAATGGATGTTGATCATGCTTGATAATATAAACTTGGACTATAGATGGTGATTCAATGGAAACATGGCTCCATAGAATCAGACAGGAAAATGTGAAATTGAAAATTGATACCCCACTTTATGATGAATTATTGATTGAGAATTGTATCTAATCACTGGAATCAGTACATACAAATTAGGTTGATTTAAAGGATAGTTTGACTTATTAACATAACAAGGTCTGACTTTTTAATAAAAGTGTGACTTTCCTATTTTTTCTGTGCTGCAACCTGGGTTCTTGCCCCAGATGGCAGGAGTTGGGGGATTGTATTGGCAATCAAGATGGGCTTTTAGCACTTATTCAATCAAGTGCCCTTGAAGAGTTTGGCTTTTGTTTCCTTGATTACATTAGGAGTCCTTGATGACCTCCTTGCCTCAAGGGAAAGCCTAGTTTGCATGGGTTTGAGTGACATGTTTGCGACATCAGAGGCTTTAAGACCACATGGGTTTAAGTCGCATTTTGTGATGCTTTTAGGTAACATGGGTGAGTCGCATGTGTGACTCACCTTTGACCCTGAACAAGATATATAAACCCAGAAGTTGGCGCTCTCTTGGAGGCTCTCTCTCCTGGAGGCACAGGACTCTGGGCAGCCGCTCTAAGGGCCGCCTGGCTGAACTCAGATGTTGATGGTTTCTTGGTAACTATGAATTGTATTTGGTCTGTTTATAAATCTATGTTTGTAACTTGCTTGTATTTGTTCTGAAGTTCAGGGTGCTGGCTTTTTCCCCTGAACTAAGTGAATGATATTTGTATGTTCGATTAAACTGAGATTTTTAACCCCTTAATGTTACTTTCCTTAGTAAAGCAGATCAAAGAACCTGTGTTGGCAGGTCTTACACCCCTACAGCAGCTGCTAGTAGATTGGTGCAACAGGGATGAATCCCTAGAGTCATAAGATGTTCTGCTTGGTCAGTCATGTCATGTGTTGCTTAACATTGTATTTTCCAGAGAATGTTGATTAACTCTGTCATCATAGTTCTTAGAAATCCCCTCCTGTAAATCAGGCTAAATACAAACCCACCCTACATCTTTACCAACTGTCTGCTTTAATGTGTGTCTGGTCACTGTGGGGCCATTTGTCTCTATTACTGGCAATTGCTATCCTTGCCAACGAATAGATCATGCTTAGAACTTTTGTGCCTCAGTTTCTCTTCATAGTAAATTTTTATCATGACAAAGTAAAATGAGCTGGAGAAGAAAATGGCAATTCACTCCACTATCTTTGCCAAGAAAACCTCAAATGGAGTCATGAAGAGTCATATATGACTGAAACAACTAAACAGCAACCATGCTCTACAATTATTGAGGAAGCTTCCTCATCAAAAGTTCACTGTTCAATTATTCATAAAATGGTCATCACATGATTAAAGGAAAACAAAGCAAATGTTGCTTTTAATTTTCGTTTTACTGTAGGAAAAGAAAGAGCACTTGTAATAACTGAATCCTACTTTGTTTCTATAAAAACAAATGCAAGTAGAATTAGAGCCATATTACAAATGAATGGGGCATTAAGAACTTGTTAGAATGTTCGAGAAAGTTCTACAACAGAATTGGATCCTGTGGTTCCCATATCCCTTTAAGCCTTTCCTCCTCACAACTAGTATACATCATTGGCCATTTAATTTTAGTTCATGATAGCCAATGTATTTAAATAAGCCCTTTGTAATATGAAGCCTTGTATTGGATGTATTCAAAATTATGTCATAATCTAAAATCAGAAGAAAATAAAATCTGAAGTATATAGCTGCTGTTAAAACACAAATTCAGTTCTAACTGAATCTCATTCTACATTATGTTTATATACAGTTATGTCTCAGTCTTCAAGACCCTATTTGGAGTTCTCTTGGCAAAGATACTGGCACGGTTTGCCATTTCCTTCTTCAGATTATTTTTACAGATGAAGAGTGGAGTCAAACAGGGTTAAATGATTTGCCCAGGTTCACAAAGCTAGTACGTTTCTGAGGCCAGATTTGAACTCATGAAGATGAGTCTTCCTGATTCAAACCCAGTGCTCCATCCACTGAGCCACCTGGCTGCCCCCTCTTTCTAGAAGTCCTTTAAATTACACCCTGTTGCCTTATAGTAACAGAGGCAAATGGTGCAGAATTGTTGAAGTTTTATCAAAGGATCACAAACTCTTGCTGAACCAAGCTGAAAAAAATGTTTTGAATATGGGTCTAGAGTATGAGTTTCTTGCCTGAGCATAAGTCTAGCTAAGTTATAGCCAAAATATAAGATATCAGTTGCTAAATTCCCTTAACTCAGTCAGTCTTGAAGACAGTATATTAATGGTTGGAATCTGCCTCAGAGGGAGGTAGGAGGGAGAGAAAGAATATCCATAATTAGGAAATCACAGATGTTTGGAAGTATGAAACAGTCGAGAATACTATACCAAGAGATGATATAAAGGAAATAATCCCTGTTGTCATAGTTTTCCCTTTTCAAACCATCAATTTCCTGATTTTTACATGGAAAATGAAGTGATGTATTGAAGCAACCATGTAGCTATATACTCAAATCAAGAAACAATCTTGTCTCAATTATCTGTATAGGTCAGGAAAAATATTTATGTTTGTTTTAAAATCTGAATTATCTGGAGATGTGCCTTAATTTTCCTCCTTATTTTCTGTATCTACACATGGTCACTGCTCTGACCTTATCATCTACTCTCAAGATAATCCAGCCTCTTCACCCTTCTCCAAACAAACCTGTTGATTCTGAACTTTCTGCCTTTGCTCATGCTATTTCTTGAGTCTAAATTGTCCTCCCTAATTCACATTGCCTATTCAAATCCTTCCCAGCCCAGAACCACTTCAGCCAAGACAACTTCCCCAACTACTCTGACGCCAAATAACTTTTTTACCATTTTCTGAATTCATATTGCATTGACTTTCTGTACCACATCACTTTACTACTGCCTTTCTTGTCTTTTTCTCTACTTGTTTCCTGTGTTTCAACTTTATCTTCCTAAGAACATGTAATCTCTTAGGGTAGGAACTCTGACTTATGCTGAGTATTATCTACAGTACCTTAACAGATACTGGGTACTTAGCAGATACCCAAGAAATATCTCTGAATTGTTCAATATGAATAATAATAGAATTTATACAATTTATAAATAATTTTACTCACAATAACTTTTGGGGGTACCTAGTAGAAGTATTATGATGTGTATTTAATAGATGGAAAAACTTAGTCTTAAAAAATTAAAAAAAAAAACTTTTCCAGAGTAATACATGTTATAAATGTCATAATTGGATTTGAATGGGGCTATTCTGACTTCAAGATCAGTTCCCTTCAAATTCCTTTCCTGGGATACTACTTATCACTTTCTCTTTTCCATCAGTAGCTTTGCTTGATTTAAACTCCAATAAACTTGATGCCTCACTTGATGCCTCATGATAAGCTTATCATGGAAATCCAAACAACATGCAGTCAACTTTGGATACTCAACACCTTCCCAACCCCCTTAGCCTCCTTTCCCATCTGATTAGAAGGCTAGGTGATAGGTTACTACGCTCCTCCCAAAGGTTTTCTTAATAACAGAAAGCTGGAATCTGGACTTTACCTCTAATTTTGCAGTTTCCATCTATTGCTCTTCTTTTCTGAATTCCAAAGACATGCAACCATGATACCCCTAACCCCCTTTCATCCTCCTTTGGACTTCTCCCCTTTTTGCAGTTTGCTTTTGTGTGTGGTGTTCTCACTTTAGATTATGAGGTTCTTGAGGTTAGGGGTGCTCTCTTTCTTATTTATGTAGCACAACGCCTGGCAAATTATTAAATGCTTACTGAATTGAACTAAATGTTTTTAAAAACAAAAGGAATAGTACAAATGGAATTGCAGATTTTAGAGAATTGTGCTAATGGTTTCAAAAGATCTTTGATTTTTCAAATAATTATTTTCATATTTATGTGCATTACATCTATTTTAGTATATATAAATGATAATAGTTATTTGAATTTTTCAACATTTGTTTGAGATAGGAACAAGAAGTATCATTATCTTCATGCTATAGGTGGGGAAACAGAGGCTCAGAGAGATTAAGTAATTTGTCCAAAACCACAAAGTTAGCAAGACTGGTCTTTTAAACTACAATTTATAAGCTTTTTCCATAGCTTTACAAAAACAGATATCTTTATATTAAAGTTACAGTCAATGCACTAATGAGTGTTATCAAAATCTATAGCCATCTGTATATCTATTGCCATGAAAATTATCTTGAAAAGAATGTATGCCTTGGATATCATTTATTTCATCATCAGCTTTTTATCTCTTTTATCAGCTATATCATTTTCTCTCTGACTTTGGTTAGAGCATATAAAATCAAATCAACAACTATTTCCTGAGAACCTAATATGAAGAAGATACTGGGCTAGGCATATGTTATGGTAATTAGGGTGGGACTTTTTTACTGTTTTCTTTTTTGGAATGCTAAGGCAAGCAAATACCTTTGAAGAGTCTTGTCTTTCAAATGTAATGGCAAGCAAAATGGGACTTTTTGCTGTTTTTTGTTTGAGTGCTTTTCATTACTGAGGTAATCAAGGAATCCCAGTGCCCTGAGACATGTATATAAGATCTGAGGTTGGCATTTTGGGGGGGCACACTCATTGGAAGAGCTTTGGTGATTTGGCCAGAGGAGACTCTGGGTAGCTATTGGATACCCCCCTCCCCAGCTCTGAAAAATCCAGATGTTGGTGCTTCTCTCTCTGGTAACTGTATGTATTGCTATGGACAGATAGAAGACTATCTACTGATTTGTGTTTGTTCTGTTTACATAATGTATGCTTGTAATTTCTGTTTATATTCTCTCTGAAATTCAGGGTGCTGGCTTTTTCCCCTGAACTAAGGGAATGGTATAAGTATGTTTAATTAAAGTGAGGTTGTTAACCCCTTAAAGTTGCTTTCCTTAAAAAAGCAGATCAAAGGACCTGTGCTAACAGCCCTTCCATGTGCTTTTGTTGTTGGTCAGCAGCTGCTAGCAACATTGTTGTTACAGCACACTTTAATAAAGGAGGATTTAACTCAGTCTTCCTGAAAACCACTTGTTTTTTTGCTTTTGAAAGCACAATGTTCCTTTTCCGTTTGTCAATATCTTCCTTGGACTTTTATTTTCTAATTATAGTTTTATTGATGGTTTTCTAATAGTATATAGCATCGATCTATTTCAGATGTGATAAGAACAGAGAGTTGATGGTGCATTTGCTTTTTTGTTGTTGTTAGTCAAGCCTGTGGTGTTCTCTCCACTTTGGTTTTGTATGCAGTTTGGCAGAGGCCTACAAAGTTATTTCTTCAAATGTGTAGGAAAAGTTAAATAATGTAATATCACTAAATTTAAGTGAAAAACTGTGGCCAATTTTAATTCCAGACTCCACTAAAGTCTTACTTTAATGCCTCATTTTGGAATGGAAATGACTCTTGGTTCTCCAAGGCAATTAATTCAATGCAAATTGATTAAGTTGAGGTCAGCAAAGCACTGCTTTTCTTACAAGATGGAACTAGATTCAAAGAAAAATAGAAAACAGTGCTTGACCTCAAGGAGCTTACATGGAACTGGACAGAAGTATGTATCCAGCTAAACAAGAAGAAAATATTTAAGTGAATCTTAATTAAATAGATATTAATTGCTAAGTAAATACATAATAGATTCAGAAGATGCTAACAATTAGGACATTAAGAAAGGTCTCCTGTAAAAGGTAACACTCTAGCAGAGCCTTGAATGGAATTTGAGATATTTATGTGATTAAAACATAAACTTTAGTATTTTCTATAGAGATAGAAACGCTTTGAGTATTTGCAGGAAGATGAATTGTAAACTTGCTACCTAGAGAATGGCCTAGCAAACCCTTGGATAGCTCAACACCAAAAGGTTGGCTCATCAGATAATTAATTTTTTTTTTGGCAACAGCAACTCATAAAAGATAAAGGAATTTCTCTCTTCATAGGCAGAATTTCCTTGGTGATGCAAGTATGGACTTTTCAAACTGTAACTATAGGAATGATTATAGGAATTAAATGGAAAAATTTTATTTCGCTTAGTCTCTAAGAAATATTCAGCTGTCTTCTACTTTGTTGTTGGTGGTTGTATAATTATTAGTTGTGCTCCACTCTGTGACCCCTTCTGGGGTTTTCTTGGCAAAGATACTGGAGTGGTTTGCCATTTCCTTCTCCAGCTCATTTTAGAGATGAGGAATTAAGGCAAACAGGGTTAAGTGAGTTGCCCAGGGTCACATATCTAGTAAATGACTGAGGCCAGATTTAAACTTAGCAAAATGAGTCTTTCTGACTTCAGGCTCTATGCTTAATCCACTGCTCCACCTAGTTATCTCCTATAGATCTCCAAAAAACACTGATTTTTATTTTTTTTATCATCAAAGTAAACTTTTCTTATTTACCTCTAAGAGGTCTGGGAACTAGTAAAATCCATAAGCTTCCAACAGTGAAAAATATATGAAAAGCAATGATGTGTACAAGAGTACACAGTAGGATGCAAGCTCCTAAAGAACAAAAGCTTCCTCCCTTTCATCTTTGTATCCATGGTACCTAAGATAGAGTCAAGAACATAGTAGGCACTTAGATGCTTGATGATTGACTACTACTGCAGTAACATTAAAAAACTAAGGAATTAAGAAAACCTGGATTTTATTCATGGGGTCAATAATTTTAAGTTAGCAATGTTGTACAAATCTATTTCATTTCCTCAACTGTAAAATGGAGTTATTAATATCTGCACTGCTTCTTGCCCACATACCTCAAGGGGAATGAAGGGTGAAGAGTGCTGCTTACTTCTACCTCTAGTCACAAGTATAGGTCTAATTTTAATAACTCATGTTTTGTTTTGTTTTGTTTTCTCCCCCAGTGAGACTCACAGAAAGTGGAAAGGCAATCAGAAAGAAATTGTAGAGCTTTACCAAGCTCCTAGATTGGCAGAGTGGGGCTTTCAGAGTAAAGAGGTGGGGGGAGGGAGGGGGAGATACACTAAGGGAAAGAGGATATAAGACTTTGCACACACCAATGGTAAATATATTATCAGTGACTGAGACCTACCTAGGAGACAACATAAGCAGTGGGCAAAATTCTTTGATAGAACAGACATAGAACAATCAGTTATCAATTGGTCAGTCAATAAAAATGCATTTATTAAGCACCTACTACATGCAGGCACTGTGATTGGCTCTGGAAGAAGCTCCAGAGTAAGTGGCTTAGCCTGCACTTCATTTAATAGTTGTGTCACTGGGAGAACTATGTCTCTTGCCAGGCCATAAAATCACTCCAGTATATCCTCAAAAGTACTAAGACCTGGCCCCATGACAGAGAAAGGTTGCTTTAGGAAAGGGAAGCAATGTCATTGCCACCTGATGGTATAACCCATAACTGCAGAAGTCAGCCACTCATCCACTGAGGCAATGTCTGTGGCCATCCCAATCTTTTGCATAATTTTGACTGAGTCTCTCTACATATCTTCAGGGACTCCAGTGCTTATTGATGGCTACCTTCATTCCTCCCAATTGATCACTCAACTCTTTAGGCCTCAGTTACCTCATTTGAAAAAATGAGAGGGATAAACTTCTAAGGTTACCACTACTAGAGCTAAATCTATTCTTGAAGTAGATAAACTCTGCTGTGAGTTCTATTTTTTTTCTTTGAGCTATCAATCAAACTTTTGTTCTTTGAGTTTTATAAATTGACTAGTTGCAAGATACTGAGTAACATAATATAATGAGTGCACTTCCCAGATTTTTGCATAAGAAGCTATGAGACCAAAAAGACAAACATTGCCCACATTTTATGAGTTCTCCATGCCAAATGAAAGCTCCGATTTATATAGGTATATGTCTCACAATGTTGCCATCAACATTGTTTTGGAAAAAAAATGTCATTCACACATTATATGTCAATCTAAATGTAACATTGTGAAAGTCTCCCAAAATGTCATCCAAAACACATTTACAACATGATTTCTGTGAAATTAGTTGTCCCTTGTGACATTGTTTATTTGATATGATATTTTCATGGAGTCAATTATCACCATTAGGTAGTATGTACCTGTATGTATCTGAAGAGGTGGTGTCAATCTAAAAAGAAATCAATTGTTACTTTCACATATTCAGTATCACAGGGGATGAAGAGTATAGAGTCTATTTAGGCCAATCCCCTCATGCTACAGGTGAGGAAACTGAAGTCTCAAGTTATTCTCAGGCACAGACTCAGGACTGAACTCAAGACTCAGGGTGAACCCAGGTGCCCTGACTCTAAATCTGCTTTGGTCCTACTTATAGTGCAATGAATTAGAAAGGTAGCTCCCTCAGGTAGCAGCTACATTGTTTTGCCTTTCTTTGGAGCCCCAGCCTTAGCATAGAGCCTGTTCCATATTTAAGTGTTTAATAAAGGCTTCTTGATTGCTGCCAGAGACTAGATATTGCATTTTACAATTTCAATGCATGCTCTAATGTTTCTTCCCTGGGAAGAATTAAAACCAAATGTCTGCCTTGATTTGCTTTCTACCTTAAGGATAATATGCAATGTTGGGGAAGAACTTTTTAAAAAGGGAAATGATTTTTATGTTACTGACTTTGATGTTTTTTCTCACTGATATTTAGAATATTTACATCAAAAACTTTGTAGCATGTTAATTGGCTATGATTCAGATTCCTAGCATGCAAAATTTTAAATTTAGGGTTACTAATTTTACAGCTGTGTTTTGTCCAGTTTTAATATTAATATGTATAACAAATGGGGAACAATCAAAGAAATCAGCCATTAATCAAAGAGTCCAGTGGTGTGATACATAACTAGGCAGGGTCTCAGGATGGGGAACACTGGAAGGAGGAACATCTGACAGCAAGTGCTGACCAGAGGATATGTTAAAAGTAAAATCAAGACTTGGATGACCCAACAGAGGGTGCTGGCATGGGACAGATCAAACATATCATCAAGGCTGTATTGAAAGTCGAGGAACATAACGCACAAAAACCCAAAACCCAAAACAAACAAATAAACACACACATATACAGATATTTCATCCCTCAGCAGTGTTCCCAACATTTTGCTGCAATCCATTTCTCGTGATTTTGGAGTTGTTAGATGGTAACCATTACATTTTCTATGAAGTACTTATTTACTTGGAATGCCATGGCAAATTCTGTAAGCCCTAATGAAATTGGTTAGGGATTTGCACAGGTAAATTTCCAGGTGCATTACCGTTGTCCTTTGATCATTTATACTTTCACAAATGCTGAAATCTAGGCATTTCTAAGAAGCTCTCTTATTTCAAAGGGTACTGCTAATTCTTATAACTCCCTCTTCACTCTGAACTATCTCCCTCCCTGCTTCAACTTCAGGGCTTGTGATTTTACTGGTGTGAGGAGAACTCCTAGTGTGAAAAACCCTGCTTCAGTGCAGATTGGCAACTCATCAGTAATTTAGTGTTAGAGAGTTGCCTGGGGCACTGAAAAAGCAACTGAAAAACAGGGGCCTGTGGTCATACAGGGAGCACCTGTCAGAGGGAGAATTCACAACCACGTGTTCCTTCCTCCAAGACCAACCTTCTTTCCACTATATCACACTGATACTCGTATGTATAAAATAAACCTTAAATATGCACAGCAATTTTAAAACTTTTTTCAAAATGATGTTTCTGACTCTTCTGATTCCTCCCATCTCTCCAAGTGTGGCTGTTACCCAAGGCTTAGCATTCAGCCTCTGATTTTATTTCTCTACAGCATCTCCCTCAGAAAATTCATCTTTCCCCAGGATTCAATTACCGTCCTGATGAGGATAACTCCACAATTTGTATTTCTAGCTCTGACTCTTCTCCTAAGGTCCTATTGCCTGCTGAGACATTTCCCCACGGATGGTACCATAATTTGAAGGTTCTGAACTCCAACCTATCATATTTTGTCTCAGATTAGATCCTCATATTTATTTCATTATCATTTTCTCAATCAATTAGACTTCGTATTTCAGAGTAAACAATGAATCCTCACTCTCTCTTTGCTACTGTACTGAATCAGTCACTATGGTCCATTGTTTCTTTCATGTGTATAGCAACCATCTCTTCCTTTTCATTTTTACTCTTACTCCTTTAATTTTGAACTTTTGTCACCTTATGCCTAGACTACTAAGATAGTTTTATATCCCTAAGGGGTTTCATTGCCTAAAATCTTTCTCTCATTAATCAGCAAAAATTTACCTTCTCATTCGTCTACCCTAACTCCCTTCACCCAATTAAGAACTAAAGAAAAATAAAACCTATTACAAACATGTATAGCCAATCAAAACAAATTTCAACATCAGCCATGATGAGAAAAATACCTGTCATTATGTACTTATTATGCACTCGCCTCTCTGTCAGGAGGTGGGTAGTATGTTTCATCAATAATCCTTTGCAATAATGGTTGGTCATTGTGCTGATAACAGTTTCTTCTTAGTTCAAAATTTCTTGCCTTCAAAATACTGTTGTCATTGTATAAATTGTTCTCCTGGCTCTGTTCACTTTGCTCTACAAGACTCTATACAGGTCTTCCAAGGTTTCTCTGAAACTGTCTCCTTCATAATTTTCATCATTTCAGTATATGGTATTCCACCATATTCAGATGACATAGCTTGTTCAGTCATTCCCCTTCATTTTACAAATGAGAAGCTAAGACCTGACAGCTGAAAGATTGATTAAACTTATTTTGCACAGCCTTGAAAGGCAGAACTTAGGACCAATTAGTGAAAGTTACAGGTGGACAGATTTTATTTCAGTATAAGGAAAACATTCCTAATAGCAATAACCATTCATATATGGAATAACTAACATTTTATGCTTATTTTCTTATCCTTATAAATTTTGAGGGGATGATCTACATATCTATTCCTAATTAAAATGAAAAGGAAATATGGAATCTTTTACAAATAATTCCTTAAAGTAATCTTTACAGTCACAAAATTGACTGAAAGGTTCGAAGAATACAAGATTCTATTTTGTTTACTGTTTGCAGATTTAAAAAGAAATCACAAGGTAGAATAAAAAACAGCCCTCTTCTAACAAAGAGAGCCCAATCACATATTAAAATCATTCAATATCCCTCTATACATACAACCACAGAGATAACTCCGTTCACTGACCTTCTGATTATTAATGTCAATTGCAACATGAAACAGGGAGGTATGTACTTACCAAAAGTGCTTTTCATCGTCAGAGGGTGTCCTACAAAAGGTCAAGTTAAGAAGCATTTATTAAGTACCTCCTCCTTGACAGGTACGTTGGACTGCTAGGTGGCACAATGGATAGCAAGCAGTGCCTGGAGTCAGGAAGACTCATCTTTGTGAGTTCAAATCTAGCTTCAGACACTCACCAGCTGTGTGACCCAGAACAAGTCACTTACCCCTGTGTGCCTCACTTTCTTCATTTATAAAGTAAGGTAGAGATGGAAATGGTAAATTACTTGAGTATATTTTCCAAGAAAACCCTAAATTATGTCATAAAAAGTCAGAAGCAACTGAAAAAAAGGAGACTTAACAAAACAACTTTGACAGGCACTGTGTTTAGCTTTGGTGATTCAAAAAAAGACAAAGATTAGTTCCTGTTCTCAAAGAGCTCACAGTCTAATGAGGGGAAACAACATATAAGCAACTCTGTACAAATATGATAAATACAGGAATAACTGGAGATATAATGTTACGAGGAAGGCACTTACACGAAAGGGAATAAGGAAAGGTCTATATGGAAGGAAGATTCCTGGCAGATGCTGAGGTTCTCCAGATGCATCTTTCTGATTATAATATCTTTCTAATTGATTTGAGCACTAGAATAAGACATTTCATGAGATCCATGGTTATTCAAAAGAGATCAACAAAACAATCCATAAAGTATAAACTAAATGGATTTTTAAAAAGCCTGTTGTCTGGATAATCATGTTTCGTGAGATGACCAGCCCATTGGGTTAACATATAATACATAAATCTAGGATAGGTATTGCTGGTTGCAGATGTATAATGGACCCTGGATGAAAGAGAACAGGCTGGAATCAATTTGGGAAATTGTTCAGAGAGTACCTTTAATTCTTTCTCCCTAACCCACATACCTCCCTTCTCAGTACAAAAACCTATCTTTTAAACAGAAATGTTCTCATGAAAATATTATAGGGCTTCAAACTGTATAATGCCACAAGATCTAAAGAACCAAAATAAAAAGTGATGTAAAGGGCAGTATCTTAAGAGATGTAAGGTGTGTGCTGATAGACCCAAGTTTCAAAGATGATTTAAGGAAGTGAAATAAAATACCTGATAGAGGAAATAAACTTTTGGGAAAAGAGCTGAGATCACCATGTGTTGAGAGCTGGGGTTAATGTACTGAAATATCATTATGTTTCAACAGAATGATAATAATAGCCAAAAAGCTAAGGCAACCTTAGACTGCATTGACAAGAGGTATAATTTCCAGGACCTGGACAACAGAACCCCTGCTGAACTCTTTTCTTATATTCAATTCTTGGCTCTACATTTTAGGAAAGACATTGGTACACTGCAGAGCATCTAGAAGAGCACAACCCAAATGATGAAGGCTTTCGAGTTCATGCCACATGAGGGTTGGTTGAAGGTGCTGCAGGTGTTTAGCCATGATAGATTTCTTTAAGTATGTGAAGTGCTGCCATGTGATGGAAAGATTAGAACTTTTCTTCTTCGTCAGAGTGTAAAGAATTAGTATCAATGAGTGGAATTTGCAAAGAGGCTTGTCTAGGTTTCAGGTAAGTAACAAAACAAAATAATTTTTTTTCTAACAATTAGAGCTATCTGGAAATGCAATAGACTGCTTTAAGAAGAAGTGTGCCACCTTCAATAGAAGTCTTCAATCAAAGGCTAACCACTTGTCAGGTATGATTTGGGGGTGGGCAGTATTTCAAGTAGATGGGTTGGATTAGATTCCTTCATGAATCCTAACAACTCTCTGAAAGTTTGGATGTATCTTTGCCAGTCCACTTTTGTCTGACATCAAAAGAATTAGAAGCACCTTCTCTGTATTCACTTTGCATTGCCTTTTAAGTTTAGAGACAGCTAGATAGTACAGTGGGAAAAGCCCTCAGCCTGGTGTCAGGAAGACCTGAGTTCATATCTAGCCCAATTGTGTTACCCTGGAAAAGGCATTTAACTTGTCAGCCTCAGTTTCTTTGACAGTAAAATGGGGATAATAATACTACTTATTTCACAGAATTGCTGTGAATATCAAATGAGATATTATTCATAAAGATCTTAGCACAGTGCCTCGTACGTAGGAAGCACTTAATAAATGCTTTTTTTCCCTTCCCCTTTCTCTGCCACAAAGTACAGGAAGCAATTATTTTTATCAGACTATAGCAACTGCTGACAGAGTCATTTTACATTGCTGCCTCTTCTGCTACAAGAGAGTAAGAAGCAGTTTTGTAGGTTAAGAGAATTGAGATGCTACCTATATAAAGATTTCTTTTTTATGATAATTATTTTATTCTTATTTGAATTGGCTTTTTTTAGTATTTTGTTCTTTTTTTGTTTCCATTATTTTAGGCCACATTAATTTCTAGGATGAGGATTTACCCAATCTAGTCTCGTAATAGTAATATAGGCTATGTGGAGGTCTTTTCGTAACTTGCTTGATATTTAATGGGACATAATGTTAATCTTTCATAAGTGTATTTCTCATTTCCTCAAACCCCAGGCAGTATGGATCTTGTCTATATTTTTGGTATCCCAATAGTACTTAACTTGGTATCTTGTACCTAATTGATGTTGAATAAATCTTTGTTTACTGATGTGTGATTTAGATTTATGTAAAGATACTTTTGTGGGATTGATAGAATAGCTAGTAGTGGTCACATTTAATGGATTTGAAACTTTGCATTTAATATTCATGTTTATATCTTTTGCTTCATTTAGTTTGTTTAGGGATGATGTTTCAACAATCTGGCTAGCAGCTGCTGTGAGGGTGTAAAGCCAATAACAACCAGCTCACAGAACGCTGCAAGCCCAGGTCTTTTTCATCTGCTTTACTAAGGAAAAAAATGTTAAGGGATTAACAATCTTACTTTAATCCAGCATATAAATATCATTTACTTAGTTCAGGGGGAAAAACCAGCACCCTGAATTACATACCAAATACAATTCATAGTTATCAACATCTGAGTTTTCAGCCAGGGAGCTCATTAAAACGGCTGGATCAGAGTCACTGGCCACTCCTACTGTGGCTCAGAGCTTCGAGAGAATGCTAACCTCTGTGCTTATATATCCTGTTCAGGGCTGTGACATCACCCAGACTGGGCATGGACTAGTTCCCCACCCCAATATCACATCAGATACAAATCAATGGTTCCCAATTGTCTCAGTGCTGACAAATACAAAAACATCCCACTTTACCTGCTCCATTCAAACAAAGGCCAGAATCATTAAAGGTCAACAACAAAAGTCCCACCTTAATTACCATTACAGATGACTTTAATGCCAATAATGGTGTATTATTGCCTGACAGTACACTGAGTCCCTGATCAATGGTCCATGATTTCTCAACTAGTTACAGAACTGTGTCTTAGGTTTTAAGATTCATAAATGGTTGTTTGAAAGGTGGAGAATTAGAAAAGACATCGTGAGTTTCTTTAAGTATCTCCAGTGCTATTTTGTGAAGAACAGATTAGATTTTTTTCCTTGGTCCCAGAGGAACATGTATATATGAAATTTTGATCTTGGACCTCTCAATGTCTTCTATGAATTGCAGAATTGGAGAATTAGAAGGGATGTTAGCTACCATCTAGTCCATTTCCTACCCAAAAGAATTTCAGCTACCCAACAAACAGCTGTCTAGCCTCTGTTTGAAGACATTTAGAAGGGAGAACCCACTACCTCTTGAGGCAGTCTTTTCTACTTTTGGATGATTCTAATTATTATTGAGTTTTTCCTGACATTCACATTATATGGTTTTTAGCATCTTCCACTTATTTACTTTTCATTGTTCTTTCTGGGGCCAGAAAGAATGAGCCTAATCTCTCCTGCACATATCTAAGGTAGCTAACATGTCCTACATGAGTCTTATGTTCTGAAGGCTAAATCAGAGTAATTCCTTTGCCTATTCCTAATATAACATAGACTCAAGGACCTCATTATCCAAGTGTCTTGTAGACACTCTCCAGTTTATCAAGGTCTTCCTTTAATGGTGGTGCTCAGAAATGAACAAACCTATATTAGCTAATGTCTGACTAGGAAAGAGTATGATGGAACTGTCCCCTCCCTACTCCTCAAAACTATGCCTCTCTTAATGCAGTCCAAATTTGTATTAGCTTTTTGCCTACCACATCATACTAAGCTTGTGATACACTAAAACCTGCAGATCCCTTTCCGAACAATTTCTTTCTATCCGTGTCTTCTCTACCTTATGCTTGTAGAGTTCGTTTTCTGTGTCCCAGTGTAAGACTGGTGGTCAAAATACTTTTGTATCCTGAGTGTCACTCAGTTGGTTGGCCATCTTTCCCAGCTTTCTATCACCTGAAAATTTGATGAGCGTATTTTCATCCATGCCTTTATCTAAGTCATTAATAAAAATATTAAATAGCACAATGACAAGCTCCAATCCCTGGAGGTGCTCCATTGAAGACTTCCTAACATGTTGATATACAAGCATTGACAATTGTCTCTGTATCCAGACACTCACCCAGTTCTGCTTTTATTTGACTATATTATTGTTTAGTCCATATTTTCCCATCCTATTACTAAAAATGTTATGAGATATTTTGTCAAAAGCTCTGCTAAAATCTAGGTAAATAATCTCCACAGCATTTCCTTCATATAATAGTTTAATAAAACAGTAAAAAAATTTAGTATGACCTGTTCTAGGCGAAGTGATAATGACTTCCTTTTGTAATTATCTTTCCTAGAATTTTCCTAGGAGTTAGTTGAAATCAAGCTCATTGGCCTAAAGTTTGCAGGTTCTGTACTCTTTCCTTTTTTGAAAATTGGGACATTTGTCCTTCTTCAATCTTGTTCTACCTCTTCCACTTTCCATTATCTGTCAAACATCATTAATGGTGGCTCAATAATCACATCTACTAATTTTTTTTGAGATCCCAGAATACAGTGCATTTAGACAGCTGACTTGAAACCATTGAAGGTGGCTAGATTCACTCTTTTTAGCTCTTCACTTATGTTAGGTATCAACTACTTGTGAATCACTCTTGTTCTATCATTTCCAGTGCACCATTCCTAGTAATTTACAGGAGTAAACCCATTCCCCTTGGCAAGGAAACTAGAAACAAAATAATTGAGCATTCTATGTTTCTTTCTGTTGTGAGTTAGCTTCATCCCCTTCTACCAAAAACAAGGGATCTATCCCTTCTTTATCTTCCTTTTTTTTCTCCCAACACTAAAAGAAAACTCACTTTTTCAGGTCTTTACCTTCCCTTTACAGCCTTAGTTCATTCTTGATGTTAGCATTCCTGACACTATTTTTATAGGACCATGTCACACTCTCATATTTTTCTATCTGCCCTTGCTTCCATTTTCTTCACATTTCCCTTTAAAACCTAAATTCATTGGTGAGTTCCCTCTTCCTCTCCATTGTTCTCTTATGATGAATCCCATTATTTTTCCTCATTCAAATTATTTCACTGTCTTCAGAATTTCCCTCCTGAGCTGATTTTCTCTTAAGAAATTTAATTCATTTGAGCCTACCTAATTTTTCTCTGAATCCTTTAAAATATTTTTTTCCAAAATCCAAAGCACATGTTAAACTATTCCCATATTTCCTCTCTGTCTCCAACTCTAGGTTAGAGTGGCCACTCTATCATTTCTATTCTAGCACCCTCTTCCTCCACGCTCATGAGAGTTAGATACAGAACAGCATCTTTGTTGGTTCCTCCAACTTTTGGAAGATGCATGATCATTAAAGCAATTAAAAAGATATTATTTACTCTCTTTTTGTCAGGGAGAGCTCCAGAGTAAAGGTATCAATAAAGTCCCTCATCATTATTATATCTTGCTTCTGTACCAAGCTTGAAATCCACTTCTCAAGCCCCTGATCTTTATACTCATGGATCCACTTCTCAAGCCCCTCATCTTTATACTCATTTTGTCCAGGCAATCTATAAGGGCTTCTTAAACTTTTCCCACTCATAACCCTTTTTCACGTTTTGGCATAGAGCACTGGCACCCTGTAGCATGAGGGCATGTGCAGTGCAAAGTGCACATGCTTGCTGTGTGTTTAGAACCAAGGCTGCAGTGAAGTTGTGTGATGCTGCCAGAAACACCTCAGATTTAATTATGCATGTGACCTCATGTGGGATTATGGTTTACTCTTTTGAGAAAATTGCTTCCATTTGTCCCTCCTTTGACCTTCATTCAAATATGCTACTTCATTCATCTTCGGTATGATTCTTTGGAATTTTATGAACTCTGGTTATGTCATAAAAGATTGTTTTAGATCAGTAATTACATATTCATTTAATTAAGCATTTGGGGTGCTTATACTAGCTGTGGTAAATGTTATAGTTACTGTATTGATACATCCTTATAGTTTCACATATGTATAAATTAAAATCCTGTAACATGGCCATTATCTATTGAATTAAGAAACCCCAGATTAAAATCTATTTTGAATAATTGATTACCAAATCTCCACTTTTCTCAGAGTAATATGTAGAAATCAAGCATGAAATGTATGGACAATTTCAGACTAACCAGAAAATGTTTTTCTATGAAGAACATAGGAATTCATTAATAATTCTATCATAAAAGAATATAACATAATTCTACTAGAAAACGATTGCTTTCCTACCTAGTACTTTTGAGTTTAAAAGAATCTATTATTTTTCACTACATAGGCATGTTAATATTTACTTGCTAGTTGTTGCCTAAAATATACACAATAACAAAAGAAACACTTTTCACATTTTCATTTCTTCTTAATATAATGTTGTTAAAACATGTGATTATCAACCTAAGTCAAATTGAGTAATTTCAGTTCCAATGCCTGTATTGAAAAAACAAAGAAAACAAAAGAAGTTATTCAGAAACAAGAGAAGGTACAAATATCCAATTTCACCTCAGTTATTTTATACTCTTAATTTGGAATTCTTTGTTCACTCCTGGATTTTATATCCAGAACATCTTTAGGAATTCTTTTTTTTCCCTTGCACCTCTCTGCTTAACTGATTTTCAAGTAACTTACTTTCTCTTAATTCATTGTGGTTTCCTTTTATTTTTCTCCTTATGAAGCTTGTAACTTTCACCTCAAAGATTTTCTTCTTGACTTTCTATCCCCCCTTTTTTGTTTTGTATAAATTCGTTGGGCAAGTAAAAACTAATGATAATAAAAAAAAGTTTGATGGTTTCTTCTAGAGCTATACTTGAAAGAAAGATAAAGAACAAAGAATGTTATGGCTACTCAGTGTGAAGAGGAGGATGAAAATGAGAAACTGGTATGAGACAAAGCTATACAATTGGTGTTTTGGTTCGGTTTTCTCTTCTAAGCAATATGATCTTTGGATAATAAAGGATAGGGGAAATTGGCTAATGAGGAGCTGAAATCCAAGGAAAATAAGGAAATGGTAAGAAAACGTCTATAAATTTAAGAAGTCAGCTGAGTCAAATTAACTCTATCTGTGGGTACTGAAAGAATTGGCAGAAGTGATTCGAGAACAACTGTCAATGATATCTGAAAGATTGCAAAGAATGGGAGAGGTATTGCAGGGCTGCTGAAAGAAGAATATATTGATTATTTTTGCTTATTTGTTTTAAAGGAGTGATGGAGGGGAATTATTTGCAAACTGTGAGTCAATAAGCTTGATATCAATGCCTGGGGAAATTCTAAGAATATATTCTGAAAGAGATGATTAGTGAATATTTAGAAAGGAAGTGATAATCACAAATAATAAGTCATGCCAGATTTATTTAATTTTTTGAAAAGGTTAATAAACCAACAGAGCAGATATATGTTATTCATAAAATTTACCTAGATTTGGAAAAAAAATAGATATTGGCAAGAAGGATTCAGAACTCTTTGAATGACTGGATTCAGAGGGTAGTATTGAGTAGTTGGTGTCAGCCTGACAGGATAGAATTCCCCAGGGATCCATGCTTGGTTCTGTGCTATTTAAACATTTTTTCAATGAAATTGATAAAAGTATTGGTAACATGTTCATCAAATTTTCAGGTGGCATAAACCTAAGAGGGATAGCTAAAACACTAAATGACAGATTGAAGATTCAAAAACATCCTGATAGGCTAGGACTCTGGGCTAAATCTAAAAAGATAGAATTTAGCAGGAATAAATGATGTGTTATCCTTGGATTTTTTTTTAAAAAAAAGGTTACATCACAAGTACACAATTGTGGCATGGTTATAAAACAGTTTACAAGAAAAAAAATTCTAGAACTTTCAGTGGGCTCTACGTTCAGTCAGAAAGTAATGGTGTACAGCAACCAATAAAGCTAATGTAATCTTCAGCTGCCTCAAAAGAGATACAGCATCTATTAAACATGGCATGGTAATCTCATTGTAGATAATACAATACTTGAAGTGATTTTTTGAATTCTTGGCATGACTTCTTTAGAAGGTTATTGATAACTTGCATAGTATACAGGGTGGGGCGACCAGGACAGTGAAAGGTCTTAAGTGCATACTATATATGAAGACCAGTTGAAGAAAATAGAGATGTTTAGTTGGGGATGACCAGGTAGTAGAAGTGGAATGGGATGAAGCTAACCTCAAGTGATTTATGATGTTTAAAAAGTTCAAGAGACATAATTTCTGAGTTATTAATCATTTTATTTATAATTCTAGCATTTTGTTAGTAAAAGAGGTCAGAAGCACTATCAAATGCTAAAGACCCAATGGTGGGCTCACAGTTTATATGCCCTTGATCAGCTCTGATTGGTTAACAATTAATGAGAGAATGAATATTACAATCAGAACTAGGTTCACTAAAATAAAAGGCTGAGAGTGACATCATGTTGCTCTTAGACGAAAAGACTATATCTTCACCCAGACAATCCCCAGCTTTGGGCAACCTAATCCCCACTCAAACCTGAGTAAAACCCAATGGGCTTCCCCACCTTAAATTCCTTGTAAAGTTGGATTGGATCTAACCAAAATTGAGGAGATTTAATTCCATCTCATTATCAGTAATGTCCTTCAAGAGACTGAACTTTGAACTGAGGGCTAGAGAAAAAGAGGGAGCTCTGGATCTCCCCAAATCATTGGTTATTAATAATCATTTCTCTCAGTTTGAAGGGTGGTATTCTAGAAAAGTGATCAGACCTAACTCTGTGTGTGTTTATGTGTGTGTGTGTGTGTGTGTGTAAGGGGGGGGAACAGGGCTGGGATCTATGATTTCATTGGCACAGGGAATTCTCAGGTAAGAAAATTCCCTCAAACAGTGAAAGTTGGTTATTTCTCTACAACATAGTCTTTAAAATTTTCCTGGAGCTTTGGGAAAGTAAGTACTTAGCCCACATCACAGAGACAGTATGCACTGGAAATAGGACTTGGCGGGGATGGAGCCAAGATGGCAGCTGGAAAGCAGAGACTTGCATGAGCTCCTCACTAGGTGCCTCCAAAAACCTATAAAAATGGCTCTGAACAAATTCTAGAACTGCAGAACCCACCAAATAGCAAAGGGAAGCAGGGCTCCAGCCCAGAACAGCCTGAATGGTCACTGGGTGAGGTCTATCACACACAGAACTGGGAGAGGAGGGGAGTGGAGCCCAGAGTGGGTGGCAGCAGGACCAATCAGACTGGGAGATGGGCGGAACAGGCCCTAGCACCCTGAATCAGTGAGCTGTGGCAGTTACCAGACTTCTCAACCCACAAACACCAAAGACAACAGAGAAGGTTAGTGGGAAAAAAATGCGGGGACAGAGTGAAAGGAGTTTGCAGTTTGGCCACTGGCCCAGGGGAAGGGGAGGTAGTGCAGTTACAGAACTACAGCTGCAGTTGCTTTAGGCCCCAGGCCAACCTGGAAGGAGGAAATAAGTGGCTGATCACAGCAGGAGGGCAGAGCCTGCTCAGATCTGAGTCATGGTCTGGGTTGGCAGTTCTTGGGGGAGGAGCACTGGTGTGGCAGAGCTTGCTGTGTAGAAATAGCTCTGAAAATAACAGCGCAACTCCACAAGTTTGGGACAAAATACTACACAGTCTACATACTCACACCCCACAAAAAACTCAAGGGTCAAATAGTTGGCTGGGAAGTTGGCCAGGCAGCAAAATCAGACTCAGATTCAGTCTCAGACTCTGGAATCTTTCTTTGGTGACAAAGAAGACCAAAACATACAGCCAGAAGCAGTCAATAAAGTCAAAGAGCCTACATTAAAAGCCTCCAAGAAAATCATGAACGGGTCTCAGGCCATGGAAGAGCTCAAAAAAGATTCAGAAAAGCAAGTTAGACAAGTAGAGGAAAAATTGGGAAGAGAAACGAGGATGTAAGAAAACCATGAAAAACAACTCAATGACTTGCTAATGGAGACCCAAAAAAATACTGAAAAATATACTGAAGAAAACAAACACCTTAAAAAATAGACTAACTCAAATGGCAAAAGAGCTCCAAAAAGCCAATGAGGAGAAGAATGCCTTGAAAGGCAGAATTAGCCAAATGGAAAAAAGAGGTCCAAAAGACCGCTGAAGAAAATACTACCTTAAAAATTAGATTGGAACAAGTGGAAGTTAGTGACTTGATGAGAAATCAAGATATTATAAAACAGAACCAAAGGAATGAAAAAGTCAAAGACAATGTCAAACACCTCATTGGAAAAACCACTGACCTGGAAAATAGATCCAGGAGAGATAATTTAAAAATTATTGAACTACCTGAAAGCCATGATCAAAAAAAGAGCCTAGATATCATCTTTCAAAAAATTATCAAGAACTGCTCTGATATTCTAGAGCCAGAAGGTAAAATGGAAATTGAAGGAATCCAATGATCTCCTCTTGAACACAATCCCACAAAGAAAACTCCTAGGAACATTGTTGCCAAATTCCAGATCTCCCAGATCAAGGAAAAATACTGCAAGCAGCCAGAAAGAAACAATTTGAGTATTGTGGAAGCACAATAAGGATAACACAAGATCTAGCAGCTACTGCAGTAAGCGATCAAAGGGCTTGGAATACAATATTCCAGAGGTCAATGGAGATAGGAATAAAGCCAAGAATCACCTACCCAGCAAAACTGAGTATCATGCTCCAAGGCAAAATATAGACTTTCAACAAAATAGAGGACTTTCAAGCTTTCTCCGTGGAAAGACCAGAGCTGAATAGAAAATTTGACTTTCAAACACAAGAATCAAGAGAAACATGAAAAGGTAAATAAGAAAGAGAAATCAAAAGGGATTTACTAAAGTTGAACTGTTTTGCTTACATTCCTACTCATTCCTACTTGGAAAGATGATGTGTATGACTCATGAGACCTCAGTATTAGGGTAGCTGAAGGGAATATGCATATATATATATATATGTGTGTGTGTGTGTGTGTGTGTGTGTATAAATATATATATATATATACATGCATATATATGTATACATAGGTATGCATGTGTGTGTGTATAAATATATAGACAGAGGGCACAGGGTGAGTTGAATATGAAGGGATGATATCTAAAATAATAAAATCATATTAAGGGATGAGAGAGGAATATATTGAGAGAGGGAGAAAGGGAGAGATAGAATGGGGTAAATTATCTCACATAAAAGTGGCAAGAAAAGGCAGTTCTGTTGGAAGGGAAGAGGGGGCAGGTGAGGGGGAATGAGTGAATCTTGCTCTCATCGGATTTGACCTGAGGAGGGAATAACATATACACTCAATTGGGTATCTTACCCTATAGGAAATAAGGAGGAAGAAGATAAAAAAGGGGGCATGATAGAAAGGAGGGCAGATAGGGGGAGGAGGTAATCAACAACAAACACTTTCAAAAAGGGACAGGGTCAAGGGAGAAAATTCAAAGGGGGATAGGTTAGGGAGGAGCAAAATACAAGTTAGTCTTTCACAACATGAGTATTGTGGAAGGGTTATTACATAATGATATGCATGTGGCCTATGTTGAATTGCTTGACTTCTTAGGGAAGGTGGGTGGGAAAGGAAGAGGGGAGAGAATTTGGAACTCAAAGTTTTAAAAACAGATGTTCAAAAACAAAAAAAAAGGGGTTTGCATGCAAGTAGGAAATAAGATACACAGGCAATGTGGCATAGAAATTCATCTCACCCTACAAGAAAGTAAGGGAGAAGTGGATGGGAGGGAGGTGGGGTGACAGAAGGGAGGGCTGACTGGGGAATGGGGCAACCAGAATATATGTCATCTTGGAGTGGGCGGGAGGGTAGAAATGGGGAGAAAATTCGTAATTCAAACTGTTGTGAAAATCAATGATGGAAACTAAATATATTAAATAAATTAAATAAATAAATTTCAAAAAAAGAAAAAAAAAACCAAACACTTTTAAAGTTGCCACTGTGTCCAAGACACTGAGCTAAAATGTGGGGAGGAAAAAAAACAAGACATTCCTTGACCTCAAGGAGCTTATATTTTACTGGACAAGAATTGAGGAAAAACCATTTATTAAGTACCTACTATATGCCTATTAATGTGAAGGTCAAAACCATCCTTTCAGCCTCTCAGGCTCTCAACCTTGGGAGTCATCCTGGGTTCCTCTCATTCTTTCACCCCCTATATCCAAGCTGTTGTCAAGGCTTGTCAATTTCATCTTAACAACATAACTGGAATATGCCCCCTTTCCTCCTCTGACACTCCCAAACACTCTAGTAAAGGCCTTCATTAAAAAAAAAAAAGGAAATAGGACTTGAACCCAGGCATTCCTGGCTTTGAGGCCAGCCCTCTTTTAACTAGGGCTTGCTGCCTCATCTGTATGTGTGTATGTATGTATACATACAAAAGTGGGGCAGCTAGGTGGTGCGATGGATAGAACTATCGGTCTTGAATCAGGAATTTCTGAGTTTGAATTCAGACTCAGATACCTGGGCAAGTCACATAACTTCTGTTTCATTCAGTTTCCTCATCTGTAAAATGGGAATAATAATTGTACCTACCTCCGAGGGTTGCTGCGAGGATCAAATGAGACAATATTTGCAAAGCACTTAGTACGGTTTTTGGCACATGGTAGTGCTCTATATAGTGTTTTTCGGTATTTATTTCCTAGATTTTTAAGGGCTCCTAAATTTTAAAAATCATATTCCTTAAAGGAAGACCTGACCCATAGGCAAGTAAAGATGCAAAAGAGCCAGAAAATACTTGATATAAACCCAGACTTGATCTTAAGGTTCTTCTTTGCTGGTTGGATTAACAATAGAAGATAACTGAGTACCCACACTGAAAGTTGGCAGAAAATACATCAGAAGTTTCCATTCTGTATTATTTTGAAATTCTACATTTTTTTCTCTATGCTCAGTTGTAACTGACTTCAGATCTTTTTTTCTTTAATCATTTTTACTGTCTGGCTGTATTGGGGATAATTAAACAAAATGTAGGCATAGACATTACATTATGTCACTTCTCCACCAAGAACTGTGAAAATATAAGCATTTAATTCAGCAACAACAAATAGTGAGACACAAAAGGAATCGTGAATTTGTCAGAAAGTTCCAATCAGTGTCCACCTACATGGAGCCATTTCATGTACAATTTTTGCTAGCATCAAATGAGATGATTGTTCACGTTTATGAGTATCCCATCAGCCTGACAGGAGGCTACAATAATAATTTTTCCTTCCATTTTCACAAATTATACTTGGGCTTTGAAAACTTGGATGGAACCAGACAAACGCAGTGACTACATCCCATGTCCAGGGGTCTACCTTCTAACAAAACATGTTGTAGCAACATATGGCAGTGCAGTCCAGAACAAAACACACAGCTTTGTCACAGATTGGTGGCACTGATGGCTGCCAAACATGATGTTAGTCCAATCATTTGGGCATAATTAATAAGAAATGCAGAGCAGTGGTATCATGCTGGATCAAACTAAGTTGTGCAGCAGCAGAGTAGACACACCATAAATAACTGAAAGTCCTATCAGTGGTCCATGTAGCAAAAATAACTGGTCATTTTTGGAATTTCTCCAAACTTTTTGAATTTGTCATCATTTTTGTGTAAATTGCATCTAAGTTCTTTCTTCTGGAATGCTAATTTCACAGTTAAATAATTGCTCTCTCTCCATTGCTATTCTCTAATAAACTTTCATTCATGTGAAATTCAGAACATTCCTCTCCTGCCACGCTGAAAAAAGGCATTTTTCAATTAAATATGCTTTGAATATTCAGTATATAATCAAACCAAAGAAATCAGGTTTCTATGTTTCTTTTTTAAATCATTTTGTTTTTGACATTAATTATTTCCCAATTAACAATTCCCAATAGTACCTTACCATAAAAAAGCAAGACCACCTAATATAGTGATTGCAATTAAAAGTACTTTTCACTTTCCTTAGTCATTTGGAACCCACATTATCCATTCCACTTTATTAGATCTGAATTTTATTTTTAGTGTTTTCATTTATATTGTCATAGCCATTATTTATAATTATTCTTTTGCTCTATTTTTTTCTCATCCTCACTTCAAATTCTTCCATGTTTCGCTGAACTCTTCATATCACTGTTTCTTATCAGAGAAACAAGAACAAAAAAAAAGCTATTGTTTGTATGTTACATAGTTCAGCCATTCTGCGCACTGTAACTTCCATCAGAATGAAACGACTTGAAAGCAGGTATTGTATGGCCTTTGTCTTAGCACCCCCAGTGACTAGCATAATATCTGATACATGGTAAGTACTTAATAAATGGTGCTGACTGATTCAGTTATTGATTCTCCATTTGCTGGGTACATTATGTGCTTTGAAATTTTTTGCTACTACAAGTACAGATGCTATAAATATTTTGGTATATATGAGAGTTTTAAAATTTTTATTTTGATGTTGATAAGGTTTCTATTCTTACTATAGGACAATACTATTTCTGTTTTGTGGCAATTTTCTTAGGCACTTTATATATAAATTTATTTTTATTGAAAGATTTGAATGGGGTGCTCACATGTTCTGTGTGACTTCAGGGAAAAGAAATAAGGCTATTGAAGTGGTAGACAGGTACATATCAGAAAGAACTTCTTTACAATTACAACATTTATATCTACATAGGAAAACAGCTGAATAAGAGTCAACGCATTGCCCATCAATAGAGGTGTTTTTAAGAAGGTAGAAGTCCACAGGCTACGGATAATATATAGATTACTAGTAGTTCTACTAGGTTATTCTGCGATCCTTTCCAAATCTGAAACTCAATGATTCTACAAACATGATAAATGGTAGAGGTTACAAAGAAATCTCATACGGCTAAAAATGGCTGTCTATCATTATAAAACCAAATAGCCATTTCACCCATGAAGTTTACCTTTTCAAGGAAGCAGAGATGAGTCTACAATGTAAAAGCTGGCATCATCAATAGGCAGAATAGGCAGTAATTTAAGGAACAGGAGAGTCAAGTCTTCTAGCCATATTCACCCTACATTCCACTGCATATTGCCCACCACCACAAAACCTAAAATTTCACCATTAAACATTGACCATTTTGAGTCTGAAGGCATTTATTTGTGGGGGTGGTGATGTTGTATCACTATTTTTTATTAAGCTGGAAATACTTTTGGAAATGGTAGCACCTTAAACAATTAGCAACATACTTCAGTAGGAATTAATTTGCTAGCCAAGGAAGACTGTTTATAGAGTATAGAACTGATCTGCAACAGGAGCCCAGGAGTGAAAAGGATGCCAAAGATAATCACTGTTTTCTTAGCAACACTACTTAAGGCCCTGTGGAGAGTTTGTACACCTACCGATAATAAATCATGAAAACAAAACGAATTAACTTTTTTGTTTTTTTGTTTTTGGAGGAGGGAAGTCAGGGCAATTGGGGTTAAGCGACTTGCCCAAGGTCACACAGCGAGTGAGTGTGTCAAGTGTCTGAGGCCACATTTGAACTCAGGTCCTCCCTCCTGACTCCAGGGCCAGTGCTCTACTCACTGCGCCCCCTAGCTGCCCCAACAAATTAACTCTTTAGCCAAAGAATCACAAAATAATCATGTCTGCTTTTTGTTAAGGGAAGAAAAGAACTGAAATGATGATTTTGCTTAATTATCCTGTCCTGCTATGAAGTCACTTTAAAATAAACTCATTCCCATGTATCCTTGGGTCATAGCATATAATTTGTTTCTAATAAGAGGCAACACAATTTGGGGGAAAGTGCTCAGGACTTGGAATCAGAAGACCTCAGTTTGAGTTTGGGTCTACTAGTAACTAGATATATGATCATGAGAGTCACTTAAATTCTCTGAGTTTCAGTCTCCACTTCTGTGAAATGGAGATCATACTACTGAATAACCTACCTCATAGGGTAGTTGCAAGTAAAGTACTACATGTACTATGGTTATCATTTAACAGAGTATTTGGCACATGAGTGTTTTTTCATTCATTCATTAATTCATATCATATTGATTTTTTATTAGTAGGACTGAAAGCAATTGGCCCTTTGTGGTCACAAAAAATAAGGAACTGGGATACTTTTTACCTCTGATATTCCTAAACTTCTCATTTAAGATTTGAGAGACAAATAATGAGAAAAATTGAGAAAAATTGTTTTGTTGTGTTTGTCCTTTGTTCTCGAAGAGGACCATGACATCAGGGAAATGATGACTTGCAGTTGACTTTGATTTGAGTGTGGGAGGGCTGTGCAAGATCACCAGCCTCACTTTCTCCTCCAGAGCCATCTGGTTCCAGTGGCCTGACATTCACCAGGAGGACTGGAGATGACCCAGGATACACTAGGAGAACCTAGCCCTTCCAGCAAAGCACCCTGAGGTGAAGTCACGAGAGGAGAGGAGCAATGTGGAAAATAGGTGGCAGAGAAAGAAGATGGATAGGAGAACTTCTACAGAAATTTTTTACCTACTAAGAAATGAGGAGAACAGAATCTAAATTATAAAATTACCTAAGTCACCCTTATCTGACTAATCAATCAAAGGTTCAATGTTTCTGTCACTGTGCATCAAAAAAGCTCTAATTAAACAGCACAAAGAACTCTCTCTGAACCTGGAAAATAACAAGTTTAGCTTCAGATAAACCATTATTTAATAAGGTTTTCACTGTCCTTTTCCCCCCATTAATACATTAATTCATTATTCCAAATGAATACTCCTTGGGATCAAGCAAGATGAAGATTTCAGATATTGAAAAAATTTCAGGTCCAAATATAATGCCTGCCACGTGATTATAACAGTCATCAAAAGAATCAAAGTAGCAGATGCCACAAAAGGTGAGGTAGTTCATTTCCAACAATGCCCTTATTCAAGAAGTGACATAATAGCCATAGTCAGAATAGGAGGTGAGCTGGTTAGATGTGTCAAAATATGGGTAACAGGTGGACACTGTAAGTACTGAACTATTACTCACAGAACGTGAAAAAAATCCTAGAATATACTCTTCAGCACATTCAAACATTTCTCTGTGAAGTATCTACAGGAGTACATACAAAGAATCACAGAAGAGAAAGCATGTTTGGGCTATTATCTTCACAGGTGAAAGAAATGCCCCTATTGATGAGGTAATGAATCCAGAAAAGTATCAAAGCTTCATACTCGTCCTGTCACAGAGTATTTTCGAGGATTGGAACAAGTTCTAAATGGTACAACTGTGATCCATGAATTCAAACATTGTCATGTTTATCATCCCCTTCAAGTTTTTAAGACTAACTTTCATAGACATGATATACCCTTAAAAAGAAGGAATTTGAGAATTTTTTTTAAAAAAATAAAGTTTGCCCTAAAATAAGTTCCATATGGTGTTAATAAGTTTGTCTAAGAATGACTCAATGCTTTATTCTCGGTTAGGCAATATAGGATGGGGATGATGTGTGGTTGCTTAAGAATGTAGCCATGTGCAAGATTAATGAGTCTTCCAGGCAGAGAATGCCTCAACTCATGGCATGGATTCTGAAGTGAATGAGGCATTCTGCATTAGTTGAACATGCACCTGATCCCCAAGGCTGATAAGCTAATTCTCCTTCCTAGCAGAATGAAATGTTCCTCAAACGTCGGAGGCTAATACCATAGAGTAGACAATGAGAGAAACAAGGATAGATAGCAGTAAAGGGAGGGAAGTGATCAGCCTTCTCCAGGGACCTCATTTCCTTCCCTTACTCTCCAACTCTGATTGCCCTGTTGTTCTGTCTTTAAGGGACAGAAGAGAAATACAATGAAGACAGAGGCAGTCCTCTCCATCTAAGATCTTATTTGCTACGAGAATTCTCAGGGGTGGGTAAATTTTAGATGCATGTGAATTAGGGAAATGGAAATGTTTAAATTTCCAATGGTAACTAGGCTCTTATTTGTTGAACTGCCAACATACGTGATTCTCTTGTAGCAGTATTTCTTTTCTGCAGTTTATTTTCAAGTTGTTATCACATGCAAGGAAGAGTCTTCATTTTTTAATTGTTTTCATAGCTTGCATGATTACTATTAACAGGGCAGTTGTGGTGACCATGACAGTACTGGGAATCCTGCAGGTGAAAAGGAATTACTCTTTTTTCAAATTACATAAAGCCAGACTTCAACTGTGCTACACCAGTGGAGATACATTAGGAAGACTTGTATGTATCTGTTGCAATAGATGAAGGGATTAAGTAAACGATGGGGGATTTTTCTACTCTGTTTATATCCCCCATAAAGGAAAAAATAGCTTACAAAATTATAAAAGAAAGTATTTTACTAAAATGAAGTGGAAAGAAAAACAAAAATTTGTGATTGAATAAACATTACTCCAGCCAAAACACTGCTTTCTGTATTGAAATTTATCATTCTACTCTTCTGCCCCCATGCATTTGTAACAGTCTATCCTCCCACCTGGAATGCATTCCCGCCTAACCTACAAAGCTTAGAGTCCCTACCTCCCTTCAAAGCTCAGCTCATGTGCCATTTTCTATCCTTTCTTGATCCTTCTAGGTGCAATTGTTGATTCTACTCACAAATTATACTGCATTTATTGCCTATTATATATTTATGTGTCATTTGCCATGACAGAACATCATATCCTTAGAAAAGACTATCTTTAATTTTTCCTTATGTTCCTAGCACCTAGCAGATTTCTTAACATGGAAATCTAAGCACTTAAGTAATGCTTTTTCCCCCCTTTTGGGGGAAGGATTGGACTGGAATGAGTTGGAATGTATTAAATCCAAAGGTTTGTTTAAAACTTCTATCTGAGTATGAAGGCTTGCTCTCAGAGGTACCACAAAACTTTTCTTCGCTTCCCGCTTCAGAGTATTCTCTGCTTATCTCTTCTCCTTTCTCCTCCCTCTTTCTCCCCTCCAGAATGCCCTTCTTCGCTCTGTAGCATCAAGGCTACAATTTTATCAGGTCTAGATGCCTCAGTGTATTGAGGCCATCTTCCTTTGCCACCATTGTTACCAGGCAGATTTTTCCATTTCTCTGACTGTTCTCTCTCTCCAAGTTACCTGTTTCACCCATCCACATCAGTCCATCTTGGGGCAGACACTTTATTTTCCAGAGGTTACTCAAACTGAAAGGGAAAGGAAAGAAGCAAATATCTCAGTACTTCCTTCCCTTCTCCCAGGTTCAACCTGAACTTCAGTAATTGTGTAACCCTTTTGCAGGATAAACATTTGCAAATCCATGAAATGTTAAATTTGTCAAACTTCTTCAGAGGAAGAAAAATGGCTAAGAATGAAGGACACACATCAAGTTTACAAGACATTTTAATGTCAATGAGAATCAGTGAGTGTTGGCTATAATTAGCACTACTAAAAGCTGTTGTACTCTTTATCTTCTGCTAATTGGAACTGAAAAAGGTGCATCCCATTTACTGCCTTTTAAAACACTGCATAGAATTAGCAATGCTCTCTCTGATGTCATCCTTGTGACTTAAAAATGAAGATAAATTATGATTTTGGAAAACAAGCTTTCTTTGGGTTGCTCGTTATAATCAAAAGAGCACCTCAAACAGAGAGTAATCAAAGTAAAGTCTTTTGAGCCCCCATCATGGGAAAAGGTGGGGGAGAGAGGATTGTAGGCCACACTATTAGAAAGTTACCAAGGGTTTTTTAGGATAGGAAAGAATGTATCCTCCTTTAGAATACAAATAGATGGGTACTTCACCAAGGTAGCTTACCTACATACTTCCCCAGAGATGTAGCTTCCGGAAAGAGGACCTACAGGGAAAATAGATAGCATGAGAGGATTAGCATGGGGTGGGGGGCTGCATTTGAGAGGGGAGAAGAGGACACTAGGAAGTGCTTCTCCAGTGATTCTGCTAGCTTTGAATGTCTCATCTCTGGGGCCAAATTGTTCACACTCTGATCCTTGGTGTTTAGGGAGGGTTTTTGTTTGTTTGCTGGGTTGTCTTTTCCAGGCAGTGTTCCACACATCTGCGTTGGTGACCAGGCAGTTTTCCAGGGCAGAGTTGGAAATGTGAGAAATAAGGGATCAGAATAATTTGCTCCTCTTCTCTTTTTCTCCTCCTACAGCTATAATTGGCTATGTGTGCACGCCTGGGTATAATTAGGGAGCAAGAGAAACTCACTTGAGGTGCAGCTTTGTGGGGAGAAGGGAAGAAGTGGAGCCCATGAACTGTAGAGGAGTATGGCCCCTAACAGAAATAGACTCTAAGACACCCCATGTTTCCACCACTGGGATAAAGCAGAAACAACAGTGAAATCATGCTGCCAAGGCAAAACTGGGCCAGGGAGGCAGGACATGGGGAGGGATGAGGGAGACTGCCACTGTTTGGCTCTACATGAGCAGTGAAGAAAGTGCCTATTTCAGGGCAGTGCAGTAGAAAGGCCATCTGAATTGTAGTGGAGGACCCAGGTTGAAATCTCAGCTCTGTTCCCTGCTACATATGGAAAGCTTGGGCTTCATAGAACCTCTCCTTTTCTACATATGTACAATAAAGGGATCAAACTAGATGCTCTCTGTGTGCCCCACATATGAGCTATGAATTGTTTCCCACTAAAAGGCAAAGCCTAGTTTCTCTTCCTCAACTCCTCCATATCACATACTGTCTCCTCTGTCCAACAAACCTCTATAAAGGCATCAAGATAGAGGGCTGAATAATTTCCATTCACCAAGAAGTAATCGGATGAAATTAAAGAAGTTCAGACTCATTCTAATGTACCCAATACTAACGTTCAATTAATTAATCATTAACTCACTCCACTTGGGGAATGCACATGAGTTATCTACCCCTTGAGTCAGTATAGATGAAATATTCGTCTCAAGACATAAAGATCATTTTCTCTATGGATTCAACTGGGTTCTGGCACAACTCTTTCAGAACTACTAATACTACTGTATTAATTTGAAAAAAAAACCTTCATCCTTCTAAAAATTGGTCCAAAACTCAATGAAAACATGTGAATCAAAAACACAAGCACATCTAGCGTAAGCATGCAGCTGGTACAATAACAAAAGGAAGTTTTAGAGTGATTATGAGATTTCCAATCAGCCTCCAATTGTTTAGTGAAAGCAAGCTATGTGTACTAGCAATTTAATAAAGGCACAAGTTCAACAAGCAAGATTTTCACTCTGCAAATATTTACAGAATGCCTACTATGTGCAAGTCAGTATATTAAGGATAGTTCCTCTTTGTGTACATTATACAAATAGGCACAGACATTCATGACAATAAATATTCTGTGGATGTATATACATATGTATATGTATACACAAATATACATATATATACACACACACAGAATATATGGAATATATATATATATGCATTTTCCATTGTATATTCTATCTCTACATTTCATTCCAAGTCCATTGAATAGAAACAGTGATTCAGAAGGGAAGCAGGGAGTGGGTACAGCCAAAGGGGATCCTCAAATTGGAATCCAAGGGCTTGGTTTCAATTCTAACTCTGCTACTTGGTACTTGTGTGATTTGGGGCAGGTCTTGTCATATCTTTTCATATCTTGTCATATCACTTCAATGAAGAAGCTGGACTAGCTTATCTCTAAAGTCCCTTCTCATGTCTGGTTCAGTGATTCTGATTCTGTGATTACAGTAAATGAATGTGAATTCAAAACCTATTTAATGTTTTATATTATCAACCCCATACTCTTCCCCTTCAAAAAATAAGAAATATATACATATATACTATTATAATAAGGTATTATTACTATAATTTCATAGACAAGAGGTAATGTTTGGTGTAGGGATGTAGCATTGCCTTGGAGTCAAAAGTTCTAAATCACATATACCGGCTGTGTAACCAACCATGGGCAAGTCACTTAATTTCTAATTATACATAAAATGAAGATCTACATGATTGAAAAGACTTTTTTTTTAATTAAGATTTTTATTTTTAGTTTACAACACTCAGTTCCACATGTTTTTGTGTTCCACTGAGAAGAGTTTTTTTAACATAAATGGTATCACAGATCTATCTGTTCCTCCCCCAATCAGACAATGTATGTATTGAAGGGGGCAGAATAATACAATGGGAAAAGCATTGGCTCTAGAATAAGAGAACCTGAGTTCAAATTTCACCTCCAGTACTTACCACTTGAATGACCTTGGGTAAGTCAGCTAGATGCCCTGTTCTTCTGTTTCCACATCTGTAAAATGGGGGATATGGACCAGTCAGCTTCTGAGACCCTTTCTAGTTCTATACTTATGAAACAATAATAATAGCTGTTATTGTTTAATACCTACAATTCAATAACACAATAATTAAACATGTGTTCATAATAATATAATTACAATTATAATAATAACTAATGTAGTGATTAATTGGCATTTCATAATTGCAATAATTCTTTTCTATAGGAGCAGAGAACTACTTCACAATGAGTTAGAATCATGGAACTGCAATTAAAAGGGACCTCACTATTAGCCTAACATTAGTCCAAACAGTAGGCATAGTGAGAATCTCACCTAATAGCTATCTTTTATAACATTTGCAAAGCATTTCAGAACGATTGTCTCATTTTATCTACAATATATCTTGGAAGTAATCACTGAGTCTCTCCTTGTAAACCTCCAGTCTTATATTTATCACCCAACCCACAAAGGCAGCATGTTTTATTTGGAGACAGCTCTGTTAAGGCAGTTTATCCTTAAGTCGAGCCCAAAATTTGTCTCCATGAAATGTCCAACCATTGTTTCTAGTTCTGTCATCTGAAGTCAAACCAAAACAAAAAAGTATAATGTCTCTTAGAGCTAGCATTCATACAGCTCTTTAAGGTTTGCAAAGTGCTTTACAAATATCTCATTTTATCCTTCCAACAACCCTATGCAATAAGTGCTATGATTATCACTATTTTAAAGATATACAGAAAGTGAGGCACAGTGAAGTTAGTGCCTTGCCCAGGATCACATAGCTAGTAAGCATGTGAGGCCAGATTTAGATCAGATCTTCCTGGGTCCAGGTCTAGTGTTCCATCAACTCTGCCACTTTCTCTATTACAATCTTCACATACTTAAAAGCAATTAGCAACTTTCCCATTGTCTTGTCTTGTCCACGTTAAATACTTCTAGTTCCTTCAATGAATCTTGTATAGTGTGGTTTCAATTCTTGCCATCTTCTCCCTCCCTTAATTCTATTTTGTCAATATCACCACTAAAATAGCTCCCACAAATTGATAACAGTTCAGATAACTTATTCTAAGGATGAACCCAACCTGCTATTACATGTACTAGTTTATGCCTTTTGAATAGTTATCTCCCTTAATGGCCAACATCAATGTCTCATTATGAAAGGGAGATTATCTTGGTCTATTCATTTGAATAGAGTAAAATTCTATCCAAGCATACCAAACTGGAGAGGCTCCAATTATGGCCCTTTGGTGGACTATTTGCCATTCAAAGACCATACTAACTATGTTTGGAAAGGCTCACCACCAGGTTTGCTCTGCGGTACTCAATTGTTTGGCCATTGTAATTCTTGACTCTAGTCTTTTAAGACACAGGGAGTTTATAATCTGCAGGAATAAAAGGAGTATACGTATTGGTAAAAAAAACAAACAAATAAAAACAAAATCATAAATCCTTTAAGTATTGAAGAACTGAAGTTATTTAAATGCATTCATCAAAACTGCTAAATACTTTAGTCTGGCACTAAATCTACATATATGACTCTCTCCATGACCCCATTTAGGGTTTTCTTGGCAGATACTAGAGTGATTTTCTATTTCCTTCTCCAGCTCATTTTACAGATGAGGATACTGAGGTAACCAGGGTTAAGTGATTTGCCCATGGTCACAGAGCTAATAAGTATCTGAGGTCAGACTTTAACTCATGAAGATGAATCTTCCTGAGTCTAGGCCCAACACTCTGTGCATCATGGAGCCACCTAGCTGAGGTTCTTGCACTACCTGAATAAGTTGCCTGCACTGCCCAGTTTCATCAATGGCACTTCATACTCATTACATTAAGTTGATCACATAGTGTTCTTACTGAATAGATAATATCACTGGTTTTGTGACAGGCAGCATGATCTAGTAAACTGTTGAACTTGAATCAGGAGAAATGTAGATTTGAATCTGGATCCTGACACCTTTCTGACATTTTTTTCAAATATATAAAATGAAGATATTAGTAGCTAAAGAGTGGAAATGAAAAGGAAATCAGCTATTATTGGTTACTTTAATTTGTTTTTAGTTTTATTACAGGATTAAGCTTCATTCTTTAGGAACAGCTAGCCCTAAAATAAGCCAGAGTAAGACAGTCTCTTAAATCTAGGTTACCTGTAGATTAAATGAATAGATACAATGAGAAGGCTTTATCATTCGGTAGCAGATAATTTAGAGTAAGACATAATAAATAATTGTAAAGTTACTTTTAAGTAACTTTGTGGCATAAAGGTGGGTTGACTAGAAGCTAAGTTCCCCTTTCAGGCAACTGGAGAAAGGTTAGCCAGAGGTTAAATTCCTCTTTCCAGTCTTAGTGGATACGCTCTTTTATTCCCCTTGAGCTACAGTCTAAGTTGAGTGATGGAATCTTCTAAGGAAGAAGAGGGTGCAACTGCTAACTACCGACCACAAGTTTCTCTTTTCCTAGTGCCTTTCTGGTTACAAAAGACACCACCTGCAGGAAACAACTTCTGGCATAGGATTAAGAAAGTCTGGAAGGGGGGCAGAGCCAAGATGGCCCACATGAAAGCAGCATCTTACTGGAGCTCTCTCACAAGTTCTGTCAGATACCTCTAAAAAGTGAATTTGAGCAGATCTGAGAGAGTTAGAAGCCACTAGCAGTCTGAATAGTGCAAATTTCCAAGCCAGGAGAGACCAAAAGGTTGATGGGACAGATCTGTAGGCTGGGAGAGCACTCGGCGTGCAGGGTTGCACCAGACAGAACCAAAGCAAAAGCAGTTGAGGAACCCAGGTAGAGATCCAGGCTGGGAGAAAGCTGGGTACCCAAAACTGGCAGAGATCCCCTGGTCTCTCAATACAGGATGGGAGTCTGTGGAAGCAACAAGAGGCAGCAGCGCAATGTCTCATGGCTGGAGGCCATGGCTCATGCCTCCAGCCATGAGACATCTACTCCCCAGGCTTGCAGCCCAAAGGTTTGAAAAGTGCCTTCTTGAACTTCCAGGAGACATAATGTCCAGGTAAACTACTCTAATCCCTCCCTCCCTTACCCTGAGAATTCCTTGGGAAAAATGCTGGAATAGAGGAGACAGAAGTGGAGCTTCAGTGGCCGAGTGGTGGGAGATCCTTAGTCCCAGAGGGACAGAGCCAATAGGGGTCAACACCAGGAGCCCAGACGTACCTTTGCACAGCCAGGTAAAGTGGCAGACACCAGCACAGAAAAAAAAATAGCTGAGACCATTGCTGAAGCTCAACAATGCTGGAGAGCAGCCCCAGGGGAAAAGGAGACTTCAGGCAGCCAGACCCCTCCCCCACACCTCAGGAAACTGAAGGCTATAATACACAAAGCCGGTAACTAGACTCACAATGTCCAGGACAAGAAACCTGGGACAGACATCCCTGAGCCCCAAAAGTAGAATCCACTGTAGAGCCAGGAAAAAGCTAACCAACATGAAGAACAACACGAAAAAACCGCAGACCACTGATTCTTTTTATGGAGACAGGGATGATCAAAATACCAATTCGGAAGAGCATAGCATTGACACTATACCCACATCTGATACCTCAAAAGGGAATGTGAACTGGTCTCAAGCCCAAAAAGCATTACTGGAAGAGCTAAAGAAGGATTTTAAAAACCAAATCAGGGAGGTAAAAGAAAAAATGGAAAATAAAAACAACTGACAAAACCAGGTCTTTAAAATATAAGATTGGTGAAATGGCTGCAGAGATTCAGAATCTAAATAGAGAAAATGACACCCTGAGAGGTAAAATCAACCAACTGGAAAAAGAGACTCAAAAGCAAAATGAAGACAGCAACTCATTAAAAATTAGAATTGAGCAAGTGGAAGCTAATGACTCTATAAGACATCAAGAAGTAGCAAAACAAAATGTAAAGAATGAAAAAAATAGAAGAAAATGTGAAATATCTGATTGGAAAAAAGAACAGACCTGGAAAATACATCTGGGAGAGAGAATTTAAGAATTATTGGTCTATTGGAAATCCACAATGAACAATAGAGCCTTGACAGTATCTTCTAAGAAAGTGTCAAAGGTAAGTGCCCAGAGGTCCTAGTACAAGAGGGTAAAATAGTCATTGAAAGAATCCACCCATCACCCCCTGAAAGAGATCGCAAATTGAAAACTCCAAGAAATATTATAGCCAAATTTCAGAATACAAAGTCAAGGAGAAAATACTGCAAGCAGCCAAAAAGAAACAATTCAAATATCATGGAATTATAGTCAGGATCACACAGGATCTCTCAGCTTCTACATTAAATAACAGGAGAAATGGAAATATGATATTCTGAAGGGCAAAGGAGCTAGGACTACAACCAAGGATCAACTAGCCAGGAAAATTGATAAGGGAATTCAAGACCTTCCTGATGAAAAGGCCAGAACACAATGGAAAATTTGATCTTTAAATACAAAACTCAAGAGAGACATAAAAAGGTAAACACGGGGAAAAAACCCACAAACCTTATTAATCAATAAGGGCAAATTATTGACATCTTTATGTAGGATTATATCATCTTATGTATCATATGTATATAGATATATAGATAGACAGACAGACAGATAGATAATAGACAGATATGTCAATCTTGAGAATAGTACAGTTATGACAACTGAAATGGATACACATAGATTGCAGATGTCTGTATAAAATAAGTGATATAAGGATAAAAATCATAATGAAAAGATGTAAAAGGAGGGTTCTAGGAAAAGAGGTAAGGAGGTAGTAGAAAAGGATAAATAACATCAATGAAGAGGCACAAAAACACTTAATAGTAGAGGGAAAGAAGGCAGGGAGAAGAACAATGTCTGAGCTTTACCCTCATTGGATTTGGTTCAAGAAGGGAATAACATACCCTGATTAGTATAGAAATCTAACTTGTCTTACAGGCAGTAGGAGGGAAAAGGTGAAAATAAAAGGGAGGGGGGTGATCAGAAGGGAGGCAAGAAGTAGCAAGTGGAAAACAGTAAGATAAGGGAGGGGAATCAAGAGGGAGGGTAAACTGAGGAAGGTGGCAGTCAAAAAGTCAAATGTTGTTGAGGAGTGGAACGGGAAAGGGAGAAATAAAAGCATGAATGGGGGGAAATAGGATGGAGAAAAGGCACAGATAGTAATCATAACTGTGAATGTGAATGGGATGAACTATCCCATAAAACAGAAGTGGATAGCAGAATGGATTAGAAACCATAATCCTACAATATGCTATTTACAAGAAACACATTTGAAACACGTGGATAAACACAGAGTAAAGGTAAAAGGCTGGAGTAAAATATATTGCACTTCAGCTAAAGTAAAAAAGCAGGGGTAGCAATCCTAATCTCAGACAAAGCAAAAATAAAGATGGATCTCATTAAAAGAGATAAGAGAGGACACCACATCCTGCTAAAGGCACCATAAACAATAAAGCAATCTCATTGTTTAACATGTATGCACCAAGCAGTAGGGCATGCAAATTCTTAGAGGAGAGGTTGAGAGAGTTGCAGGAAGAAATAGACAACAAAACTATGACAATGGGAGACCTG
Organism: Trichosurus vulpecula; assembly: GCF_011100635.1. Taxonomy (NCBI): domain Eukaryota; kingdom Metazoa; phylum Chordata; class Mammalia; order Diprotodontia; family Phalangeridae; genus Trichosurus; species Trichosurus vulpecula. The sequence continues at coordinate 313,011,943 of NC_050576.1, read as the reverse complement.
AACATCCCCCTCTCTGAACTTGATAAATCTAACCTCAAAATAAATAAGAAAGAAGTTAAGGAGGTGAACAGAATTTTTAAAAAGGCAGATATAATAGACCTCTGGAGAAAACTGAATACAGATAAAAAGGAATATACTTTTTCTCAGAGGAACATGGTATATACTCAAAAACTGATCATGTACTCGGGCATAAAAATTTCACAATCCAGTGCAGAAAGACAGAAGTAGTCAAAGCATACTCTTCAGAGCACAATGCAATAAAATTATTTGTAATAAATAACCACGGAAAAATAAGCTAAAAATTAATTGCAAACTAAATAATCTCATTCTAAAGAATGAGTGGACCAAAGAACAAACCAGAGAAACAATTAATAACTTCATTCAAGAGAATGACAACAATGAGACAACATAACAAAACCCATGGGATGCAGCTAAAGCAGTACGTAGGAGAAGTATTATATCTCTAAATGCTTACATGAATAAAATAAAGAAAAAGGAGATCAATGAATTGGGCACATAACTGAAAAAGCAAGAAAAAGAACAAATTGAAAATACCCAATTAAATACCAAATTTGAAATACTCAAAATCAATGGAGAGATTAGTAAAACTGAAATCAAGAAAACTATTGAACTAATAAATAAAACCAAGAGTTGGTTTTATGAAAAAACCAACAAAACTGATAAACCTTTGGTCAATTTGATTAAAAAAAGAAAGAAGAAAATGAAATTACCAGTATCAAAAATGAAAAGGGTGAATTCACCTCCAATAAAGAGGAAATCAAAACAATAATTAGGAATTATTTTGCCCAACTGTATGCCCATAAATTTGATAACTTTAGGGATATGGATAAATATCTACAAAAATATAAATTGCCCAGGTTAACAGAAGAGGAAGTAAATTCCTAAATAACCCCATCTCAGAAAATGAAGTTGAGCATGCCATCAATGAACTCCCTAGGAAAAAATCTCCAGGGCCAGATGGTTTTACATGTGAATTTTATCAAACATTCAAAGAACAATTAATTCCTATACGTTATAGAATATTTGGGAAAATAGGTGAATAGGGAGTCCTACCAAATTCTTTTTATGACACAAATATGGTACTAATACCCAAATCAAGAAGAGCCAAAACAGAGAAAGAAAATTATAGACCAATTTTCCTATGAATATTGATGCAAAAATTTTAAATAAAATATTAGCAAAAAGATTGCAGCAACTTATCATGAGAATAATACACTACAACCAGGTAGGAGTTATTCCAGGAATACAAGGCTGGTTCCATATTAGGAAAACTATCAGCATAATTGATCATATCAACAACAAAACTAGCAGAAATCATATGATCATCTCAATAGATGCCTTTGACAAACCCACTCCTATTAAAAACACTGGAAAGCATAGGAATAAATGGAGACTTCCGTAAAATTATAAATAGCATCTACCTAAAACAATCAACAAGCATTATTTGTAATGTGGATAAGCTAGATGCATTCCCAATAAGATGTGGGATGAAACAAGGATGTCCATTATCACCCCTACTATTCAATTTGGTACTAGAAATGTTAAAATTCAAGGAATTAGAATAGGCAAAGAAGAAACTAAATTATCACTTTTTGCAGACAATATGATGATTTACTTAGAGAATACTAGAGAATCAAGTAAAAAAACTACTTGAAACAACTTTAAACAAACTTTAGCAAAGTCGCAGGATATAAAATAAACCCACATAAATCCTCAGCATTCCTTTACAGTACTAACAAAGCCTAACAGCAAGAGATAGAAAAATTCCATTGAAAGTTACTGCAGAGGAGGGTGAAGCCAAGATGGCAGCTGGTAAGCAGGGACTGGAATGAGCTCCGTAGGGAGACCCTCCAAAAACCTATAAAAAATGGCTCTGAACCAATTCTAGAACGGCAGAACCCACAGAAGAGCAGAGGGAAGCAGGGCTTCAGCCCAGGACAGCCTGGATGGTCTCTGGGTGAGGTCTATCCCACACAGAGCTGGGAGCTGGGAGCTGGGAATGGAGTGGAGCAGAGCCCAGCCTGAGCAGCGCGGAACATCCAGACCAGAAGCCGGACGGAGGGGGCCCTAGCGCCCTGGATCAGTGAGCTGCGGCAGTTACCAGACCCCTTAACCCACAAACACCAAAGACTGCGGAGAAGGTTAGTGGGAAAAGCTGCGGGAGCAGAAGGAGTTCGCGGTTCGGCTTCCAGCCCCGAGGCAGCGGAGGTGGGGCAGCTACAGCTGTTGTTACTTCCGGCTCCAGGCCCACCTGGTGGGAGGAATTAAGTGCAGATCAGAGCAGGGGTGCTCAGCTTGCCGAAGATCTAAGCCCAGTTCGGATTGGGGGTTGGGGAAGGAGCAGTGCTGGTGTGGCAGAGCTGGCACCTCACCCCCAAACGTGGAACATAGAACTCGTTAGTCTACAAGCAGTCATACCCCACTGAAAAACTCAAAGGTCAAGTTAGTTGGCTGGGAATATGGCCAGGCAGCGAAAACGCACTGAGATTCAGTCTCAGACTTTGCATTCTTTCTTTGCTGACAAAGAAGACCAAAACATACAGCCTAAAGAAGTCAATAAAGTGCAAGAGCCTACACCAAAGCCTCCAAGAAAAACATGAACTGGTCCCAGGACATGGAAGAGCTCAAAAAGGATTTGGAAAAGCAAGTTAGAGAAGTAGAGGAAAAATTGGAAAGAGAAATGAGAAGGATGCAAGAAAACCATGAAAAACAAGTCAATGACTTGCTAAAGGAGACCCAAAAAAATACTGAAAAATACACTGAAGAAAACAACACCTTAAAAAACAGACTAACTCAAATGGCAAAAGAGCTCCAAAAAGCCAATGAGGAGAAGAATGCCTTGAAAGGCAGAATTAGCCAAATGGAAAAGGAGGTCCAAAAGACCACTGAAGAAAATACTACTTTAAAAATTAGATTGGAGCAAGTGGAAGCTAGTGACTTTATGAGAAATCAGGATATTATAAAACAGAACCAAAGGAATGAAAAAATGAAAGACAATGTGAAATATCTCCTTGGAAAAACCACTGACCTGGAAAATAGATCCAGGAGAGATAATTTAAAAATTATTGGATTACCTGATAGCCATGATCAAAAAAAGAGCCTAGATACCATCTTTCAAGAAATTATGAAGGAGAACCGCCCTGATATTCTAGAGCCACAGGGCAAAATAGAAATTGAAAGAATCCATCGATCGCCTCCTCAAATAGATCCCAAAAAGAAATCTCCTAGGAATATTGTCACCCAATTCCAGAGCTCCCAGATCAAGGAGAAAATACTGCAAGCAGTCCAGAAAGAAACAATTTGAGTATTGTGGAAACCCAATCAGAATAATCCAAGATCTGGCAGCCTCTACATTAAGAGATCGAAGGGCTTGGAATATGATATTCCGGAGGTCAATGGAGCTAGGATTAAAACCTAGAATCACCTACCCAGCAAAACTGAGTATCATGCTCCAAGGCAAAATAAGGATTTTCAATAAAATAAAGGACTTTCAAGCTTTCTCAGTGAAAAGACCAGAACTGAATAGAAAATTTGACTTTCAAACACAAGAATCAAGAGAAGCATGAAAATGTAATCAAGAATAAGAACAAGAAAAAGAAATTGCAAGGGACCTACTAAAGGTGAACTGTTTTGTTGACATTCCTACATGGAAAGATGATGTGTATGATTCATGAGACCTCAGTATTAGAGTAGTTGAAGGGAATATGCATATATATGTATATATATGTTTATGTTTATGTTGAAGGGAATATGCATATATATGTATATATATGTTTATGTTTATGTTGTATATATATTTTTAAGTGAATGTGTATGTATGTATATATCTATGTGTATATGTATGTATGTGTATGTATGTATATATATGTGTGTGTGTTTGTATATATATGTATATATATACGTATATATATACATATATATATATATATAAAAGAAAGAGAGTAGACACAGGGTGAGTTGAAGATGAAGGGAAGATATCTAAAAGAAATAAAATGAAATTAAGGGATGAGAGAGCAACATACTGAGAGAAGGAGATAGGGAAAGATAGAATGGGGTGTATTATCTCGCATTAAGGTGGCAAGAGGAAGCAGTTCTGTGGGAGGAGGGGAGAGGGCAGGTGAGGGGGGAATGAGTGAACCTTGCTCTCATCAGATTTGGCCTGAAGAGGGAATACCATACATACTTAGTTGGGTATCTTACCCCACAGGAAAGAAGAGGGAGGAAGATAAAAAAAAAATAAAAGTGAGGGGATGATGGAGGGGAAGGCAGATGGGGGTGGCGGTAATCAAAACAAACACTTTGGAAAGGGGACAGGGTCAAGGGAGAAAATTCAATAAAGCGGGATGGGTTGGGAAGGAGCAAAATGTAGTTAGCGTTTCACAACATGAGTATTGTGGAAGGGTTATACATAATGATACACGTGTGGCCTAGGTTGAATTGCTCGACTTCTTAAGGAGGGTGGGCGGGAAGGGAAGAGGGGAGAGAATTTGGAACTCAAAGTTTTAAAAACAGATGTTCAAAAAAAAATTTTTGCATGCAACTAAAAAATAAGATACACAGGCAATGGGGCATAGAAATTTATCTTGCCCTACAAGAATGGAAGGGAAAAAGGGTATGAGAGGGGAGGGGGGTGATAGAGGGGACGGCTGACTGGGGAACAGGGCAACCAGAATATATGCCATCTTGGAGTGGGGGGGAGGGTAGAAATGGGGAGAAAATTTGTAATTCAAACTGTTGTGAAAATCAATGCTGAAAACCAAATATGTTAAATAAATAAATTTAAATTAAATTAAATTTTAAAAAAAAGAAAGTTACTGCAGACACTAGAAAATATTTGGGAGTCTATCTGCCAAGACACAGCCAGTGCCTATATGAACATAATTATGAAACACTTTTCACGTGAATAAATCAGATCTAAATAAATGGAAAAATATCAGTTGCTCATGGTTATGCCAAGCTAATATAATAAAAATGACGATTTTACCTAAATTAATGTATCTATTCAGTGCAATACCAATGGAACTACCAAAAATTATTTTACAGAGCTGAATAAAATAATAATAAAATTCACCTGGAAGAACAAGAGGTCTAGAATATCTAGGGAATTAATGAAAATAAATGCTAGGGAAGGTGGTCTAGCCATACCAGATATTAAACTGTACCACAAAGCAGCAGTCATCAAAACTACCTGGTACTGGCTAAGAAACAGAGTTGTGAATCAGTGGAATAGGATAGGTACACAAGATGCAGTAGCTTCTGGGCTAAGAATTCACTATTTCACAAAAACTGCTGGGAAAATTGGAAAATGGTAGGGCAGAAATTGGGCGTAGACCAATATCTTACACCATTTACCAAAATAAAGTCAAAATGGGTTCATGATTTGGGAATGAAAGCTGATACTATAAGCAATTTGAGAGAGCAAGGAATAGTTTACCTATCAGATTCATAGAAAAGAAAAGAATTCATGACACAAGAGCCAGAGAACATTACAAAATGTAAAATAGATAATTTAGATTATGTTAAATTGAAATGTTTTTGTATAAAAAAATCAATGCAACAAAGATTAGGAGGGAAGCAGAAAATTGGGAGCAAATCTTTACAACCAGCATCTCTGATAAAGGCCTCATCTCTAAAATATACAGGGAACTGAGCCAAATTTATAGGAATACAAGCCATTCCCCAACTGAGAAATGGTCAAAGGATATGAACAGGCAGTTTTCAGAGGAAAAATTTAAAGATGTCTATAGGCTTATGAAAAAAAGCTCAAATCACTACTGATTAGAGAAATGCAAATCAAAATAACTCTTAGGTACCACATCTCTCCTGTCAGATTGGCTAAACTGACAAAACATGAAAATGGTAAATGCTGGAGAGGATGTGGGAAAATTGATACATTGTTACGTTGCTGGTGGAGTTGTGGAACTGATCCAGTCATTCTGGAGCGCAATTTGGAACTATGCCCAAAGGGCTATAAAAATGTTCATACTCTTTTACCCAGCAATATCACTTCTAGGGTTGTACCCCAAAGAGACCACACAAGTGGCAAAAGGACCCATATGTACAAAAATATTTATAGCAGCTCTTTTTGTAGCAGCAAAGAATGGGAAATCAAGGGGATGCTCATCAGTTGGGGAATGGCTGAACAAGTTGTGGTACATGAAGGTAATGGAATACCACTGTGCTGTGAGAAATGGGGAAGATACAGACTTCATAATAACCTGGAAAAACTTACACAATATAATGCTGAGTGAGCAGAGCAGAACCAAGACTACATTATACACAACCACAGATAGATGGATTCTGTGATGACTAACCCTGCCAGACTTCACTCCCCTCAGCAATACAAGGTGCAAAGACAACTCCAAAGGACTCATGATGGAGAGAGCTAGCTACATCCAGAGAAAGAACTATGGATTCTGAATGTAGATTGAGGCATACTTTATGCTCACCTTTTTTCCCATTTTTTTTCTCTTTTGTTTTTGTTTGTTGTTGTTGTTTTTGGTGTTGTTTCTTCTTTCTCATGATTCTTTCCATTGGTCACAATTCTTCTTCATAACTTTCAAACGTGTAAATAAGTTCAATGTGAAGTTATATGTAGAAGATATATCAGATTCCATGCCGTCTTGGCGAGGGAGGCGGAAGGGAAGAAAATCTGGAACTCAAAATTATGTGGAACTGAGTGTTAAAAACTAAAAAGAAAAAATCTCAAAAAAAAGAAACTTAGGCTAAAAAAAAAAAAAGTCTGGGAGGAGCTAACTATTCAGGAGACCTATCTTGTCCAATTAAATTATGTTCAGAAGAAGTTTCTGTAATTTTTTTTATTCCTTTTCATTGTTATAAAAATCAGCTCTGTAAATCACTCCTTGCCTCTGACCTCTGAGGAGTCTGGGAATCTGGTTTTATATGCAAATACTAGCTTTGCAAATTAAATCATATATGGCTCTGTAACTTTGTCCTCAGTTTCCTTTTTATTTCAGTCAATCAATCTTAAATAGCAATTGTTCTGGAGTTGGAGGACCTGAGTTCAAATCATTCCTCTGGTAATTGCTATTTTTGTGACCTGAGGCAAGTTGTTTAACCCCCTTGGGCCTTAGTTTCCTCATCTGTAAAATTACATGGTTTGGTTTGATAGTCTTGGAGATCACTTCCAGGTTTAGATCTATGATGAAAGACCTATGTCATCTAATTCACAGGGCTATTGACAGAATGAAGTGAAATAATAAGGGTTTTGTGAACCTTAATAGTGGTATATACCTTCATAGTGGTATATAGATATTAGCTTTATATACTGTGATTTTTGTTATTCCAAGGCACATCTGGCTATGGAATTTGTTTTATACTCTCAATATTTAAGTCTATGTTTTCAACAAGTATAAGGAAATTCTCTATGTTTATGCCTCTTCATTGTCCGTATCATATCCTTTGGGGAAGTACGAACTGGAAAAACCTAGACTAGGTCTTGGTAAAAAATTTGTTCTCTCTTCTGAGATTCCAACAAAATAGAGACTGAGTTCTGAGAAAGATACCCTGCTGGACTGCATTCCCCAACGTACACACGCTTCTTCACAAAGGCAGAGGGGTTCATTATATGTGTTGCCATACTATTTATATATCAGTTTTGCTGATTTTTTTCTTTTCTTTTTTAAGTACATTTTTGTTGATGTCATTTTATACATGGCCAAAATTTCTCCCAGTAAGCCTCCTGCTTCCAGAGTCAACCCATGTAACAAAGAACATTTTTTAGATAAAAAGGGAAAGAAAAAAATCAGCAAAATTGATCAATATATTGGAAAAAATATGAAAAGATGCCACATCCATAGACTTCCCTTCTCTGAAGAGGCATAGAGAGATCTTCTCATTTCTCTTCTTTGGATCTATGCTTGTTATTTATAATATTTCAAAATTAATTTGTGATTTCAATTTATATATTATTATTATATTACTTCAACTTATATTATTGTAATCATTATGTATACGGTTTTCTTGGCTTACTTCAGTCTACATAATTTCATCTCAGTCTTTCCATGCTTCTCTGTATTCATCATATTCATCCTTTATTGCTCAGTGATATTCCATTCATATACCACAATTTATAGAGTCATTCCCCAATTTATAGGCATCCATTTTTTTCAATAGTTCTTTATTACTCCAAAAAGTGCTACTATAAATATTTTGATGTATACAGGGCCTTTAATTTAATCAGTGTCTTCTTTGGACTATAAGCTTAATACTGAAATCTCTCAATTGAAGGATGTGGATATTCTATTTACTTTATTTGCTTAAATCAAACATGCTATCCAAAATGGTAGCAATGATTTGCAAAACTAGCGTGCCTACAAACCCACAGCCCCTCCAACAATGACATTGATTTTTCTAGCAGGAATCCAACCTTGTTATAATGAATGATTTCTTGGATGAATTTCTAGAGTAGTATTTTTGAATCAATATTTATTAATTTGTCTATATTGGCTTATAGTTACATGCTCTTTCCATCTTTTGTCGTGTTTGCCAATTTGATGGGTGTGAGGTGATACCTTATGGTTCTTTTGATTTGTGTATATCCCATGATTTGAAACATTCTTTCACATGATTACTCATTCTTTTGAGAATTTTTTTTGATATCATTTAACCATTTTAGGTATGGAGAAATAACTTTTGATATATGTGTAAACATATCTGTTGTCTCTATATATTGGAATCCAAAGTCTTATCCAATAATTTCATTTAAATTTTTTTTTCCCATTCAACCACTCCTTTCTTAGTCTAGATACATTAACTTTGTTTGTGAACAAGCTTTTCAATTATATCTAGTCAAAATGATTTTACCTTTTGCAACTGACTATTTCATCTGGTACTCATAGCTGTGAAAAGTGAAAGATCTGCTCTCTTTTTATATGATCTTTAATACTAAGGTCACATCTATTTTGAATTTATTGCAAATCATGATGTAGAGTGTGAGACTAAGACTAATTTCTGCTAGACTGTTTTCTACTTTTCCCAGCAGGCTTATTTTCTTTTTTTTCAAAATACGGAATATTTTTCTAAGTAATTTATGTTTTCTAGTTTAGCTGAGATATTAAGTTCCATTGTTTCATATTCCCCCTTGTCTGCTGTGTTCTATTGATCTAGTTCTCTAAGTATTAACCAATATCAAAAAGTTTTGGAGGCTGCAGCATTATAATTTACGATCTGGAAGTTCTATCTCCCTTTCATCCTTACAGTTTTCATTATTTCATTCTTTCCATTTCTCCAAACGAAATATTTTTATCAAGCTCTAAAATATTCCTTTGTTTGTGTGGCTGGTATAGCATTAAAATTACAAACTGATCTTGACAGTTTTGTCAATTTTATTATAGAAAAGTCTTAAAATGGGTCTTCACCCATTAAGGCTTTACACTTTATTTTTTAAAGAGTACTTTATAAGTTAATCTACATATTTTAGGCTTTGTCAGATTGATCCTCAAATATTTTATGTATTTTATAATTATTTTGAATAAGATTTCCCTATTATTGCTTTTTATTTTATTGTAATATAGAAACGTGGTTGATTTTGTGGGCTTATTTTGTACACTAGAAACTTGCTGAAATTATCATTTTATCTAACTTAATGTCTGATGATTCTGTAGAATTTTCTAAGTAAACCATCATGCCATCAACAAATGGAGATATTTTTATCTGCTTTTTACCTATTTTATCTCCTGTAATTTTTTTTCTTTTCTTATAATAACCACTAACATTTCTAGAACTATGTCAAATAACAGTAGGGAGAATGGGAATCCTTATTTTACTCTTACATTTAATAGAAAAACTGTTAGTATATTCCCAAAGAATGCTTTTACTTTTAGATTTTTGTATTACCACTAATTACACATATCATATATATTACCATTAATTATCAATACGTATATATGCATATTATCTACATACACATGTGATAAATGAGTGTTATGCTTTGTCAAAGGCTTGCTCAGATTCTGTACAGATAATTAATGATTTTTAATGTTTTTGTTTTAAATATGATGCTGATTGGGTTCCTAATGTCAAACTGTTCCTGTATCTCTGATAGAAATCCAACTTTGTAACAATGATTTCTTAGATGTATAGCTGAATACTATTTGACAGGATTTGGTTTAAATTCTTTGAATCACTATTTATCAATGATATTGGTGTATAGTTCTTCCATGCTTTATCCCAACTTGGTGTAGTTATAAGAGTCATATTTACCTCACAAAAAGTCTGAAGGGGGCTTTCTTTCTCAGTTTTTGAGGTTAAGTTGTGTAATCCTGTTACTAATGGTTCTTTAAACCATATGGTTTGACAGATTCTCCTGGGAAACCATCAGGACTAGGTGTATTTTTCTTTGGCAGTTCCTTTAGAGCTAGCTCTATTTCTTTTTCTGAGATCAGATTATATAAGGTCTCTCTTCAGTCTTCTTTTTGAATATTTTATATTTTAGGGTATTTGTTTTCATACACACACACGCACACGCACATGCACGAAAGGCAGATAACTGCAAAATCAGTTCTAACATTGTTTTCCCCTGGTTTTGTTGTGATTTTTCCTAGTATATACGCAATTTTGTTGATCTGATTTTCTGCCCTCTTTAAATCAGGTTTACGGAAGGTTTTTCCATTTTATTGGTCGTATTACAGAATGTTCTTAGTTCTACTTAAACATTTGATAATCTTTTTAATTTCTAATTCATCTATTTCTCCATTAATTTTCAACATTTTTTTTTGCTGATGTTGGGTTGGTTTGACTTTCTAATTTTTTTTTTGCTTTAGTTCTGTACTGTTAATGGAATGGGAAGATCTTTCCCATCCTTTAATAGGCCTATGTGACCTGCTTTGAGCCTGAGCCACATGGAAGCCTGAGTCACATGAGCCTGTGGTAGGAGGAGCTTGCCTAACCAGTGGCAGGAAAAGAGAGTGAGGCAGAGCTGGGAGAGAGAGAGGCAGGCAGAGGCAGAGCAGCTAGCATGAGTGAGAGAGGGGCATTCTGCCTAAGGGAGCTTGTTTATGGGGAGGCCTGAAAGAGGGAAGACTTGGGGATGGTAGTGCTCCCTGCATTGGTAATGTGTACACACTTTTATTACCATGGTGGTTTTGGCTTTCTGGTCTCTGAATAAATATCTTGGTTTCATCCTTGAGGAAGGGAGTGTACTATATTTTGTGAATCAAACCTGCAAAGGTGTCGACATATTTCTAGCAGCTGCTATGGGTATAGCATTGAAATAAATTCACATGCAGTTCATTATTTCTCTCCTTTTCTGTTCAGTTAATGTTTGTTTTTTGGGATCTATTTTTTCCTAATTTCTTTAGCTGCATCCCAGAAATTTGGGTGTTCCATAACTGTCATTTTCTTTAACATAATTATTTTTATATGATTTATTCTTTGACCCCCTCATTACTTAGGATTTGGAAAAGACATTTTAAAAATTCTTTGTTAAAAGGGCTTACTATCCAGAAAGAGAAAGGAATGGGATACATATAAAAATTTAAAGGCAGCATTTAAAAAAAAAGATCTTTAAATATTGATTAAAAAAACAAACTAATGTCCTATTTGTCTTATCAATTATATTTTCAAAGATGCTAGAAATAAAGTAGTCCAATATTTCACTTTATGAATGAGGAAATAAGTCCCAGACAAGGGAAGTGACTCAGTCATCCAGTTACATTCCAAGTCCAGTGTTCTTTCCTTTACTATTTGAAAAAGCAATTAGGGATTCTCCATTTAAGGAGCAAAGATTCTTTGGCTTAAAGTTCTAATCATTTAGTTGCCCAGAAGTCAATTATCCAAGAGGAACTTGGGCATCCTTAGGTCTTGCACGTAAAACATTTTCAGTTAAAGAATGTGAATAAAACAACCCAAACAGATCTTCAGGAATTATTCTTTCCAAAAAGATTTCCATTGTCTCTACTTAGGAAGAAAAGAGCTTTGCTTTAGAAGTGGATCAACAATGCAAATTCTGAAGTGGGGTAATTTCAAAATGGCTTTGGGGGTTGATAATAATGGAAATGCGGGAAGAGTAAGAATTAGCAATTGAAGCAAATCAAAACTAAGACTAGAGATTTATAATATTGCAAGGGCTGCTCCTTTTCATATACAGGGTCACATGATGCAGTGTTTCCACCTTCAGCACTCAGGTATTTCTTTTACTCTTCAGTTTTATTGAAATTTGGTTATCTGATGCTTTTTATCTGGATTAAAACTTTAAATCTTGGTTTCCTATATTTGGCTCTCTGTGTAGCATAGATCAAATATTTGGATACCGTGAAGCACACCGAAAAATGGGCATTTTTTTCAGTTTTCAGATAGATGCTTGGCATCATATAAACATGGCATGAGGGCAGCAGGGTGGCTGAATGGATAAGGCACTGGGCTTGGAATCAGGAAGACATCTTCATGAGTTCAAATCTGGCCTCAGACATTTACTTGCTGTGTGTCCTTGGGCAAGTCACTTAACCCCGTTTGCCTCAGTTTCTTGCCTATAAGGAAATGGCAAAACCTTCCAGTATCTTTGCCAAGAAAACCCCAACATGGGGTCACAAAGAGTTGGACACAACTGAAATGATTCAGCAACAACAAAAGACAGAGCAGCAATGTTATGTAGACCCGGATAATGAAAATTCACATAAGCATGATGTTTTTCATATAAATTTTTGATAGGTAGTAAACATAACAAGTGAATAACAATGATAATAATGATAATGATAATAATAATAGCTAACATTTGTGTAGTACCTACTATGTGTCAGGCACTATGCTAAGTTCTTTACAAATATATGATCCTCACAAGGACCCTAAAAGCCGGTGCTATTATCATCCCCATTTTACAGATGAGAAAACTGAGGCAAATAGATGTTACATATCTTGCCCAAGGTCATACAGCTTATAAGTGTCTGAGGCTAGACTTGAGCTCAGGACCTCCTGACTTCAGGCTCAGCACAGGGTCAACAGTCAACACAAAATTAAAAAATGCCAGAGCTGATATTCAAACCTTGCTTTCTGATGCAAGATGTAGTTTTCCACTACTAACATTCTGTTCTAACTATCAGGGTATAAAAAGCCATAGAACATGGCATCAGAGACTCTGAGATAGAAGGGGCATCAGAGGCCATAGATGTTTATAGATATTTTAGCTTATAAATAAAAGATTACATTAGGTGTTTTCAGAGCATATCCTACAACTGTGCATTTACAATCACGTTCCCCTCATCAGTTCTCCTCCCTGGTAAACAATGTTGTACTGAAGAGAAAAGAAATTTAAATTTACAATCCCTTAGCTCCATACCCTGATGCAAACTCCTTTGTGTCTGATTTGGTTTCAAAGTCTCTGAGAGTTTACATTGCCTAAGAGTTTCTAGCAGGATTGAGAAGACAGAACAAAGAAATGCCAGAATACAGGCTAAAATCCAAAGATCATGAACAGAAATGGAGTTCTTCCAATGGTTCACATCTAAAAAATAATTGGTATGAGGTGAATTTTTTGTAGGTTTCATGATAGGGTAGAAAGGTATTACCTTTTTCCTCTCCTGAAAAAGAAGTCATGTTGCTAAAACAACAGAATATTCACACACACACACACACACACACACACCCCTACAACCAAACTAATATAGAAATGAGTAATATTGAATCAGTATTGAGGTACACTTAAGGTCAAAGAGCAAGATTTCTTTCACCACAAAATAAAGCTCACAGCTTGAAAGGATGTTTGTCAAAAGACAATCATAAAGGACGAAATTTGCTATAGAAGTGATGTGAAAAACCCAGCTATATGAAATATAAAGAGGACTATGATGACAGCCTCTAAGCACAAGTCGTTTTGTTTTTTTCCCTCCTTAATTGAATTTCCCTCATATAGTCAGCTAAATTTACAATCCTAGGTATACTGGAGTTTAAATAATACATGATATGCCTTTGTCACAACTAAGATCAATCCATAAAGTTCTTCCATTTCTCAACTGTCACCACAGGAAACTGAGACAAAGCATTTTCCATTCCCTAGCTTTATTTTTGCTGGTATAGGAAACTTTAAGACTCAATGGGGAAGATCTAACTTTTTATACTGGCTTACCAAGAATACAATTTAGTATTGTGGTAATAGCTACAGTTCTTTTATTCAATTTAACTAATGTTTTAATTTTAGCATTTTGCACCCTGAGGCTGTTCTGTGGAGGACTCCATTTTTAAAAAAAATGGAATAATAACAGAACCAATAACTGTTCCATTTAAAATCATACGAATGTAACAATAATCATGGACACTAATTCAAAAAAATAAGCTTTACTTGAGAACATTTTTCTCCTACATTTCCATGAAACATGCTTGGATAACAATAGAATAATTTAAACCAAGACAACCAACATTTTTCTACCTCTTTTGTGATATTCTGTGTTTATAAGATCAGATTTAGAGCTGGAAGGGGACTGGTAAGTTATCTGGACCAGAAGTAGAAAACATATAGCCCACAGTACTTCCAAGTGTGGCCTGAACCAGATTAAAATGTAATTGGGAAATATTTAACAGAATAAATGAAAATTCATTAAAGTGTATATATTACATTTTAAAAATAAGCCAAAATGCAGCCTACAGGGATCCTTATGTATTGTTTAGTTGCCCTCATTTCTAGTTAAGTTTGATACCAATGGTCTAGACTAACTCCATCATTTTGCATATAACAAAATTTAGTTTGAGATCAGGTAAGTGACTTTTGAAAGATCACATAACCAGCAAGAAAAAACCTGAAATTACTTGGGTTATTATTTAATTAAATCAAGAGCTTAGGAAAAGGAAAAAGGAAATCACAGCAGTTATCAGTCAATCACACTTATACTCATATTAAGCAACTGCATTTTTCAAGGGATCTGAAGTGTAATAAAGAGTTAAAAATAAAAATCTGGGGTACATATGTTCTTGAGAAAATTCTAATCTAAATAGAGGTGGTCATTATGACAAAAAAAATAATAATACAATTGGACGAATATAGTCCACCTGCCCTGCCAAATTACTTTGCATTTAAGTTCCTCACTGAAAGATCACTACACTGATGAAATCACAAGTCCAGTTCCAAATCATCCATCCATATTTTGTATTGGATTATTTGTCATAGGCTGCTTAGTTTAGTGGATAGAAAAGGAGCCTTTAAGCCAGGAAGACCAGCATTCAAGTACCAATTTTGATAAAGATTGCATACCGTTACTGTGAGACTGCTCAAGTCACTTAAACTTTAAGGTTCAAGGCAACTCTATTATTTTTTATCCTAATTTTTTAAAAATTGTATATTTTTTAAAAAGATGATTGTAAATGAAACTGCAAATCTATTACATACAACTTGCTATTCCTTTTAAATATATAACATTATCATGTATTATTTTTTGTATATTGTATATTGTAGCTTTTCTCAGCCGGTTGTGAAGCGTGGTGGAGGAGCGGCTCAGACCGTCCTGCTAGGCCAAGATGCCGGTCGCCCGGAGCTGGGTTTGTCGGAAGACGTACGTGACGCCGCGGCGGCCCTTCGAGAAGTCGCGCCTGGACCAGGAGTTGAAGCTGATCGGCGAGTACGGGCTCCGCAACAAGCGCGAGGTGTGGCGGGTCAAGTTCACGCTGGCCAAGATCCGCAAGGCGGCGCGGGAGCTGCTCACGCTGGACGAGAAGGACCCGCGGCGGCTGTTCGAAGGTAACGCTCTGCTGCGGCGGCTGGTGCGCATCGGCGTCCTGGACGAGGGCAAGATGAAGCTGGATTACATCCTGGGCCTGAAGATCGAGGACTTCCTGGAGCGGTGCCTGCAGACGCAGGTCTTCAAGCTGGGCCTGGCCAAGTCCATCCACCACGCGCGCGTGCTCATCCGCCAGAGGCACATCAGAGTCAGAAAGCAGGTGGTGAACATCCCCTCCTTCATCGTGCGCCTCGACTCCCAGAAGCACATCGATTTCTCCCTGCGCTCACCCTACGGTGGTGGACGGGCTGGCAGGGTCAAGAGGAAGAATGCCAAGAAGGGCCAGGGAGGGGCGGGCACTGGCGATGACGAGGAGGAAGATTAAATGCACTATTCCGCCCCCCCCCCAAGTTTACCGCGTTGGGTGGAATAAAGCTCTTCAATAATTAAAAAAAAAAAAAGATGATTGTAAATGAAACTGCAAATCTATTACATACAACTTGCTATTCCTTTTAAATATATAACATTATCATGTATTATTTTTTCCTTTTTTTCCTTCCCTCTCCCCACAGTCCTAGAGATGGCTACCATTAGACACAAATATGTATATGTGTGTAAAATCATTCTGTACATTCTCCACAGTTCTTTCTCTAGATGCAGATAGCTTCTTCCTTCATGTCCTTTATAGTTCATTTGGGTATTTATAAGAGTCAAAATTACTTACATGCTCAAAGTTGTTCTCAAAGCCATTCCACGATTGACAGGCATCCCCACATTTTCCAGTTCTCTGTCACCACAAAGAGAGCTGTTATAAATATTTTAGAACACTGAGGTTCTTTTCCTTTTTCCCTAATCGTCTTTGGATAACTCTATTAATTTTTACATGCATTTATAAACTGTCCCTTCCATCTAAACAAAGCAAAAAAAAAACTCATTATAAACACACATAGTCCAGCAAAACAAAATATATTAGTCACGCCTTAAAATGTTTCTCTCTGCATTTTAAGTTCATCACTTTTTTTTTTTAACAATACATGATTGGTACCTGTCATATGTAGTCTTCTGGAATAGCAGTTTATCATTACATTGTTCAGTTCTAAAGTCTTTCAAAACTGTTTTTCTACTGTTGTTCTCACTGTATAAATTGTTGTCTTAGTTCTTATCACTTTTAACTAGTTCTTAGAGATCTTCCCAGTCTCTTATGAAACTGTCCATTACATTCACATACTGTAATTTGTTTATCCATTTCACAAGAGGAGGAAACTCCCTTAGTTTCCACTTTGGAGCTAATACGAAAAGAGAAGATATAACTATTTATCTCTGTTCAGGTTTTTTCATCCTTCTTGTATTTTGGGGTGAAAGAGCCTGGTGGGGTACAGCTGGTTCAAAGAGAATATTATAATAGAATTTGGCAAGTTTGGGAACTCAGATTTTAACTGTATTTCAGAATCACACCACTAATTTACAGCTCTATCAATTGTGTAGTAATTTGTTCTAGGCAACTCTTTAAGACCATAAGTGGCACAGAAGGTGTACTGGTAGAAGGAATTTCCTCCTCTCAGCATTCTTTATAATACTGAAAATATACGTCCAGTCCTTATTCTTTACCTGTGAACAGACAAGTGGTTTCACTTTTTCATTTGTTTCCTGAGTGAAGTGCCTGAAATATAGTGACTAGCAATAAATGCTTGTATAAGCATTGTATAAATGGTGTATAAATGGGTGTATAAATTGGAACAAGAAAATTTTCTTAAAAGGTATATATGCTGGGGCAGGGTGGGGTGGGAGAATTAGCCTGGCAGTCAAGAGACCTGAAACTTAAGACTGATTCTATAATTCACTCTTGGTGTGACCTTGTATGGTGCACTTAATTTCTTGGGCTTCATTTTCTTCATCTATAAAATGGGGTAGTAAGACTAGGTGGTGTCTAAAGTACCTTCTAACTAGAAAGGGCTACATTCGAAATACTTAGGGACCTTACAAATGTGTTTTAAAAAATTCAAGAGACATAATTTCTGGGAAATTAATCCTTTTATTAATCATACCAGCATGTTTATTAACAAAAGGATGGTCATCTGTCCATCTTTTAGACCAAAGACAATTGTGGCAGTGGACTTACCACTTATATGCCCATTGGAAGAGGGGTATTCCCAGGGGTGGCAATTAACTCTGATTGGTTAATGATTAATGAAAGAACAGATATTACAATGACAGGCTAGACCAGAACTTTGATTATGTTATTTACTTCTAAGTTACCCCCAGTCAAGGGCAATCTATTCAAAGAATTTATCCCCATCCAAACCTGAGAGCACAATGGCTTCCGCACCTGGGTGGGGTCTGAATACAGAAGAATGTTAGCTCAACCTTCAGAGCCTGAGGTCTTGAAATGAGGATAAAAGAAAAAGGGTGAGAAACTGAATCTCCCCAAATCATTGGTTACCAGTAATCATTTCTCTCACAGGGACCCAGAAGATACATAGTGAGGAAGACTAAAAAGGCTTCCACCAAATGCAACAAATGGCACTGTGGATATGGGGGGAAATTATTTGTGTTTTATAGAGGAATACTGATGTGACCTGGTGTGGATAGAGAATAATAACTGTGGAGTGGCTTGAAAGGCAGTAGAAGTAACAGCTTTTGAGGTGGATAGATAGTTGGTACATCGAAAAATAAGAAGAAAGTGGCAAAAGTTATGTGTTGAAGAGACTAGAGAATTAGTGGAGCCTTTTGGTCTCAGGTACCTATATCTTTAAAAATTACTAAGGACTCCTTTATAATCTTAAAAATAACAAGGATCCCACAGAGCCTGTATATATGTGTATGTACACATATATGCACACACATACAAACTTATATATTTATCATAGTAGAAATTAAAATTGATATTTAAAATATTTAATTCATTTAAAACAGATAAACCCATTAAATTTAAACATAAATAACATATATGTATATACGTATGTAGATAGATATGAAAATAATATTTTTCACAACAAAAAAATTTAGTGAGAAGAATGGTATCATTTTATATATTTCTGCAAATCTCTTTAGTGTATGACTTAACAGAAGACAGCTATGTTCTCTTCTCTGCTCCTGCACTCGATCTGTTGTGGTATGTTATTTTGAAGTATGCAGTGAAAATCCAGCCTCACATGGATAGGTAGTTAGAAAAGCAAAGAGTATTTCAATAGGCAAGTTATATCATAGTAGCAATTATAAAATAGTTTAGACCTCTTGGACTCTGTGAAAGGGATCCACATCCCACACTTTGAGAATTGCTCTTCTATTATAAGTCCTTCACTGAAAATAAGGAGTCTGAATCCTGACTCCATAGCTCACAGTGTTGTGAGGAAAGCATTTTGCAAATTATAAAGAATTTTATAAACATAAGTTATTATTCTAATTAAAAATAACAAGTATCATTACTCTTTTATTGTGCATACAATATACTAAAGAATACACTAGAAAATAAGCATTAAGATCAGTAGTACCGACAAGGGGATCACACACACAGAAAAGGCAGGAGAGGACATGACAGAGTAAAAGGAATACAGAACCACATTGGAAAAGGAATACAGAACCACAGGAGTCAAAATAACTGAGTTATAGATGCTGCTTTGCCAAAACTCAGGTGTGTGAGCTTAGACAAGTCACTAAGCTCTATGAGGTCCCAGTTTTCTTCCAAATAAGCAGAGTGGATCCTATGATTTCTAAGGTTCCTTACAACGGTGAGTATGTAAATTTTAAATTAAGTTAATTACAGAACTGGAGATATCAGAGAAGGTAGAGAGGGAAAAATAAAGGAGTTCTCTCCCTTAACATGTCCAGTAGAGGACATATTTGCTGACCTCTTCTACCTACTCCACCAAGAAAATCACAAGCTTGGTTATAAAAATTTAGCAGACTTGACATTTTGTGAAATCCCTTTGGTTTGTTAAACATTTCATGAGGACGCAGTGAGGAATAATGTGACAATTGTGGAGAACATTCGTGACAGTTAGTGATGCATCTTTTGTTTCTGTGAATTCCATCCATCAATACCAGAGCCTGCTTGTGACCTTCCCACCTCAGCAAAATTGTCACTGCAGTAGTCCTCTGGGGCCATGCAGATCTGATGAGCCCTTCCACTCACTTAATTTCTACAGTTGTAAAGAAAAGTGGCATTTTTCTTTGCAGTAGCTATACAGCAAGAAGCAAACAAATAATCTATTCAGAAGAATTTTGTTAGTACCTTCTGCCTATTTGGGGTTGGATCATTAATCAACTTCTGCAACTCCTACCTTCTGCATTTTCCAGGGAAGTTAATACTAGTGCCATGAGCAGAGACTGGGCAAACCTTAAACTGGCCAAAAGTATTATAAGAATTTAATAGACTTATTTTTAACAATGAAAGGTCTTTGAATTTATGGGAATGAACTATAAATTTTAAGTCAATCTTCCCTCACCCAATCCTCTCACTTCCGTAATAAACAATTGCTTTTTCCTCCGATTCTGCTAGTTTGATTCTTTATAGAATAAATACAAATAATATAGATAAAATGAAATAAACATAGACCTTTAAGTAAACAGATCATCTGTGTGGGGTTTCCCCCTCTAGTGGATAATAACACTGTATGATTTCAGGGTCATAAAATAATTTTCACCCAAAGATCATGAATACTACAGTTAATAAATTCCTTAGTTTTTTAAAGTTTTATCTGAAATAAAAAGCACTCAGTATCATGTAAACATCTAGGGAAGCTCCCCAGCATGATCAATGCTACCTCTAATTTCTATCCAACATTATGCATATATGCATACACATACATGTATATACATACACACACATAAACCTACACATGACTTGTGTGAACATCTGAGTGGATATGTATACCATAGGACATTTTATCCATCTCATTCAATCTGACTGTACTACTGAATCAAAGATTAGGCTAAAGTTAATATTGCTATGTGGATCTATTTTCTGGACTTCCAGGTTATGAGAAAAGTTTTGCCACAGTGGCAATAACCCTTGAGTGAGGTGACATGGTGTCTAGTCAAGTTTTTGCCACTAAGTGGCATGTCAACTTGACTTCTGTAGGCTTAAATGACCTCATCTCTATGCTGATAGAGGTGCACTGCAGTAGATGATACCTAAAATTCCTTCTTAGTCAAAACTGTCATCTACATTTGGAGGAATGTTGAGTGCTATTGTAATTCTGTCAAGATCATTTTCAGTGCTATCTCCAAATATGAGGGACAGAAATGTTGAAATCTCAGCATTACTCTTTCATCAATGGAGTAATTTAGGAACAGAAAAATAAGTGAATTAATGTCCCACTGACTTTTTTATGGCATTGTTGAATGTAGGAAATATGTCTTTGACTACTGTGAATGTAGTTTTCATCAATCTTTCTTTCAGTGGGGAAAAAAAAATCTTTCCAGTAAAGGATATAGCATTCTTGTTAAAGCATATACAGATTAAGACATGCATATATGAATTTTCTTTCAATTAACAAGTATTCATTTTCTCTCCCTTTTGCCCTCCCTCCATTTAGAGGAGAAAAAAAAGTCCTTGTAACAAATAAGAAGATGGAGAAAAAGGCATGTGTTTTTGGATGTTGGTCATGGATTTGTATTTGTGTGTGTGTGTGTGTGTGTGTGTGTGTGTGTGTGTGTGTGTGTGAGAGAGAGAGAGAGAGAGAGAGATACATTAAAATCAGCATGAAACAAGTTTGTTGTTATTCATTATTGCCTACATTCAAACTTTGCATCAATATTTCAAACTTCATTTTCAAAGCAAAAGGAACAAGTGGGAAAAGCTTTGCACACGGATACAGGAAAAAAAAAAACAAAATAGGTTTAACTATAGGTCCTACCATTTACTAGCTGTCTGACTCTGGGCAATTCCTTTTGGCACATCTCAGTGCATGTAAAGTGGGGGTAATAAGTCCCATATTGCCCAACTTCGCTTTGAAGGATTAAATGATACAAAGGTCTAAATGAATATAAATTGCTATTAATAACAGATTTGGATCTGGAAAGATATAAAAGAAAGCTTCTTCTATTCTGCTGAATGCTTAAGAAAACACTTTCAGAATCAGTCATTTGGATGAATTGTTAAACATTAAAATTCTGAGTATATGGCTAACTACTCTTGCTGACGTTACAATTTTAGAATAGGATTGGTCATGACATGTAAAAGCAAACTGATGAAACTGAATGAAAAGAGCAGAGTGGTCATTAAGGTTTCCCCTTCCCACCCTCACCCCCACATTCTTTGGCTACTATTGGCAAATAACTGAAAATTAATACACTGTCAACCAGCATGTCTTTGGTACATAATAATT
This sequence comes from Trichosurus vulpecula, assembly GCF_011100635.1. Taxonomy (NCBI): domain Eukaryota; kingdom Metazoa; phylum Chordata; class Mammalia; order Diprotodontia; family Phalangeridae; genus Trichosurus; species Trichosurus vulpecula. The sequence goes on along the minus strand of NC_050576.1, from coordinate 312,989,931 downwards.
AGAACACAGAGAATACTCATTTAACACAACCATACAAAGTAGATGGCCAACCTGACTCTCTTCATTTGACAAATAACGAAATAGGCGCATAGGTTAAATGACCTGCTCCCAGGCAAACAGCAAGACAATTACAGAGCCAGTACAGGAATTTTTAAGAACCTTGGTTCCCAGCTTTTAACTTGTTCAGTGCTTTAGTATATAAAATATCTATTCTCTACTCTTAGAAGTAGCCTGAGGCAAAACTGCAAAAGTAGGAAAAAGTTTTAACATCCCCTTTATCTTACTTCTGTTCTTGTCTCCTACTCCATGGTAAGTCTCAATCTGCCTTTCCTTCGGATATTCAATTCTTTCCACTCTATAAAAACTTTTGTTTTAGGAAAAGATTTGATTAAATAATCTTTACAATTTAAGTTAACTTAGGCTAAGTGACTTCCCCAAGGTCACACAGGTAGTAAGTGTCAGAGGCAGCATTTGAACCCAGGTCTTCCTGACTCCAATTGTCGGTACTGATGATTTTATTATCTTATGCCTATTTGGGATTTGGATCATCAAGCAATTTCCGGGAGTCCCATGCTCTGTATTTTCCAGGAAAGATAATGGCAGTGCCATGAGGAGAGACTGAGGAAACTAGCTGTCTTGATAAGTAAATTATGTAAACTCCTTGAGTCTCACTTTCCTTATTTTTTAAATGGTTACATTAATGACCTCCATACTTACTTACAACATTGCTGTAACACAAAAAGAATAATTTGTTTATACTTGATGTTGTTCACAATTGAGCCTCGAGGATTCAGTTCTACCCAGCATCCATTTGTTTATCATCCACATATTACTTACTTACTTAAGAGAAGCTTAAAACAGACAAACAAAAAATGTTCTCAACTCTTACAGCTTTCTTCATTCTAACCAAAGGATTTACTTAAATGTTTACAAGCTTAACACTCTTAGTAAAATAGAAGTTCTTCGAGAGTAGTTTGTTTTGTTTTGCTTTTTCATTTTCACTTGTCTCTCCAGCACCCAGAACTGGGGATCTAGTGAATGTTTAACAACTGGCTCTCCAAAACAAAACAAAAAAACAAAGTGACATGGTGCACTTTGATTTTTAATCTGCATTACTGACATTTTCTTCATCACTTTCTTAAGTCTAAACAACAAACAAAACAATAAATCAAGCCCTGATCTATAACACATTTGCTGATTTCTGAGGTGTAAACATTCACCTTGAAAATTTAACAATCAGCTTTCTTAAGTAGTTGGAACAGGCTCCAGCACATCCAGAGCTATTGTTAAAGTGTACTTAATAAATTAACTTAGTTCTTCAAGAACCCTGGCTCACCTGTATGCCACAGTATGGGGTGAAAAGAAAAGTTCAGTGGAGCAAATCAGTAGTAGGAGAAAAAATAGAATCAATCAATCAATAAGAATTTGTTAATCACCTATTGTGTGTCAAACACTGTGCTAGGCATTGAGTACACAAGCACAAAGAATGAAACAATCCAACCAGGCTGAAGAACTTACGATTCATAGATCTAATACAAATGCTTCTGACTGAAACCAAAAATAAAAGCAAACTAAATCAAAACAAATAAGAAAATGGTTCTAAAATGAATGAATAAAGAATTGCCTTCCTTTGAGCAATACAAAATTTTTAAAAATTTGCCCTGGATCACATATGTAAGATTGGGGAATGGCTCTCTGAACAAATATAGCACCCTGCTGATATGAATCAAAAGGCAGTACTTACTGGGTCTAAGATCTTCCTACAAATAGCAGTCAAGCTTTAATGAAATATTTTCAATCAAAATATTGAATTAATTCAATTTTATGTATTTACTCTGATAGGACCACAGTCAAAAGTAGTGGACCCCAGGCACAAGTGCAAATAAATAGGGAAATCTAGCTGATTTCTGATCCCATTAATCAGCTTCTAATAGGATGCCACAATGTTTCCATATATATTGCACTAACTTAAACAAAATAAATTTAATCACAAATATTCTGTGCCAAAATTCATTAACAGGAAATAAATATAACTCTAAAGTGAAGCCAAAATCATCTTCTTAAGACTATGATTAAACAGTTTTTTTAGTTCCATTTCCTATAAATTCATAATACTTTGCATTTTTATGATGCATTGTAATTTATAAAACAATTTTACATATATTAACTCTTCTAGTTTAAAAAAATTAAAGGACATAGGGCAAATATTTTTATCTTTATGTTACAAATGAGGAAAATAAAACAAAGAGAGATTAAGTAACTTGCTCTAGTCAGAGGTTCTTAACCTTTTTTTTTAAATGTCATGGACTCCTCTGGAGGTCTGAGAAAGCCTATGGAAGAAATCCTTCTCAGAATGTTTTTAATACATTACAAAGGAAATGAATTATATTCAAAACCATTTATCATATTATCATAAAAAAAATCTGGGACCCTGGGTTGAAAACTGCTAGAAGTTGCTAAGGTTCTAAGTAACAGAGGTGGGCTTTTACCACAAGTCTTCTGGCTCAAAGTCCAATGGTCCTTTCTTATATTTCATATAATACACATAATGTATATGAAGTACCACGCAAATCATAAAGTACTACATAATTGTCAGCTTTTATTAGTGCCAGGCTTGGCGAATTGTTAGTAAATCTTTTTTTCTTCTTAAATTAAGAAGCCATTCTTATCACATAAATGCTATGTAAAACAGAATGGAAAAGCATCTCTGTGAAACATAATTTTTAACGTTCCTCCCTTTTTTGTAAAGTGATCAGATGTATAAAACATCTTTCGCATTTGTTTAATAAAACAAATGAAAGGCATTTTACATTGCCCAATGCAGATCTGTGGCTAAATGTCATTTTTAAAGTAGCAGAAATTGGATTGTGGCCTATTCTGTCAGAGGAATATGTTCCTGGTATATAACTGTACAGTTGGTGAAAATCATTACCATATGAAATTTGTTATGTAAATAGATGATAAATAGGACCAATTATGCCACGTAAACATTCCATGACTTTAACTATTTCTGGCTATTGAAAGGATGCTGAACAGCAAGGCACTAAATTATAAGTCTAAGGCATTATCAATCCAGGACATTTAAAGTACAACTGTAAATCCAAAATAACTTATTCAAAAAGAATTAAATTATTGTGAAAATAAGTCAATCAACCAAAACTTGGTGAGTAATTGTTATGTGCCTAGTTCTATGCTAGAAGTGATTGGTGACAAAACAATCATAACACCAGTTCCACAGACTGTTATCGTAATTAAGGTGGGACATTTTTTTACTGTTTCTCTTTTGGGATGCTGAGGCAATCAGGTACCTTTCATAAGTCTTGTCTTTCAAATGTAATGGAACTTTTTGTTTTCTTTGTTTCTCACCACTAAGGAATCTTTGAATTTGGAGTCTTTGATGACCTACTTACATCAAGGTAAGGCCTAGTTCACATGAGTTTGAGTGGCATGGTTGTGATGCCCTTTGCCCCTGAAGAAGCATTTAGGTCACATGGGCTTCAGTCACATGGTTGTGATGTCCCTTAACCCTGAGACATGTATATAAGATCCGAGGTTAGCGTTTTACCTTTGTGGGGCACACTCACTGAAAGAGTGTTGGTGACAAGACTCTAGGTAAGCCGTTGAAGCAGCCTCCCCAGCTTTGAAAACCCACATGTTGGTGCTTCTCTGGTAACTATGTATTGTGATTTGGTTAGACAGAAATGTTGATCTGTTTATATTGTCTCCGTTTGCAATTTCTGTTTGTATTTGCTCTGAAGTTCCCTCTGAACTAAGTGAATGATATATGTATGTTTAATTAAAGTGAGATTATTAACCCCTTAAAGTTGCTTTCCTTAGAAAAGCAGATTGAAGAACCTGTGCTAGCAGCCCTCCTCTGTGCTGGTGGTGTTGATCTTTCACCCCCACAACAGATGCTAGCAACACTGTTGTTACACAGACACCTTATATTCTAGTTTGAGATAATTTTTACACAAATGTGTGATTAATAAAAGATTTCTAAAAATGATCAAGCTGTATGGTGTACTTATATGGGAACCTCTTCAGTCATGAAATAGGATGCACTCGCCATGTCAGAGATTGTGTATAATCAGCCTGGCTTTCACAGATGGCCACATATTTTTATTTATGTAAATGACTGAAAGCTGTAAAGAACACAAAATGCCAATGTGCTTACTAATTTTTGACTATTAAACAACAACAGAACAAAAATAAAAGCGTTTGTTTTGGTAGAGCATTCTATCTCTTAAAATCTGAGTATAGGTATTAGGTGACCCTGGACAAATCACTTTCTGATCCTCAGGTTTGACTTAATCTTCTTTTTAATTTCTAAAATTGGGGGTTTGGATCAGATGACTTCTAAAATCACCTTCATCTCAGGTAGTCTGTGATTCTATGACCTTACAAAATGATAAAGCAATATATGTTATAATAGGAAGAAAACTAGATTTAGTTGGAGGACATGAGTTAGAAGCCTAGCTCTAATATCCCACTGTTTAGAACAGTGTCTGGCACATAGGAGTTATTTAATTGTTTATTGACTGAAAGTGACAACTTATGTGACTTCAGGCAACTCCCTTAATCTCTCTGGGCCTCAGTTTATTCATCTGGACCACTATAGGGTAAAATAGGATTATCTGGCATTCCACCACTGGTCATTGTACCTTTGTAAGGGGTTGTTCCCCCTGACCTGAAATGGTCCCTCCTCCTCATCTCCAGCTCTCACAATCATTAGCCATCAAACTATAGCTCCAGTGCCACCTCCTACAGGAAGTTTTTCTTGATCTGCCACTTGTTCATGTTCTCTCCTTCCTCACATTATCTTGTATTTACTTACGATGTACTTTATTTATTTACAATTTACTTATCTCTTTTCCCAGTAGAAAATACATTATTTAAAGGCAGACTGTTTAATCTTTTTTGTTTTGTTTTGTTTTCTTGTATACTTAGCACAGTGCCTGATACACAGTAGTAGGCACTTACTAAGTGTTAAATGAATGATATCAAATTAAATAATTACCAACATTCTTTCCAACATAAGCTCCTATGAGCCAAGGAAATGTGATCGACACTGGTAGAATAGCCATGACAGTTAGATAAAGGATAATGCCTCTAAATGGGAAATGATTTGTTTTGAACTGATACCATGTAATTAGAACTGGCTGGGTATCTGGAAATATTCACAGTGGCATCTTAACACCTTATACCACAGGTAGGCAAATATCATGGGCTAGATATGCCAGCACACACTAGGGCAGCATTCCCACTGGCCCTTCCCTGGGGTTGTGTTGTCACACATAGCCTCCTCTGTCCCTCCATGTAGTACATCTAAACCACCCTCCATGTAGCTATGGAAGCGAGATTACTAAAGCACAGGCCTGATAATGTCACTCTCCTGCTCAATAAACTCCAATAAATCCCTATCACCTCGAGGATCAAATACAAACTCCTCTAATTGGCATTTTAAATCTTTCAGAATCTGGCCTTTGCAGGCTTTTTCTAGATTACATCCATCTACCCTCTTCAATCCTTCCAAAGTGGCCTTCTTGTTATCCCTCATACGTCATATATCATTTGTACCTTTTCAACGACTGCCCTCATTCTTCACTTTTTCCTTACCTTTGACCCTCAGAATAACTAATTCCCTTCAAAGATCAGTTGAAAAACCACCTTCTACATGGCCCTTTTACTGATTTCTCTCCTCTTTTTCATTCACTAGAGCATCCTCCTCCAGATACCTTATACTTCATTTATTTTGTCTGTATTTCTTTGTGCTTTGTTTAGTTATTATTGTTGTGTCCCTAGTGCCTGGTACATTATTGTAAGGGGACGGTGAGGGTGGTGATAATGAATGCTTTTTCACTGATTCAGAAACCCAGAACAACTGTTTTTGTTTTGTCTGCTCCTACAATGAATATGTAAACAAAGACTGAGTCCTCACCATTTATCAGTGAGAAACATTTAACCAAGGAAGCCAAGTTTTTTTTTTTTCTATTTTCTTTCTTTCTCTTCTTTATTATAAGTGATATAGACGGTCAAAAGGGAATGGAGGAAAAGGTTTTATATCAAAATAATAATAATATATCTTTCTTAGATACTTTTTTTCTTATACTTTGCTACTGAAAATTAGAGAAGTCTCTAAGTATAGGGAATAGGCACTTCTAGCAAAAGAGTTAATCAAAAATAAACAATTCTGAAATGTTAGTTATCATTACAACATTCATTGTGATAGCTATAATTTACATTGAAAATCTGTAAAACATAGATTTAATAAAATTATTTTTAAAATACAGATTTTATTTAAAAACATCAACCTATGTAACTAAATAAGAAGGATGTTCTATAACCCCTACCTCAATAATTAGAGAAGACTTCTTCATTGAATCAATTCACCAAAAGTAGGGATACATGTAAAGAAGGTCAAGATTTGCTACTGAACCAATCAGTCAAAAGCATAAAGCTAAGAACAAAAACAAAACAAAAAAGTAAATAGACAAAAAACTAGTTAATGAGTGAAGTCACAGCAAATGGATGAAGTAAAAAGACCTTGCAAAAGAGTTACATTGGGATTGCCTGAAGGGATTCATTCAGTCCTGACCAATGTGGCTTGTATAGAAGCAATAAGCTAGACGGGAATGAAGTGTTTCTGATGTTTGTCAGACAAAAGTAGAGAACAGTTCAGTCAAGCCCCTGAGAGGGAATCTCATCACCAGGAAACTTATCATCCCCAAGATTACATCAGCTTTGCCAATTTTACTTACACTCCATCAGTATCCTCAGTAGCCTCTACCCCTCTGAATTGAGGACTGGAGGTCAGAGCAAAAACCTCATTCCAAAGCCTCCATTTAAAAATGGGCTCGAAGCCCAAACTCATTCCACTATAGCTGTACCCCTTGGATTCAACTCCATTATCATCATGCCCATCCAGTACAAAAATTCCCTCCAACAATGTAGATCACAACCCGTCCATAATTTAGGATCAAAGTATTGCAGACCTAATGCTAAAAGGAACCCCGAAAGTCACTTAGTCCAACTTCTTTATTTTACAAATGAAGAGACTTAGGCCCAGAGTACTGAAGAGACTTGCCAAAGATCTCAAAGGCAGTAAGGGACAGAACAAGATTCAAGCCCATATCCTCCCATTCTAAAACCAGTGACTACAAAGTCACAATACATTTGTCTCACACTCAAATCCAGTAAGTGACTTCTCCCTCATCACACAGGTCATATCAGAGGTAGCATTGGAACCCGGGTCTTCTTGATGTAAAGTTCCCCACACTCTACCCACTATGCTATATTGACTAAGATATAGATAGCTAGATAGACAAGATACAGACATGTGTATATTTATATATACACACAACACAAAATGTATAGCATATATATGATGTATCGGATATACGCTGTATTGACTAAGATGTATCATATGCTGTTATATTTATATTAGTCAATATTTATATTAGTTAATACTATACATTTACACATATATGCATATACACATACCCTTATGTACATCATATATATTTACAAAATATACATTATATATAAATATACATATATGTATATTACCTAAAAGTATAGCTTCTTAATGGGAAAGATTTCTTGCTTAAAGTAAAATATTTGAAAATTCAAATTATGACTGTCAGGGCACAGCAACCATTTATCCCTAAGACCTACCTCGCATGAAATGCAATAGCATCTTTCTTGCTTGAGGGTCCCAATTAGAGTCTTGCAAAGTAGAGCTTTGGGAAGTTTTCTAACTGTTGCTTCAGTGGCTAGAACTTTGATACTCTGGTGATGCCCTTTTAAAAATGGACTAGGACAGTAAAGAGTAAGTCAATTCTTTGCCCCTGGCTGAGACACTGGGTCATCATCTTAAGTTGAATTGACTAGCTTAACACTCTTTGACTGACATGACATACGATTATTCTTTCTTCATTTTTTGAAGGTATCTGTGATTTGTAGCCCTGAAGTTGTTTTAGAACTTCAAGGGATTTTTAGCACTTAGTGTTTTTTGCCTACTTTTATTTTTCTTTGAGACTGACTTGTATTTTGATAATTCTCCTCTCCTTTGAGCTTTTGGATTTCACTTTTCCACTGAATTCTTTTTTCTTATGCAATGAGTGTAGACAGCTGGTAATAAGTTGGATATGTGTTTGACCTCATGATTTTCAAGAAATTCACAGAGCGCTATTTCTAACAGATGCTGCTTGAGGGCAGGGACTGTGTTTAGTTTTATCTTTATATCCTCAGAGGCTAGCAGTGTTTGACACATGCTAAGTACATAATAAATGCTTATTAAATTGAATTGAATTGGAATGAATAATTAGGCATCCCATGTTCCCTTTAATAACCTTCAATATTGAATTTTCTCTATTTTGTTATTCTGCCTGCTTTCACTTGCAGCAACATTTTAGAATGATTAATATCTTTGCATTAAAAATAACCATTGATTTTCATGTTACAGCTTAATAATGACAATTTGGCTAATTCCTTATGTAATGTACTGAATAGACTTGTTCTTTTGATGATTTAGAATTATTCATTCTCTTACCTGGATTTGCTACAACCTTTATTTCACCTTCTTGGTTTTCCTACTTTATTTGATTTATCCTCTATCCCTTTATTTTTTTCAAAATATCTATACTAATAAGTTATATTAATACAGTGCTTTGGCTTTATGAAATAATTCATCTACATTAACTAGAGTTTTATCCTCAAAACAATCTCCAAACTGTAAAGTTGGAAGTAAAAGGATTATTATTCCCATTTTACTGACAAAGGAACTAAGCATGAGCTGTGAAGGTACCGAAGGTAGAAACACTTTGGGATATCTGTGACATTCAATAATTTTAAAGTGAAGTTAAACTTTTGAAACATGCTTTGTTCACTGCATAAAAAAATCAAGATTATTAATTGGGTATTCTGCTGTCAAATAAAGGTGGTATTTCAGTCACAGTTCCTAAACTGCAAATTTCATGTTTTGCCAAGGATTCCATTAGGTTTATCTCTTCAACTCTCACTTCACTATACCATTTTGAATGCTGGAGATTCAACTTTCTGAAAAGTTTATTAACTACTGATCTTATTTATTCTTAAAATGTTTGATAGAATTTGTGAATACATCTTTTCCTGGTTATTTTTCATAGGATATTTCTTTACTAGCTTGTACACACACACACACACACACACACACACACACACACACTATATATAATACACAAATCAATATATGTATCTATATTTATGTGTACATATTTACACATATATATACACATACAAATATTAGTTTATATGGATTCTTTTATTCTTTTGTAACTTAGCTACGTAATATTTTTCTAAGCATTTTATATACTTACTATTGTTTTCAGATAACTGTGTATGCATTCTCTACTAATTTTATATCTTCATTATTTCCCTCTCCTTTTTTCAAAATTTTGGTAATTAGGTTTTCCATTAATCTTGACATAGAAGGTAGAGTTATCTTTTAATGGTTTCTAATTAGAAATGAACTTATGATGGCAAATGCTGATTTTCTAGAGTCAGCACAGAAATTTTTTTTTTCATCTTCAACTACTCATTTAAGAGAGGAGTAAAAGCAAAATGGAAAACAAAAGAGAGACAGACAGACTGATAGAGGGTAGAGGAGAAAGTTGATTATTTACTTTTATCTAGTCTATAAACTACTTTTCTTTATTTAAGTGAATGCAAAGCATTAATAGTGGGATTATATATATATACATATATACATATATATGTATATATATACATATATATGTATATATATACATACATATATATATATATATCCTTTGTGCTTAGTCATATTTTTTTTCTTTTTAAAAATATAAAATTTATCTAAATAACCTTAATTAGTCTGATTTCAATTATTCTAATACTCACCCATATTCTCTGGCTCAATTAGAAACTTGATCTTTATAAGCAAAGACATTCACCTGTCATGCCTAGAGCATTAAACTCAAGTTTCTAGTTACTTCAGTAATCAGTATAACTTTTTTAAAAATTGCTCTTTTTTTAGAGACACTATCACTCAAACCTAATATTGTAATGGTAATCCAGATAGGACTTTTTTACTGTTTTCTCCTTTGGAATGTTGAGGTAATCAAGTACCTTCAATGAGTCTTGCCTTTCAAATGTAATGGCAAGCAAAGTGGGACTTTTTTTGCTGTTTTTTGTTTGAGTGCTTCTCAGCACTGAGGTAATCAAGTACCTTTGATGAGTTTCGCCTTTGTTTCTTTGACCTAATCTAAAGTCTTTGACTACCTGTTTAAGAAACAAGAAAGCCTACTTCACATGGATTTGAGTCCCTTGGTTGTGATAGCCTCTGACCCTGAAGAAGCATGTATATATACTCAAAGTTTTGCTTTTGCGGCTCTCACTCACTAGAAGAGTGTCTTGTGATTTGACCAGACGAGACTCTGTGTAGCAGTCATGGAGCACCCCCAGGTTTGAAAACCCAGATATTTGTGCTTCTCTCTACGGTAACTGTATATATTGCTTTAGTTATATGGTTAGAAGCCTGTCTACTGATTCGTGTTTATTTGCTCTGTTTATATAATGTATGCTTGTAATTTTTGTTTGTATTCTCTCTGAAGTTCAGGGTGCTGGCTTTTTCCCCTCAAATAAGTGAATGATATATTTATGTTTAATTAAAGTAAGACTGCAAACCCCTTAAAGTTGTTTTCCTTAGAAAAGCAGATCAAAGGATCTGTGCTAGCAGCCCTCCTGTGTGCTCGGGCTGTTGGTCTTACACAGTCACAGTAGCTGCAAACAGCATTTTTGTTACATATATATGTGTTTGCATGTGTGTGTGTGTGCGCGCGCACACACACGTACCTCTACAAGACAAGCTTCAGTTGTTAGTTTACTCTAAAGAATGTAAATTTTAATTTATCCTTTAAAAGTATTTAACCCTTACCATTTGTTTGCTTTTCCTGGATAGCTCTTTTGGGATTTAAAATTACTTATTCTTCCTTTCCTCCTGTGCCTATGTTTGTTCAAATATGTGAAGCTCACAATCAAGTCTTCTTCTTGCCCTTGCATCCATTTATAGCTTGGCATTATTGTTACAGAATAATGAATCTGAAGATTTTTAATCAGATTCTTATTCATCTACCCAATTTATTCCACCCTCACTTTTTGTTATTCAGTTATATCCTACTCTTCTTAACCCCATGGATCATAGCACAACAGGTCCTTTTATAATCTACTATCTCTCACAGTTGGTCCAAGTTAAGGTTCATTGTTTCCACCATACTATCCATCCATCTCATTCTCTGCCATCCCCTTTTCCTTCTGCCTTCAATCTTTCCCAATATGTGAGTCTTTTCCAAATCTTCTCATTATATGGCCAAAGTATTTAAACGTCAGCTTCAGTATTTGATTTCCCAAGGAACAGCTTGAATTAATTTCTGTAAGTATTGACTAATTTGACCTCCTTGCTGTCCAAGGGATTCTCAAAAATAGGAATACTTGGTATTTTCGGATTCCATTGACAGTACTCTCTCCACCCTCACCAAGCGTACACAAATGCCACTTTTTTCACAGGAGCTTGACAAAGGACATTATAAAGTCTTTACACTGTAAATACAGAAAACTATAATAATATATACAAGATATAACAATTATTCATAAAACATTTACTCCTATTTGAAACCTCTTCAGATCATACCAATCCTTAGAAACTGTCCCTTTACTCTTGATAATTTTCACCCATGGTTATTCTCTTCCTCTCCCTGAGATAATTTCAGTTCATACCACTGTAGTTGTTTTGTTGACTCTGGATCACATTCAGCTCTCTAGTACAGGTTTAGTGATTTGAGATTTACCTAATATTCATCACATTCATGACAAAAGTCCCCAATTGCATAGTGTCTCCAGGAATTATCTTGGCATTTACTATCTGGCTTATTAGTATATAAAAAGACTTATTTTCTTGGCAAAACTTAAGAATGTCATAGGGAATCAAAAATATATTTTAAGATTAAAAAAAAATTCCTACCTTATCTGGGTATGGTTACAAGGTGAAAACTTCCTATTCTTTCTGCAACCAAAATCCACCTTTTTCCATTTGTTAATGATTTATGAATATTCCTATTGAGTTCAAATTAGAGATATCTTGATAAAAAATAGATTTACTCAGCATTTTTTAAGACTCTGTATTGATGAAGTTCTAAAGTTTAAGCAGAATTGTCCCTTTGAAGCTATCAAGTGAATTATGTAAACCTGTGGCTGTCTGTTAATCTTACTAGTTTCAAGAATTTCACTTGATCAATTCCTGAAAATTATTATTTCAATTCTGATGATTTATAGGTTATCTCTTTTAGCTTTACCTTTTAGTTCTTTCCTTGGAAAATTTCAAAACCTCTTCCCAATTGAATTGTTCTTTGATTTTGTTTTGCTACATTTTCTGTTGCTTCTGTAGGTTAGCCTTGTAACTGTATTCACTGATTTCACTATTTTCTTCAAATTTTACAAAACTTTTTTTATGTTACTGCCTTTTTCTATTTATTTCATTTTAGGTTGTGCTAGATCTCTAATTACAAATGCCAGCTATTTTTCCACCAATACGAGATCTTTTGCTGATACCAGATTATTTTCGTTTAATATATGTGAAAAGCATATGTATATACATATACATGTATATACATAAACACACACACGGTGTTTTCAATACTCAACTTGACGTTGCTTTCTAGGCTATAACTAAAGTTTATTTTGTTATTTCACTTTTCCCCAGTGTGACTGTTTGTCTTCATATTTGTACATTTTGTTGAGCTTTTTTTATACTTTTTAGTTAAGGGTCTTGTCCTTGTCTAAGAGTCTAACTGCTTCCTTCTTTTTTTCTTCTCTTTTATATGTTTTTTTTTTCCTGTTCATGTTTGAGATGTGGGGAGGGGAAGAAGGGGAGAAGTTTGGGAACTTAGGGTCTTCTCAACTTGTTACAGTACTATCTTGCCTAAACTAACCAGACTACACTTTTAAATAACCTAAACCTAAGGTAAAACCTGGAATCTTTCTCAATTGCCACTGATTATCTAATAAAATCATATTGAAATTGTGAGAAAAGAAGGAGTTCTGTTAACACAGCAGTGACATGTTGTATCAGGAGGGCAGAGTTTATAATCTCAAATAGGATCATAAACATGTCTGAAACGTTCGGAATCGCCGGATATAAGAAACTCTCAAAGTAGAAGGCAGAAGAATCAAAACATTTATTTAGGCTCCACAGTAACCAACCCATGAACCAGCAACCCCATTTTGATATATTGATCAAAAGCTTCCAGGCCCAATAAGTACGCCTTGAAAGAGTAACCAGGAGGCTACAGAGAAGCATGATTGCGTAAAGCAAAATCATGTTTCCCCCTCTATGGTAATAAGATTACCCACTGGCCTGAAGTCTTTGTTCAGCTTTCTCCCGTAGGTCAGCTCTGCTACTGGCAGCTCCTGCTTCAGCTGTGTCTGTGGCTGTGGCTGTAACTGATGTAACTGCCGTAACTGTCGCTGTAACTGTCGCTGTAACTGCCTCTGGTTCCAACGGAAGCTGCTTTTAACCATCCAGCTTCTGCGGGGGTGTAAGGTACGCCGGGGAAAACACAGGCTCCCCCAATCCACTGGCCTGAAGTCTTTGTTCAGCTTCCTCCCGTAGGTCAGCTCTGCTACTGGCAGCTCCTGCTTCCGCTGTGGCTGTGGCTGACGTAACTGCCGTAACTGTCGCTGTAACTGTCGCTGTAACTGTCGTTGTAACTGTCTCTGGCTCCAACCGGAAAAGGAAAAAAGAGGATCTTCAAGCTGTCCTCTCCCCTCTTATAGAGTTTTTGACATCATCAAGCACCGCCTGAACGACCAGGGCCGATTGGTTCTTGACTTGGCCCCTCCCCCTAGTGTAGCCGTTAACACCTCCCCTCAGCCAGCCCCATGACTCCTCACACAGGAAGTTGTCTGGTCCTGCCCCGGAAGAGCAAGCCACAGTGTCCAGAGGCTCAATGAGGTAAGCTGAGTCATTCAAAGAAAACAAAGGCCATTCTGGCTACACATGTACTCACTTGCAGCTTTTTAGTAAAGATAAAAGGATATAAGTCAGAGGTAACTAGCTCAAACCAGAACTGTGATTTGGTAGAACCAGGCCTCTGACTGTGTAGAAGGTCAGAAAAAATGCTTAATGAGTTGTTTAATATTAACCCACACACCCCCAGGGTGCCCATACAATGCACGACAGGGGAGGGGGAACACATAAAGGAGCAAAACATGAAATAGGCAGTTCAGGAAGTTGTATCCAGCCAGCGGGGAACAGAGGAGGGAAATTCGAATCAGGAACAGGGAATAAATAGCCCTGTATTTGTATTAACAAGTGTGTTCCATTAGGGGTTACCCATTCACAAGAACGTAAAATAAAATAAATCTTTCCTGAATGCACTAATGGCCATGTGGAGTTCTTGATATGGCCACTGTTTCTTACAAAATCTTTGTTTCACTATAGTTCAACCAAAAGCACCCTTGGATCACTAATTTTTGAGCAGTTCTTTCTGTTCTGCACCAGAACTCTGTCTCTCTTCTCCTCACCTCCCTTTTCCTCTCTTTCCCTCTTTCCCTAAGCCCCCTCTTTCACTCCCAACTTTCCTTCTCTCCCTCTGCCTCTCTCTCCTCTCTCCCACCCTCTCTGTGTCTCTCTCTCCCCAACTCACTCTCCTTCTCCCTACTTCTCTCTCCCTCCCAGCTCAATATTTTTATTTAATAGAATTAAGAGCCCTTGATTGTTTCTTCTACCTCAGGCTCTCTCAAAAGAAAAGAAATGTATCTCATCAAGGTACTCCAAAGTGAAATGAATAAGATATTATACATCCATTCTTTATGAGAAAGGGCAGAATATAATGTATGGAAGGTCTAAGGACAGGACCTTTGATTTAATTAGTATTGGGAATTTCCTGGGGAGGAAACTCAATTTTAGATCATGTGCTACTCAGCACCCTCTCTGAAATTTCAAAGCAATCCGCAATTTTAAAAAATTTATTTTTTTTTTATATTATTTGGAGTAGCCAGGTCTTCCTGGCTTCAAGGCTGTGCTCTCTAGCCACTTTTTCAGGCTGCCCTAGTTTACAGGGAAACACATAAAGTCAGATTTTACCCTCAGAAATCTTTAACCCTGAAAACTATTAGAACTTTGAGCTTCTTCTGGTCGAGGTTGGGCTAAACTGAACTCTCAAGTTCCATGCAACTATGTGAGCAGAGTTATGTCCTTGACAATGGAAGAGCTCCTTCACTGACTGAGCGGTATATATTCTCCTATGCATGCTTTCTTTGATTTCTGTTTTGCTATTGACTTGGATTGGAGAAAGATTAATGGCAAACCACTCCATTATCTTTGCCAAGAAAACCCCAAATGGAGTCATGAAGAATTGGACACGACTGAACAACAATATCACTGCCTTGGGTAAATGGATTTCTTTACTCCCCACTCCCACCCCATAGATGTGTATGCTTGTGTATACACACATACATTATGTATGTATATATGCGTATATGCATACATGTACATATACAAATATATATACACTGAGAGTAATCAATCAATATTTTAATTAATTTAATTACGATTTTAACTAATCACTATCTAATAAAGGGGTGGTAATTGGTGAGGATGATTCTATTAAAGAGCATGCTTCACTTCCATAAGTCATCTTGCCACAGCGTTCCACTCCCAGTGACTTTCTTTAGTATTTCAATGGGAAAGCAGCAGTTTTCTATTCCACTCTCCCGATCAACCTCTTTAAACCTTTGTGTTTTCAAATACAACTACATTTAATCACAAGCCAGTGCAATCTTTCTTTAGTTAACTAACAAGCTCCCAAATATCCTTTCCTATTGAAAGCAATCTACTTAAAAAAAATACTTAACTCTCTGGGTCTCAGTTTCCTCATCTGCAAAATGAGGGGTTTGGCTGGATGGTCTCCAAGGTCTAGCCCACCTCTGGCTCAGTGAGCCAGTTCTTCAGAAAATGTTTTCAGGAGAAGCTAGAGGGCAGAGGGAGGGAGAAGAAAAACCGAAGCAGCCACAGTAACACATCTCCACCGGTTCCTGGCGCTCACTTTTCCCAGACTGTTCTGTCTTCCTCCCACAGTTCAGCCCCCACCCTCTAGCTTTCCCCTCATTTACCAGAGAGGCAAAGGCCCAGCAGGGGGCGCTGCGTGGGGGGCGGGGGGCGTGGGAGGGCGTGTTCTTAGAAATGGATCTAATGCAGCCAGAGGAACAAGATGGCTGCCATGGCAGAGTAACCTTGGAGCTAGCCGGGCGGGTGGACGCCAGCGGAGGCCGGAGCAAGCCAGAAGGAGAACGTCCATCCCATCTCCCGGCCTCTTTGTGCCCCGGGACGTCTCCCAGAAACATTCCAGCTACGGCTGCTGAACCTGGGGCCGTGAAGCCGCCCCCCAAGGCTGGCAAGCGACTCCAAAGGGGAAGGGCTGGGCCGGCACATGCTGCTGCCTCCTCCTCCACTCGGCCCCCAGCCCTCCCGGGCAGAGCATCCCGGACCCCACTGATCCCCTCCACGCAGCCACCCCCTCAGGCTCTCCCCGTCTCCCCCGTCCACTCCCTGACCATGGCTATGGCTAGCAAGAAAACCCCCAAGAGCGCAGAATTAATTTTCGGAGGGAAATACAAGCTTATGAAGAAGATCGGGGCTGGCTCCTTCGGGAAAATCTACCTGGCGGTCAACGTCTCCAACGGCGAGGAGGTGGCGGTGAAGCTGGAGTCGCAGAAGGCCCGGTCGCCCCGGCTCCTGCATGAGAGCAAGCTCTACAAGGCCCTTCAGGGTGGGGTGGGCATCCCCCACATCCGCTGGTACGGCAGGGATAAAGGCTACAATGTGCTTGTCATGGACCTCCTGGGCCCCAGCCTCGAAGACCTCTTCAATTTCTGCTCCCGCAAGTTCACCATGAAAACTGTGCTCATGTTGGCCGACCAGATGATCAGTAGAGTCGAATATGTGCACCTCAAGAACTTCATCCACAGGGACATCAAGCCAGATAACTTCCTCATGGGGACAGGCCGTCATGCCAATAAGTTATTCCTTATTGACTTTGGTTTGGCCAAAAAGTACCGAGACACCAAAACCAAGCAACATATCCCCTACAGAGAAGATAAAAATCTCACCGGCACTGCCAGGTATGCCAGCATCAATGCACACCTCGGCATTGAGCAGAGCCGTGGGGATGACATGGAGTCCCTAGGGTACGTGCTCATGTATTTTAATAGAACCAGCCTTCCCTGGCAAGGACTCAATGCTGCAACAAAGAAACAAAAGTATGAAAAGATAAGCGAGAAAAAGTTGTCCACTTCTGTTGAGAGTTTGTGTAGGGGGTTCCCAGCAGAATTTGCTATGTATCTCAACTATTGCAGGGCCCTACGATTTGAAGAAGCACCAGATTATTTGTACCTCAAGCAACTATTCCGAGCCCTTTTCAAGACTCTGAACCACCAGTACGACTATACATTTGACTGGACAGCAATAAAACAGAATGTGGCCCAGCCAGTAGCCACTTCCAGTGGGCAGGGTCAGTAGGTCTAAACCCTCAGGGATTTATAAGTATTAAGAGAACAGATGAAGTAGAGGAGATCATTGGAGCAGAATTTATTGCTCTCTAAACATAGAAGTTTTAGTTCATAGGTGTACTTACCAGTGTTTGTGGGCAACCATTTATTTGATGTAAAGAATTTAACTTAAGTATAAATTGGCTCTGGGCAGTTGTAGACAACATAATTGTGAATATCAACAAAGAATGAAACATGGTGTTCAGTTCTTTTGTTTCATTTTTTAAGTGAAAAAATTAAATGGTTGACACAAGTGTTGGAGAAATTGTGAATATGCCTTTTTTGTTACCTTTTCATTTTGAAAATGTACCGCTTTGGGATCTCCTTTTCAAAGATTTCATGAACAATTTTTAGGAGGTTTTGACATTTTGATAACTGTAAATACTCACAATTGTATCCTTTTAGGGTTTTTCCCTCCCTGGGGTTTGAAAGTTGTTAATTTAAACATTTTTAATGACTTCTGTGTACATGCCAACTGACATGGTTAACAACTGAAGATTCCAGTATTTAAATATTGAAAGACTGCTTATGTGCTAGAAACAACAGCCTATAAAAGACTTAAAACTTTGTGTACTAGATTATCTTTAGGACTCTGCATTAATTCTATAATGTTCTTGGTTAAAAAAAAGCATATTTGTTACAGAAATTTGCTTAAAGTCTTACAACTGAGCCTGTATGCAAGTTGCTTAGATAAATGTAATTACCGTTAACATTAAAAACCATGGATGTAAGTTCTTTCTGAAGTCATATAATGGTGACCTATGGCTTTGAAGCAGAATCAGTACCTCTATACAGTCCCACCACTTGCTTGGTCAGTTTCCCATGTTGAGAATGGGAACATCCTTGATTGGCAGGGGTTAGAGGAGCATCATGCAGAGATAGATATGTTTTTCACTACACAGAGTACCAATGGTTCTCTCACATCTCTACCTCTTTTCCACTGGCAGAATTCAGGTTCCTATGCCTTCTGTTATGTGTATAGCTTTTTAAGTAATTTCATTGACCCTTGGTTCTCCCCATTGCAATCTGTCTTCCATACAGCTGCATTAATTATAACAATGATATAGATCATAATAGACTTCCTAAAGCACAGTTCTGACCATATCAGTTTCCTGTTCAAAACATTTGAATGGAGTCTCATTGCCTTCAGGATAAAATAGTCCTTAACTTGGCATTTAAGGTCTTATACAACCTGGCTCTAACCAGGGTTTTCCAGCTTTACATTTCACTTTGCCATCGCATCACATATTCTGTTTCAGACACTAGACTATCAACTATTCACCAAATGTGTCTTTGCTTCTCCTAGCACTGTACATTCTCTAATACTTTTAAGGTCCTCTCTCCATATCACAACCTGTTGAAATCCGTATATTTATTCAAGGTGCAGCTCATGTGCAATCTTTCTCATTGACGAATTCCTCGTATCCCCTAAAGTCATCTTTGCTGACTCTTTGTACGACTCTCTCTCCTTTTCTCTTTGCCAGCCCATCTTTTTGTGCATAATATTTGGTTGTGCATATGTTTTATCCTCTACACTAAACTAAACTTGCCTAGTTTGGGACTGTGTTGATACTCATCTCCATATCCAGCATTAGCATGGTGTTTTGCATATATCAAAGGCCTAATAAGTAATTAACGAATTCAGTTGAATTGTTTATGCTCAGGAAACTTTTTCTGTCAATATGAGAATACCTTCCTTCTCCCAGAACACTATACTAGCCATGAAAATCCAGTATCTTTATCAGTAGGCATGGAGAAATTTTGACATACCATTTTTCCCCAAGTTTATCTGGATCTATCCCCCGGGAATGACAGAGGGGTGTAGTAGCTGAAGGTTCCTTTATGTTGCATGGTGACAAAATTGCACCTTATATGGCATTAAATAATGATATTCCTGTCATGGTATTAATGCCATATCATCATTATGGACTATTTTTTTTTAAAAAGTTTTCTTATATATGATAATCTCTTCATATAATAGGGATATACATCCTTTAATTTTCCTTTTACAGTTTTTATGCTGTGCCATTGTCCTTATTCCATTTACTCAATTTAACAACTTCTGCCTCTCTTATCTTCCAGTCAATCGTTTTTCTTCTCTATTTACAGTGAATTAGAAAAAAAAAACTATATTGATGTGTATGATGTCTGTTTGATCTCTTGGCTCAACTGATTACAGGTTGATTGCTAAGGACTGGATGGGAACATCAAATGACCAATTTATTCGTCAAGATAAATTAAATAGCTGATAGCAAGTTGTCAATCCGATATCTTCCAGTCATCTTAAGAGCCAGATCTGACTGACTATTGAGTACTCTGATCCTTTCTCCCAGTTTGATTCTAAAGATGGTTGAGGACCAGAGATGTTGATATATAAGCCCACTACAAGTCAATTATTAGTGATGTTTAATGGGATTTTAAAGACAACATTCAGAGTACTTTTGAAGGCCTGGGACATGCTATATTTTAGTGACTTATGTTGGAAAAAAAATCTCTCCACTATTTAGGAAATAATATGAAATAAGAGAAACTAGACTCAGCAACACTATTCCTGGTCCTCCTATATTTGAAATGCCAAGACCTAGAAAAATGTTGCCTGTTGGGTATCTTTCATATTTCTACACAGTAAGTCCAAATGCCTGAACATTAATGTTCTATTTAGAGGTTCATAACATGAGGTCCATGATTTTAAAAATGTTTTGAAAAAATATATTTCAATATAATTTATTTTCTTTGTAGACCCATATATTATTTTATGAATTTAAAATCATTATTCTGAGAAGGGGTCCATAAGCATCATCAAACTACCAAAGGTGTCCATAACACAAAAAAGTTAGAAATACCTGTTGCAGAGTGATCTTTTGAGGAATCAGCCATATGGCTGATTATTTAGATGGAAAGGGAACAATATAAAGACCCTGCAATATAACAAAGAGCCAAAATCATTGTAACAGTTATGAATAAGATGCATCTAATTTAAAGAGGATGTTTACAAAACTAGTGAATGTGCAGGGACAAAAAAAGTGAGGAAATAACATTTGACAAATCTCATTTTTGTGATATACTATACTACTTTACAAATGTATGCTATATATATATATATACACTATAGTATATATTATATATATTGCATATATAATATATGTATACTGTCCTATATATACTATATATACTATACATACTATACTATATATACTATACTAGTTTACAAGAAGCGTATGAGCTTTTAGACTTTTGAACCTTATTCACTTGGGTGTGCACATACGTAAGTGGAGAATGAAGATAACCATTTAATGAAGTATGTTGTTAGTGCATCTACTTCCCACTTCCAATATGGAGATGTCTTGTATTTGAGTGAGAGACTATAGCAATATGTATATAATGAGTCCTGCCAAGTATGTTAGGACTACATCCAGGGAAGAATTATAGTCAATATAGCTGGAGTATCTTTGCCCTTAGGAAACAACTGTGTCAGAACTGGGCTAAAAAGTAGTTACTTGGAGTTGTAACCACTAATGTTAAAGCATTACTTAGTGGTGATAATCTGCTTGACCCCAATTCCCAGATTTCTTAGTGAAGTTATTGTAGTGTGGTAACTGTTTATATAGTTATGACACTCATTTTTGTTAAAAAAAAAGCTTATTGGTAGATATTTTTGACAGAACAGAAACTTCCCAACTCAAATTCAAATAAACTTCCGTATGCATTTCCCCAAAACAGTCAAAAACATCTGAGTGAGGCTGATAGTATAGTGACTGTGGTTGATATTACATGTCACCTTCCATTTTTATAGTTTGCTAATTGTTAGTAGAAATTATGTGAATTTATTTTTTATAATTTGGTACTGTCATCCATTATAATTGAGCATCATTGACTCTTAGCATTGACTTAATTTGTATTGTTGTAATTGCTGCATATATACATACATCATTTTGCCTTTGATTTCTTCACTCTGTATCACTTCATGTGAATCTTTTACTTGTTTAAGTCATCTTATTTTCGTTTCTTCATTGAGCTTATTCGCTTTCCAGCATTTTTATTATCACAATTAATACTATTCTGAATGTTTTTGTGTTCTCTGGGTCAAAAAGGGTCAAATAAATTAGTATCATCTTCTCTTGCATAATTATAAACTCTTATCAAGGAAGAGTTGAACCAACTCACAACTCTGTCAGCAGTGAATTAGTAGGAATCTAGGACAGTCTTGCAAGACCTCTTACCCTAAGGAGTTCCACTTGAAAAAATTGTTGGGAATTTCTCCTTTAACTAGCTTCTCTGGTGAGTTTGTGTTCTTAATCTCTAAGTCAGATCCTTAGATAACCTAAGTAGAAGAAAGGAAACTTCTTAACCTTTTTTCTTGGGTGAAAGGAGATCAAGCAATGGCGCTAGAGAAGGAATTTTAGGTCCTTGTTGTCTAGTATATCTCTGAAACTCCTTTTCTGTCTACTATCAAGGGACTTCCAGAAGAAAAGAGTAATCTTCCAATGGCTGCTTGTCCCTGTGTTTCAGGATCAAAAGTTACACTTTCATCCCAGGCAAAAGAAATATCACAAAGATGGTGTTAGAGGTGACTGTAGGTCTTTGTTGCAGGGTGACAAATTTATAATCTTTATTCATGTCTCATGTTTACTTAAAGTCAGTGTGAATGAGTCTACATTACATGTCATCTGTCTGCTAGTAGAGTGATTACTTTGGTATGAATACTAGCATTTACCCAAGGGCCAGGAATTCTCTGGTCTAAGGAAAACCGTATTTTATTTCAGTGGGCATTGTCCTTTGTTATTATTCCTAGGGGAGGGATAGTTGCTAATAGATGGGTCCTAATTTACCTGAAAGAAAAGGTAGGGCTTCCCTTTATCATTTCCTTTATCCAGACTCTTACACAAAGTTACATAGCCAGGGCCTTATGCCCCCAAATACCCTTAGTATACCTTAAGAAACATGAAACAAAGGACCTTTTAATCCAAGCCCCAATCACTCATCCTAATGTTTAAATATTAGTTATATTTTAGTTTATGGCCCCATGCTTGACTGTTTTAATCTGATTTTTCTATTTGAATACTCAGGTTTTTTTTTTTTAAACTTTGATTTATTGTTTATGATGGAAGCTTCTCTGGAATATAATTTCTCATTCACTTTTGCTACTTCTTAATTGGGTTTAATAGATTAATGATTTTAATTATCTCTTACACTGGTGTTTTGTGAGTCTATGCAAAGTTTAAGGACATATCTGTTTTGTATGTGTGCTTTGCATGGCTTATATGATGCTTTTAATTAAAAGTTTCTAGTTTTTATTCAAGAATTAATAGGACATCAAAATAAGAAATTTAATTTAGATTCTATTTAAAGTGTTTTTTCTGCCATCTTCATCTGATATAATCATGGCATGTCACCCCATTATGTAAAGAATATCAAATTGAGGATGTCCCTCTGAACTTAGATTTCTTCTTCCCTTGTAAGAAAACACTGGCTCTGGCCCTTTTCCATAGTTAAAAGAAGTAAGTTACTTTGTACCTCTTCCTCTTGCCTGCCCACAATGAAAGATAATCTCCTCTTCTGTGAACACTAGGTCCATCTTTGGAGGAGTCACAGAACAAAGGGTCAACATGAGTGAGTTTCCCTGCTTTTTTAGATCCCTGTTATCTATTGCAATAATAAACAGCATCAATGAACGAGAATATATTGACCACTTTGTTTCACAAATTCAATGCCCAGTGATAAAAGGGTCTCTTTGCCAATGGGGCAAAAAATGTTTTTTGTTTTGTTTTTTCCTTAATAGTAATAGTTTACTCTTACCTTAATTTACTGAAATCCCACTGACATCATTAATGTAAAAACAATTTAGTGACAGAAATAATTGAAGTATGGGTTATATATTCTAAGTCTTCTTAGATCAAACCAGTCATTTTAGTCTGTCTCTAAGCTGAATTCTACATGAAGGCTAACAGCCTCATGTCTCCATTGTTAGACATTTTACCTACATATAATTGGGTCATTTATATATTGTGTTGATTGCCTATTCAGTCTTTACCTTTCCATCCTTTTCTCACAACATCACATTTTGCATATTTGACTTACCTATGTGCTATTCAAACTTGACTTGTATTCAATGTCTAAATTGTTCTTAATGCATTTATTTGTAGTGTATAATTAAGTTGGAGAATAGGCTGTGATAAACTTACAAAAAGCTACTCTCTGAGATTCTATAAAAATCACATAATCTTAGAGTTGTAAGGAATTCCAGAGGTCATCTAGCCCAACCCCCTGATGTGGATTTCTTTAATAGCATTCTTGCCAAGTGGTCTGAATCTCTAAATACTACCAGTAATGGGAAATTAGCTCATGATGCAGCCCATTCCATCTTCATATAGTTCTAATTAGCAGGAAGTTCTTTCTTACAACTTTTTTTAACATCTCTTCCTTTCCAGTCTATTCTCACCCCCAATAAATTGTGTCCCCTCAATACACACACACACACACACATATACACACACACACACAATTTCCTTAATCTGCCTCCTACTTATTCTTTCTTGAAACATGACAAATGCCACTTATTTCTTTCTATACCTTTCAAATTTTTGAAGCTAGCTATCTATCCCAATCTTTTTTTCTCCAGCCAAATCATTCTTGGTTCCATAAAATGATTCTGTTATAACATAGTTTCAAACCTGCTCACTGCTGTCTATCCTGCCATATTCCAGTAGACAAATATTTATCTTTAAAATATGCCATTTAAAAATGAACATATCTATAGATGTGGTGTTCTGACTGAGATAGAATTCAGTAGTGTTAATTTATTTCCAGAGGGCACCTTACCAGTTTCATGTTAGATGTTGTAAGACCAATCAAATGACTATAACTCATTTTATTAAATACAGAAGTTGGGGTATAAGAGAAGAGTAAATTTTTCTTAGCAGGAGAATTGTGGTTGTATTAACATTCTGCTATGGAACTAATCTTTTAAATTCTTAGATCTTAACAGTGGTAATGTGTTTTTATAGGCTATTTTTCTCTGCTTCCAGTAAATCACACACACACACACACACACACACACACACACACACACACACACACATGCTTTGCTCCTTTAAATGCAAATGCATCTAACACACAAAAATAAAACTACTTTGGGGATCTTAAAAGTCAATGCATGGAATCAACTCTATTACAGTAAGACTCAAAATCTATTCCCTCTGAATCATACTTGCTGAATAAAAAGCTCTGAAACATGTGGCTGCAGTGGTTTGATAAGTCCTTCATGATCCTAGCCATTGTGTGACCCTCACACTTAGTAAGAGGGAATATAGATGTTTACATCCTGGAGGTCACCATTAATAAAAGAAGTATGTGTCTTTTTAACTAGGCCCGAGGTCACCTATATGGCTTTCTTAAGAGTTACTCTTCTCCCTCAAGTAGAAGAGTTAAACAAAATAAATTGGTACATTGGTTGTCTTACAATTTATAACCTAGGCTTCACTTCCACAGAGAGTAGGCCAAAGTCATCATTGTTTGATGTATTAATCAGAGTTCTGATGTCTTTCTCTGTTATTTACCTTTTCAGTTATTATGGTCATGTGTAAACTGTTCTTATTTCATCCTGAATGAATTCATATAATTCTTCCCAAACTACATAAATAGTTCATATGTATCATCTCTTTGGCACAAAAATCCAAACAGATTTTGTTCTGAAAACCCTCAACTACGAGACCCAATTTGTTTTAAGTTCTTTGCTACCACTAAAGTGCTGAAATAAATGTGTGTATATATATATATACAATTTATATGTATACTCATATATACGTGTATATATATACATGTATATATGAGTATACATATAAATTGTATATTTGTATGTGTATGTTTCTACATATACTTGTATGCCATATGCATATACAATATTAATTCATGAATATGTCTCACATATGTATGTATATATGTGTATTTATGTGTGTTGTATGTATATGTGCGTGCATATGTAGTTATAGGCATATATACATGTATATACCTAACTTCTGATTTTACAGATGAAACTCTTCTTTCAGATTCAATCATACTAATTGGCTGTACTCATACCCTGTAGGCTTTTACCTATAGACTTCCGCCCCTTAAGGATCAATCCCATGAAGCAACTAGTGAAAATAAGGGTTAGCTTGTTAAATCTTAGATATTTTAGAAGGGAAGGTGCTATCAAGGGTAGAATTAAATTGTTTTTACTTCCAATAATATATTATTGTTATCAATAATAATAGTAATATTTTTATTGTAGATGATGATGATAAATAACAGCTGTATCACTTCATTCTTCTACCTATGATTTGAGTGAACTGAGATTAGTATTATGTATGTATTACTGTTAGTACAGTATGAAAATGTCTATCTCTGAATCTGTACTAGTCTTACTAAGTGAAAATGTCAAAATATAATTTCAGTTCATTTTAATTAATATACTTGTTTTCGAGGTAAAATCTCATTATAATGATCTCCTGTTTCTTCCCCCCTCTCCTGATGGTTTTGTTTCAGTAAAGATATATTTGTTTAAAAAATTTATTTGTTGTTGGGTCATTTAAGTCATCTCTAACTCTTTCTGACCCCGTTTTGCGGTTTTCTTAGCAAAGATACTGTAGTGATTTGCCATTTCCTTCTCCAACTCATTTGACAAATGAGTTGTGACTTGCCCAGAGTCACATAGCTAGTAAGTATGTGAAGACAGATTTGAATTCATGAAGGTGGGTCTTCCTGATTCCAAGCCCAGTGCTCTATCCACAGTGTGATCCAGCTGCCCCCCCCCCAAAATGATTTAAAAAGGAATCAATATTCAACTTCTTTATAATAAGTTAGTGAGTGAAAAGGAATTGTTTTCCCAATAGGACAAAGAGGAAGATAGTACATAGAGTCTAATACTTTATCTATTCAAGCTCATGGATCTCTTTATGTGCTTTGTTCTGAATAGGTGGCTTGGAAAATTAGATGAATTTTTCAAAGAAGCATATAATTTTAGGATGCTTTAAGAGCATCAAGCCTAACCAATTCTAAACAAGAATTCCCCTGACTCTAATAGCTCAGCTCTTTTCTTATCTTGCTGTAGTTCATCGCCTCCCCGCACCATATCCTCTCTACCTGTCATCCTCATTCTCATTTCCCTCTCACCAACACCCTGGGTTACCTACCAGCCCTGATAGGTAAGATTTTGGCTCTTGTGCAGTGGTCCAGGCCTCCAAGTCATTCCCAGGCTTTCTATTTCTTCACCAAGTCCAAAGCAAGTTCCTCCTTCCACTTTTAGGAAGCGCTTTGTGTATGGTCTTCCCTAATTGGAGTGCAAGCTCCTTGAGGTCAAGAATGTATTCCTAGCTCCTAAGAGCATAGCATAGCCTCATGTGAAAAACATACTAAGTGCTTAACATTCTCTCTCCATCTCTCTCTCTCTCTCTGTCTCTCTCTCTCTCTCTCTCTCTCTCCTCTCTCCCTCTCCCTCTCTCTCTCCCTCTCTCTCTCTCTCTCTCTCTCTCTCTCTCTCTCTCTCTCTCTCTCTCTCTGTCTCTGTCTCCCTGTCTCTGTCTCTCTGTCTCTGTCTCTCTGTCTCTGTCTTTCTCTGTCTCTGTCTCTCTCTGTCTCTCTGTCTCTCTCTCTCTCACACACACACACACACACACACACACACACACCCATCACAAGCTCTAGAGGTAGCCCTTTCAAATAGCACTACTTGTTAAAAAGTTGTGTATTTTTTCCCCTCATGTCAAGACCAAATTTACCTCTTTCTAACTTCAACGCACTGTTCCTAGCTCTGCCTTGTGGTACCAAACAAAGTAAGTTTCTTCTCTCTTGCATGTGAGTCTTTCAGGTGCTGGAAGACAGATATCATGTCCTACTTGAGTCTTCTCTTCTTTAGGATAAATTTCTTGAATACCTTCAGCACCTCATAATCTTGAGGCTCTTCACCATCCTGGTTGTCTTTGTTCAGACACTCTTTAGCTTATCGATGTTCCTAAAATTGAATAGCCACAACTGTCAACAATCCTCTAGATACTGTCTGATCAAGTCATGCAGTACAACAATATTATTTCTTCCTTAGCATGGATACTACAATTCTGTGTACCGGCTAAGAAAGTTTAAAACAGCATTGATGATTTTTTAAACAGATCAAAAGAAATATCCAGAATGATGGGGGGGTGAATAGATGCTTTGAATATTAAAGTATTTATTATGAAATTGGCAACATTTTTGTGGGATAAAAAAGATTCAAATCTTCCATTAAGTCAATAAGATTTCACTAATCCCTATCACTCTACTAGACACAGTGGAAGTATATAACAAATAGAAAACATGTTTACTATTTTTTACAAACTTGCAACCTCATTGGAGAAAGGCATGAAACTTATTAAGCGCCTAACTTGAATAACAGGAGCACATACTGAAGCAGAGAGCTAAGAAGATCTAAATTTTTTATAAAACAAGACTTAAGGAAGTTTCCCCATTCCCCCATTAAATATTATGAGTAAAATTTCCTGTGAGAGCAAAACTGCTTAATTCGTATTTCTATGCCATAAACTATGAGTGTACAGACCAAAATGGCCTTTATGGGACAAGTAAAAAAATGGAAAAGAGGTTAAATTAATAGAGGCAAAGGAATTGACTGGAAGTGTTCTCTTCCTTGGTAATCATTAGGCAAGTTCAAGAATGTTGATTAAGAGGTTTGGAGATCAGAATTACTGAAAAGTAGATTGTAAACCATGAGTAAATAGTTGGCTTCTCAGAATGAATCTTTTATTGTCTACTGAGCAATTGTTCTTCGAATTATACAATAACCAAATCAATTCAGATCACACAATGGTGAATGCATGTTTCTTTATTAAGTTGCTCTGTTTTTCTCAGCTAGAGTTTGTGTTAAATGATGTAATAGTTGCCATGGGAACTGTTCTTCCATAATGTAGGGATTCAAATAGAGCGGAGAGCTGGTGAAAGCCCAATCAGACAGAGGAGTTCTATTTGTCTCTAAATAAATAAATTCATTATTTCTCATGGTAAGTGGGTATAAATGTAATTGTGACATTGAAAGGGAAGAACTATAAGTCAGTGTGAAGAACTTTTGACTACATGTAATCTATTAACAATGGATAATAAAATAAATGCAAGCATCTTTGTGGAGGGGAGGCTTAATCAAATTTTAAGGAATAATATTTTTTCTTAGTTGAGGACACAACAATATACCTTTTTATAATCAAGAAAATATAATCTACTTTCCCTGTTATTTTCTATCTCTTTGACTATAGCTCTAGCTTGTTTTGGAACGATTGATGTTAAAGCATCGAAAATAGTAGCTTTATTCTTTAAGGGGAAATTCTTTGAGTTAATGACAAAATAATCATGTTTGGCTTTTGACCAAGAGCTAGATTTAGATACTGCCCCCTCGAGCCATTCTTATGTCCCTGCTTTTGTTGTAATACTTTCAAAAATTAGACTCCTATGACTGATACTTTATATCAAGTGTACACAAAGTAGTATTTCTGAAGGCAACTATTTCTTGTGCTTTCAACATTTTCATATTACATATGGTTGATTGGAGTGTTCTAGAGATCATAGATGATTTTTCCTCCTCAGCCTAGTATTTGCTTTGTATACAAAGGAGCAAACAATTATTAGAGGAAGGAATAGACTAGCACAAAATGTTACGCGATGGCAGCACCAGACTTGCCCTGTATGGATTTTAAGCAAAACATGCCTTTGGAGCAAGTTTGTCATAGTAAGGGGAGGTTTACAGAAATATGATTCATTAGCGACTAATCAAACCAGCTGTACTGATCTTTTTAGGTTGGGCTTGGTTCGATCTTTGTTCGTGTCTCACATGCCACCCTACCATGCCTGAGCAGCTGGCCTGACTGACAGCTGTCAACTGTCAAGAGGCCATATGTTGTGATGAGTTGTTACAGACATCATACTGCTCAGAAACAGTAATACAAAATCTTAGCCTGAGGAGACCGTAAACTGCACAGTTTTAAGAAATGAGGATACTTCTGGCCAATCAGAGAAGATAATGAAAACTCACTGACCACAGCTATCAGAAATAGTTGTAATGCAGGGTGGAGACGTTGGTGAGATCAGTTGTTATAGTCAGGTTATTCTCTAAGCGGTATAACAATGATGATAATTTCTATATTTCTAAGCATTTCAAAATTTTAAAAATTCATTAGGTATGTTATCTCATTTTAGTCTCACAATAGACCCATGAGGTATACTTTATGGGGATTATTATTCGCATTTGATAATGGAAATTTTATAAAGGAAACTGAATGTCAGAGAATTTAAATGACTTTCCCATGGTCACACAATTAATGTCAGAAATGGAATTGGAACCCAGGTTTTCTTGGTTCCATATGCAAAAATTCCATCCACTATCCACTATGTAATGTTGACAAGTATATCCATTCAAACTACACTCTATTCAAACAACAACAAAAAAAATCAGTCCTGAGTACAACCTTCTTCTCCTCTTTGATATTGTGTGCCTGAGTAATATAAAAATATTGAGTACATTTTTTCTATTCTACATAATAATGAATGTAAACATAAAATTAAAGAATAAAAAACAAACTTTTAATTAAGGAATATTCAACCATTAGCTCAACTCTTTGAATCTGTAGCAAATAGTGTTCAAATAGCAATGTGGATTTAGAATGTGTTTAATTCTTCTGTAAGAGGATAGACAGCAAAGCAATCCTTTTCCAGACCGCCTTAAGCTATGAGTTAACTTAAAAACATCTTTCTTTATCTTTTTAATAACTAGAATATAGCACTTTAATATGAAGTGGTTTTTATGAATAAGAAACTGATCTCAGATGCCTGGGCTCCCTGGAATCTTATAATGGTCATGCCTACCTTGAAAAATTAGATCTGATATTTTCTCTTGGGCTGTGAAGTGTTTATTATCTTAGTACCAGCCTATTACTGATTATGGAAATTTCTGTACAATTGGCTTCTTGTGGAAATTCTTGAAGAAACTTATAGGAAGTAAGTCAATTAAAGAGTTTTACTGTGTTATTATACTGGACATAACCTAAAGACTTCAATGTACTACTTCAAGACTCAGTGTTATAGAATAGTCTTCTTGGGTTCAGAAAACGTGGTAGACATTAGAGGAAACAGCTGTAATTTTTTTGAGAGTTTATACTTTTAGTTTACAACTCTCAGTTCGACATAATTTTGAGTTCCAGGTTTTCTTTCACCCCTCCCAACTCCCTCCAAGACGGCATGGAATCCCATCTATCTTCTATGTGTAACACACTAGTCAAGTTGTGAAGAAGAATTTTGACCAATGGAATGAATCATGAGAAAGAGGAAACAGAAACAAAAAAAAAAAAAAAAAGAGAAAAAAAAGGGGAAAAAATGGTAAGCATAAAGTGTGCCTCAATCTGCCTTCAGACTCCATAATTCTTTCTCTGGATATAGATAGCATTCTCCATCGTGAGTCTTTTGGAGTTGTCTTTACACCTTGTGTTGCTGAGAAGAGGAAAGTCTATCAAGGTTAGTCCTCACAGAATCCATATATCTGTGGTTATGTATAATGTTCTCCTGGTTCTGCTCCGCTCACTCAGCATTACATTGTGTAGGTTTTTCCATGCTGTTATGAAGTCCATGTCATCCCCATTTCTTATAGCACAATAACATTCCATTACCTTCATATACCACAACTTGTTCAGCCATTCCCCAATTGCTGGGCATCCCCTTGATTTCCAATTCTTTTCTAATACAAAAAGAGCCACTATAAATATTTTTGTAAATATGGGTCCTTTTCCCACTTCTGTGATCTCTTTGGGATACAACCCTAGAAGTGGTATTGCTGGGTCAAAGGGTATGAACATTTTTATAACCCTTTGGGCATAGTTCCAAATTGCTCTCCAGAATGACTGGATCAGTTCACAACTCCACCAGCAATGTAACAATGTTCCAATTTTCCCACATCCTCTCCAGCATTTATCATTTTCCTGTTTTGTCATTTTAGCCAATCGGACAGGAGAGATGTGGTACCTAGGAGTTGTTTTGATTTGCATTTCTCTAATCAGTAGTGATTTCGAGTATTTTTTCCATATGCCTATAGATATCTTTAACTTCTTTCTCTGAAAACTGCCTGTTCATATCCTTTGACCTTTTCTCAGTTAGGGAAGGGCTTGTATTCCTATAAATTTGGCTCAGTTCCCTGTATAGTTAGAGATGAGGCCTTTATCAGAGACACTGGTTGTAAAGATTTTCTCCCAATTTTCTGCTTCCCTCCTAATCTTTATTGCATTGGCTTTTTAAATACAAAAACGTTTCTATTTAACATAATCAAAATTATCCATTTTGCATTTTGTAATGCTCTCTATCTCTTGTTGGGTCATTAATTCTTTTCTTTTCCATAAATCTGATAGGTAAACTATTCCTTGCTCTCCCAAAGTGCTTGTAGTATCAGCCTTTATTCCTAAATCATGAACCCATTTTGACTTTACATTGGTATATGGTGTAAGATATTGGTCTATGCCCAGTTTCCGCCCTACCATTTTCCAATTTTCCCAGCAGTTTTTGTGAAATAGTGAATTCTTAGCCCAAAATCTGGATTCTTTGGGCTTATCAAAGAGTAGATTGCCATAGTCATTGACTTCTGCGTCTTGTGTACCTATTCTATTCCACTGATCCACGACTCCGTTTCTTAGCCAGTACCAGGTAGTTTTGAGGACTGCTGCTTTATAGTACAGTTTAATGTCTGGTATGGCTAGGCCACCCTCCCAAGCATTTTTTTCATTAATACCCTAGATATTCTAGACCTCTTGTTCTTCCCGATGAATTTTGTTATTATTTTATCCAGCTCTGTAAAATAATTTTTTTGGAGTTTGATTGGTATGGCACTGAATAGATAGATTAATTGGGTAAAATTGTCATTTATATTATATTAGCTCAGCCTAACCATGAGCAACCGATATTTTTCCATTTATTTAGATCTGACTTTATTCACGTGAAAAGTGTTTCATAATTATGTTCATATAAGCCCTGGGTTTGTCTTGGCAGATAGACTCCCAAATATTTTCTAGTGTCTACAGTAACTTTGAATGGAATTTTTCTATCTCTTGCTGTTGGGCTTTGTTAGTACTGTATAGGAATGCCGAGGATTTATGTGGGTTTATTTTATATCCTGCAACTTTGCTGAAGCTGTTTATTATTTCAAGTAGTTTTTTACTTGATTCTCTAGGATTCTCTAAGTAAATCATCATATCATCTGCAAAAAGTGATAATTTAGTTTCTTCTTTGCCTATTCTAATTCCTTCAATTTCTTTTTCTTCTCTTAATGCTACAGCTAATGTTTCTAGTACCAAAGTGAATAATAGGGGTGATAATGGACATCTTTGTTTCACCCCTGATCTTATTGGGAATGCATCTAGCTTATCCCTATTACAAATAATGCTTGTTGATGGTTTTAGGTAGATGCCACTTATAATTTTAAGGAAGGCTGCATTTATTCCTATGTTTTCTAGTGTTTTTAATAGGAAAGGGTGTTGTATTTTGTCAAAGGCTTTTTCTGCATCTATTGAGATGATCATATGGCTTCTGCTAGTTTTGTTGTTGATATGATCAATTATACTGATAGTTTTCCTAATATAGAACCAGTCTTGCGTTCCTGGAATAA
The DNA here is from genome assembly GCF_011100635.1 of Trichosurus vulpecula. Classification (NCBI taxonomy): domain Eukaryota; kingdom Metazoa; phylum Chordata; class Mammalia; order Diprotodontia; family Phalangeridae; genus Trichosurus; species Trichosurus vulpecula. Next base: position 312,956,672 of record NC_050576.1, on the reverse strand, counting down.
ATCCTACCCAGTCATAGTGTATTATTCTCATGATAAGTTGCTGCAATCTTTTGCTAGTATTTTATTTAAAATTTTTGCATCAATATTCGTTAGGGAAATTGGTCTATAATTTTCTTTTTCTGTTTGACTCTTCCTGGTTTTGGGTGTTAGTACCATATTTGGGTCATAAAAAGAATTTGGTAGGACTCCTTCTTCACCTATTTTCCCAAATAGTCTACAAAGTATAGGAATTAATTGTTCTTTAAATGTTTGATAAAATTCACATGTAAAACCATTTGGCCCTGGAGATTTTTTCCTAGGGAGTTCATTGATGGCTTGCTCAATTTCTTTTTCTGAGATGGGGTTATTTAGAAATTTTACCTCCTCTTCTGTTAACCTGGGCAATTTATGTTTTTGTAGATATTCATCCATATCCCTAAGGTTGTCAAATTTATGGGCATACAATTGGGCAAAATAATTCCTAATTATTGTTTTGATTTCCTCTTCATTAGAGGTGAATTCACCCTTTTCATTTTTGGTACTGGAAATTTAATTTTCTTCTTTTTTTTAATCAAATTGACCAAAGGTTCATCAATTTTATTTGTTTTTTTTCATAAAACCAGCTCTTTGTTTTATTTATTAATTCAATAGTTTTACTGGTTGCAATTTTATTAAACTCTCCTTGGTTTTCAGTATTTCTAATTTGGTATTTAGTTGGAGATTTTCAAGAAGTAATAAAACAAAATGTAAAGAATGAAAAAATGGAAAAATGTGAAATATCTTATCAGCAAAACAACTGAGCTGAAAAATAGATCCAGGAGATACAATTTAAGAATTATTTGTCTACAGAAATCCATGATGAAAAAAAAAGCCTTGACGGTATCTTCGACGAAATTATCAAAGATAACTGCCCAGAGGTCCTAGAACTATAAGGTAAAATAGCCATTGAAAAAAATCCAACGATCACCCCCTGAAGGAGATCCCAAATTGAAAGTACCAAGAAATATTATAGCCAAATTTCAGAATTACAAAGTCAAGGAGAAAATATTGCAAGCAGCCAAAAAGAAATAATTCAAATATCATGGAATTACAGTCAGGATCACGCAGGATCTCTCAGCTTCTACATTAAATGACAGGAGAAATTGGAATATGATATTCCAAAGGGCAAAAGAGCTGGGACTACAACCATGAATCAACTGCCCAGCAAAATTAAGCATAATTTTTCAGACAAGGAGATGGATATTCAATGAAATAAGGGAATTCCAGACCTTCCTGATGAAAAGGCCAGAACTCAATGGAAAACTTGATCTTCAAATACAAAACTCAAGAGAGACATAAAAAAGGTAAATAGGGGAAAAACCCCCACAAACCTTATTAATCAATAAGGGCAAATTATTTACATCTTTACTTAGGATTATATTATCTTATGTATATTATGTGTGTGTGTGTGTGTGTTGTGTGTCAATCTTGAGAATAGTACAGCTATTATGACAATTGAAAGGAGTACACATAGACTGTGGATGTCTGTATAAAATAACTGATATACGGATAAAAAAACATAATTAAGATATGTAAAGGGAGGATTATGGGAGAAAAGGTAAGAAGGCAGTAGAAAAGGGTAAATTACATCAAATGAGGAGGCACAAAAACACATTATAGTACAGGGAAAGAAGGGAGAGAGAAGAGCAGTATTTGAGCTTTACTGTCATCAGATCTGGTTCAAGAAGGGAATAACATACCCTGATAAGTATAGAAATCTAACTTTCCTACAGGCAGTAGGAGGGGAAAGGGGGAAAAAGGGAGGGAGGTGGTCAGAAGGGAGGGAAGAAGTAGCAAGTGGAAAACGATAAAGAAAATGGCGGGGAATCAAGAGGGAGGCTAAACTGAGGAAGGTGGCAGTCAAAAGCAAAACTGTTGAGGAGTGGGAGGGGAAAGGGAGAAATAAAAGCATAAACAGGGGGGAAATAGGATAGAGAAAAAGACACAGAAATCATAACTGTGAATATGAATGGGATGAACTCTCCCATAAAATGGAAGCAGATAGCAGAATGGATTAAAAACCATAATCCTACAATATGCTGTTCAGCTGTAATGTTTTACACTATAAGATTGATGATAAGAAGAAAGGATATTTATTCTAGTGGTGCAATCGTATTTGGCCCTATGTTTTTGTTTGTTTTTCATATTGTGTAATACTTACCTACTGTGATAGCAGCAAAATATAAAGGGAACAATTTTAAGTCAAAATAATATAATCCCTTTTGGGAATCCCCCAGATTGGCTTTTTCCGCCTTAGGTGACAAAAGCCCCATTCATGGATACAGATAATTGAATTGTAGACAACCTGACTCCCCGAGGTTAATCCCCAAGGTCACTAGAGTCAGTCCCTATGATACCTATAGCAGTACTATTGCAAATTTCCTTTTCTTAAATACAGAACTAAGTGGAACATGTCACTCTAATATACCCATTATCTGACAGAACTCAGAAAAAAATTTGTCTTCGAGGGTCCACAGGCGAAACTTTAATCAGACTGGGAAAGATTGTTCCTGAAGTAGGGGCAAGGTCAGTCCTCTTGAACATTTTCCATTTGTAAATGATGTCTAAACATAAGCCTTTGATTTCATGTATCACTTGTTAGTTTATAGTTCCCGTTTTTTAAAAGTGTGGCTTTTAAAGAAGTTATGTAGATATCTTTAATAAAGATATTTTTTTTCCGTTATATCTGTATATTTTTATTCTTTACATTAGTAATCTGTTTTATGATCTAAAATATATATGTTTGTTTTTTAATGCACATATATACATACACATACACCCCACCCTAGACTTCTTTGTAGCATAGATCTGCCCTTATACAAAACAATGCACAGTGACTACGTCTGAGTCTCAAAGGAGGCAGTTGTATTCCATTATCAGATCTCTGTAATAAATACTGGTCAATAAATTGATCTGACTTCTGTTGTATTTCAGTGTCTTAAAAACTTTGAATGAAAAACCATGTCATGGGATAGAATTTTAAAATAAAAGATGTTGAAATAAGGCTTCAGCATAAACATAACTGATTCAGCCTTTGTTTTCTATAGCTGTGTATAGATCAATTGCCAATATTTTCTTACTGTAGTATCACTTGGAATTGAAAGACCTCTGCTAAAATCCATATACCCCCATATACTGGTAGGTCAGATGTCTTGAAACTTTGAATCTTCCACAATATAATCCCAAAATGGAATTAAGTGAAAGAGGTCTTTGAAGCACAAATGACAACTGCCACAAACCCCTTCTCTAAACTCATGTATTTTACTTTTAGGGTATCATTCATGGCTTTGCTAACTATTATGTAATATATATTTGTTAGTACTTTTAGTTAGCTAGGTTCCCAAAATGCAGATTAGGAGCAAAAAGCCAGAAAGAAGTTGAGGGGAGGTTGTGGAGAGGTTGTTAGGGAAAGATAAACTTAATAGCAGGAGAAATAGCATATGGCAATTAGATTTTGAACGTAAAAAAAGAAAATAAACAAGGTATAAAACTGTATGATATTCTAAATTACCAAGGGTCAATAACACTGAATTTCACAAAACCTGAATTTGAATTCTGGCTACTGACAGAGTTGGACTAGGTGGCTCCTTAGGTCTTTTCCATTTTTAAATCCATGACCCTGTATCTTTTGTTTATGAAGGCAGGGGAAAGCATGACACATTTAAATATATAAATACACACACAAACATACACACGTACACATGGATATGTGTGTAAACATGCACACACACACACATATATATATATACACACACACACACATACACGCACATAAGTGTGTGCGTGCGTGTGTGTGTGTGTGTGTATATATATATATATATATACACACACACACATATACACACACATAAGTGTGTGCATGTGTGTGTGTGTGTGTATCTCCAAATTGAAAAGTCTTGGTACTTGAAAATACATTTCAAGTATGCGGCAAATTTACTTATTCCACTTCATTATAATGCTACCTAAGAAGAGACATTATTGTAACCACATAATTGGTCTACTTGCCTCAAACCTTTCTTCCTCTTTAATCAATCCTTCATACAGCTGCCATGGAGACAATGCTATATCAATGTTCTGACCGTGTTTCTACCCTGCCCAAAGCATTCCTGTGGGTCTTTATTCCCCCTAGGATAAAATGTAAACTGCTTTGTCATTTTAAATCCTTCACACGCACTGATCCCAGACCATCTATCTAGCCTCATTGCATATTTTACTCTTTGTCACTGTCACATATGGTAGATTCCAAACAATTTGACATACTTACTGATACATAGCATTTAATTTCCTATCTCTATGCCTTTTAAAAGGCTATCTCCATTCCTGGAACGAACTTCCTCCTTAGTTCTTCCCCTCAGAATCCTTATCTGAATTTAAACTTCTGGTTCTCTCACGTCCTGCCGGAGGCCTTTTTTAATCCCTCATCTATTAGTGATTACAACTCCTGTATTTAATTAAATATTGTGTAGATAAATATGTAGGTAGGTAGATGGATGGATAGACAGATAGATAGATAGATAAATAGGTAGAAGGATGGATAGTCTTTATATATGTGTTTATGGCTTTTTTTTTCTCCTGATAAAATATAAGCCTCTTGAGGGGAGGGGCAATTTCATTTTTGTCATTGCATGTCCTATGCCTACTATAGTGTCTAGTAAATGCTAAATAAATGCTTATTGATGGGTTGGTTTATTTAAACTAATATATTTATTAATTAGTTTATAAACATATCATTTCATGTAGTATTTTAAAATGTATTGTTATTTTTTAAAGACTAGGTCTCCCAGGCTGGAAATAACATGGAATATTAGGGCAGCTAGATGACACAGTGGATGGAAGGCCAGGCCTGGAGTCAGGAAAACTTTAGTTCAAATCTTCCTAGAACTTCCTAGTTATGTGACCCTAGGTGAGTCACCTAACTTCTGTTTGCTTCAATTTATTCCTCTGTAAAATAAGTATTATAATAATAGTATTTACCTCCCAGGGTTGATATGAGGGCCAAATAAGAGGACAATTGTAAAGCACATAGCACAGTGCCTGGTACAGGGTAAGTGATATATAAATGTTAGCTATTATTATTATCTATTATTTATGGCCCAATCCCATTCCACTTCTCATTATAACAAGAGTTTTGGCCTACTTTGTTTCTAACCTTGACTTACTTGCCTCTCCCTAGGCCACCTGGTGAATACCTGCTTTTGAGGGCTTACCGTATTAATGCCACACATTTTGAGGACATCTGATAAGCAGCTCAGAACTGCCAGCATCAGCCTCCCTGGTAGTTGGTACCACCATGCCTTGATTTATATAGACCCTTGAGTTTTATAAAGCACTTTCTCCAAAACAATCCACAGAGATAAGTAGAGGAAAAAACATTGTCTCCATTTTTCATATGAGAAAATAGACTCGGATTAGTTAAGTAGTTCAGCTTTTAGTCTATTACAGTGTTTGTCAAGCCTGTATTCAAGCCAGAGCTTGACTCAACATTTAACTGTCTTTCCACTATACATATTTAGCCTTTATAAACTAACCATCTCAAAAATAAGTCACCATTAGTATTTTACATCAACATTCACTGTCACATAAAAGCACTTTAGCCAATATCACATTGTATTAATGAAATTGCACAAAATTATCAAGAAGGCCTTTGCATCCTCTTCAGAATGTCATCTTTTAAAAAGCATTGCACCTTCACTCATGGAATCATTTATTAAGCACCTGCTATGTGCCAGGCCCTGTGCTAAATGCTGCATATACAAAAAGAGGCATGGAACATCAATTAATGAATCAATAAACAATTTATTAAAGACCTAGTTAGCATTTATGCGAGGTCAGTGATACAAAGACAAAACACAAACAGTCCATATTCTTAACTCAAGGATCACATATTCTATCAGGACAGATAAAATATATACAAATAGGTAAACATAAGTGGGAAAGAGGGCATTAGAACATGGGGAGTAGTGGTGAGGAATATCTTCATGTAGAAGAAGGCAGTCAAGGAAACCAGAGGTTCTAAGAAGCAGAGGGGAAGAGTCAGGGCATGAATAAAAATGCAAGAAAGTTTGTCTAATGAAAGATTTTAAGGGAAGTAATAAACACTAGGGCCGGACAGGTAAGTTTGGGGAACATTGTGAAAGGCTTTAAATATCAAACCATTTAGATTTTATATGAAGCAGTAGGAAACCATTGATGTTTACAGATCACTTTGGCAGTTATGTGGGAGAGAAGCTTGAAGGAAGGGCAACAATTAGTAACCAATAGTTCTTGATTCAGGTGATGGTTTGGGCACTGCCAGTGGAAGTAGAAATAAGAGGTAGAATGGGAAAGATTCTAGAGGCAGAACCAAAATTTGGTAGCTGGATTAATATGTGAGGTGAGGAAGGAGACAAACAATATGAAAGCTGAAAAATTGGGTGACAGATATTTGGAAGTAGGTTGGGTTTAGGGGACAGATGACAATGAGCTATATTTTGCACATGTAAAGTTTGAGATGGGTATGGTATGGGATATCAAATTTGAAATATCCAATATATCTTTGAAGATTAATGACTATAGGTCAAGAATGAGACTGAGGAAGAACACTTTTGAATTATGGGGAGATCAAGGATGTGACCATCTTTGTGCATAGCTAAGGTGAAGTGAGGGTTAGGTCATGAGAGTTGAAGGTCAATAAAGAACTGAGAGGTTTAGGGTATTTAAGTAAACATTACAGTGCATGTCCAACTCTTCTAGTATAAGGGAAGGAGTTGTGATGGAAAGGAAGATTGTAAGTTAGGAACTGAATTTTGTGAGAAAGGAGGAGGAATGACCTGTGGATCAACCATGGGGATCTGGATTAGGTGATGCATTTACATAGAATGAACCTAAGAGGAGAGGTTGTGGGATGTTCCCAACAAAAGGAAGATAATAGAAGGGGAAGTAGGAAGCAGGTTCAGGGGAATATGAGAGAAAGTGTGGCCGAAGATGCAGTTACCTGGGCGAAGTTGGGTCTCTGTGTGTAACAAATGACTTCAGTAGCCTGAGAAGAAAGCTTTTAAAATGAAAATAGTTGGTTGATTGTAGACCAATGAAACGCTATGTATGAGGAACAGATAGCTGTTGTCAGTTCTGCTGGGGAACAATATGAAGTGAAATGGTGGACATTTTTCCACTGTTTGCATCTGGATTTGGAATTATAAAGGCATAATCTACACTGAAGCAAAGGACAAACACCCTTTTGTAATTTGTCAGAAATAGTTTAAACTGTCCAAATTGGTCAGAGAATTGTCAAGATGTTAACTTTACTTCTGTTAAATAGATTGCATAATAGCCCACAGCTGAATAATTCCCAGTTAGTTAACGGGAAAACCTGGTCTATTGGATTTTGAAGCAGTAACTGTAGCCATGGCTCACAAGAATGTTTGTGACCTTTTGGAATAGATAAAACTTCTTGAGGACCTGTGGAAAGCATGGCAGAGTAGGTCAACACAGAAAACAAAAGTACATTGGAAAGGCCTGCTACCCTTAATCAACAATTTAAAGCAAAAACCCCAAGATTAAAGTGATACAAGGAATGAAGGCAGTTCAGTGAAGGAAATAAACAATTCGATATCAAACAAAACCTATACTGTGGAAGGTGAGAATAAAATAAATTAGAGGGGAGGGAATAATAGCTACATTTTGCAGAGAGAAAATTTAGCCTTAAAAAGGTTAAATGACTTATTCAGTGTCAGACATGTAATTTAAGATTTAAGAAAAACAAACAAGCAAAATGACTTTACCTCACTTACTTAGTATTGCCCTTTAGGATGGTTTATCTGCTTTATTTAAATTATCTAAATAATTGTCTCAATTCTTCAATTTTGTTTATATGCTTAGACTGGGAACATTCAAAGAACTACAATGCCTAATAGGTACATAAAACTACATGCCACAGTAAAAAAATGCCCTAATTGCCAACCTTTTATTTCAAATAATTCATGCAACTAGCCAGTCAATATTTTCCTTCAAGCAGCTAATGTTTGAACACTGACCTCCTACAGAGCACCAAGTTAGAGAAGTGGTATCAGATTCAAAGAGAAAGAGCCTCTAAGCCATAGATAAGAATCCTTGTAGGCTGCATATTGAATTAGAAAACTATATATTAGTATTACCTAGTTTGCATTTTGGAGGGCAGGTTCGTGGTACAGTGCATGGAATGCTGGACCTGGAGTCAGGAAAACTCTTCTTCTTGAGTACAAATCCGTCCTAAGTGACTTCCTAGCAGTATGACCTTAGGCAGATCACTTAATCCTGTTGGCCTCAGTTTCCTCGTCTGTAAAATGAGCCAGAGAAGGAAATGACAAATCACTCCAGCATTTTTGCCAAGAAAACCCCAAAAGTGTCATGAAGAGTCAGCCACAATTTTACAACAACACCTGTTTTGTTGTAATTACTTATTTTGTTAAGCATTTCCCAATTATATTTTCATCCGGTTTGGGCCGTGCTTAGGAGTGTTGTGGGCCTTACGTTTGACACCTCTGTTTTAAGGGATACAAAAATACAGAAGACAAAGACCCTTATGTAAGCCCAGGAAACCTACATAAGACTGCAACACAAAGCTTGATCCCCAATGTCCAGAAATCAAAGTATTCCTCTATTTTTATATTTTCTATAATATGTTCAATTGCGTATAATAAATATGCATTGACATATTAAAGACATGCTGGAATACATAATCATATTTATCTCAGTTGTAAGAACCATGCATGCCTTTTATAAAAAAAAAAGTTTAAACTAACTGAGTAGAAACTTAAGGTATCAGGACAAATAAATTAAATTTAAAATAAATCTATATTATGGATTAGTAAATCAGTTAAGGCATAATAATATAATAGAAAGCTAGTTTGTATATAATACAATTTAGTAAATAACAAGCAAAGATACCAATTCAACCTTAATCATATATTTAAAGTTCAGGCAGCTGTTGACACCTATACTTATTACTGTAAACCAAAATCCAATAAGCAATTCTGAGATTATCCTTCCTTAGGTGTTCCAGATAATGCTCAGAAAGAAGTTTCTCCTTTTGTACAACTACTTAGTCATCAGTTCTTCCAGCTCTTCATCTTTATAAAGTACAAACCCTCTTACCCTATGTTACATATGGCCAGAAAGATGCCCCCAAACCCCAATATGGTTGCTCAGAACTAGCAATAGTTCTGGAGAATGCTCCTGGTAGGCTCCATGAGATGACTTCTATAGGCTAATTCATTGTCATTATACATGGGACAATCTTGTGAAAGTGGGGGGTGGGGGATGATAGTACTGTTAATACTTCTGTAGTACTTGGGTATGCATTAGAGTCTACATCTTCATACGTATGAAACAATCTTGTTAAGTAATAGTGTTTGCAAAGTTTTATTTCTTTTCCAAACAGACACAAAAAGGGTACCTTGTAAAAAGAAAGTTGATTATTGTTATATGATTATGTAAAGGATCTATGATTTCCTCAGTGTAGAGAATTCCTAGTATGGAATTCCATCCCACCTCTACTCCCTATGAACTCAGATCTGGAACTATCTGCTTTAGTAGATAAGTCTGAAGGAATGGCCCATGGCTCACAGAAATCAAGAAACTGGCCCAGATACAGCTAGTTAATGTCAGAGAGTATATTTGAATTCAGGTTTTCTTGATTACAAATTCAATGCTAGCTGCTCACTAAACCAGAGCTGTGATGTTTATTCATTGTATTTTTGCATTATCTATTGGTGATACTACGTATTCTTAAGATAGACTTCCCAGAAATGTGTTTGTTTCCATGTTTCAATAGCAAGATTCATTTCTGCATGAATTATGAAAGCAGGTCATGAAGAGGAACCTTAGCTCTCTTGGCAAAACTTGAATGTGACATACAAAGCAGTTTTCCAATAATTTTCCAAAGGGAGATGTACCTTCTTCTGTAGGATCACAACTACAGAATGAAATCATTGCTTACAGAATGAAAATGGACAATTACAGGTGCAAAAGTCACTCTCAACATATTCCCTTTCATTTTGTTCTTTCCTGACTAGTCTCAGAGCAACTAATGCTATTTTAAATGAAGCGAAATTTAGCATACCAGAGGATTCTCTGAAAATGAAAACATAAAACTTTGAGACACATCTTTTTTTTTTTTTCTGATGATATCTTGATCTAAGTACAAATGTAGGGAAATACACTTTCTCTTTCTTCATCATGCAGCCATAGGAGTGGGAGAATTAGAGTAAAAATATCTCTTACCTAATGAAAAGCAAAAAAAGCAACAACTATGCTAGTACCCTGATTCCCTCCTTTCTGGTAATAACATGGAACAACAATCATGGGAAAAAACCAACAGTTTGGATTACCTCAACAACCAGCACGACCAGACAACTACAGGGAGAAGCAACAGTTAAAAAAATCTTCTATGTGAGCTAGGAGGTGAGTCCCTTACAGAGGTGATGGCAGAAATCAGGCCATTTTCTAAGTTTCTTCTTTATAAAAGGAGATCTTTCTCTAATTTTGCCTGCTAATCAGAATCCATTTATAGCATGCTTTTGTTTAAAAAGATCCTAAATAACAAATTCAAATTAATTGACAACAATGTTATCAACTGAGTCTTTCTCAAGTGATTCTTAGGTTTGCATTATAGGAGCAAATACATGAAAAGTTTTCTATAAATATACAATGTGGCTAGTTTGTATAAATGAATTTTGAGAAACTTCAAGAAAAGAAGTCTCAGGTACCTAATTTCATAACCGTGCTTGGTGGTGTTACAAAATATGACCCTTACTTCAATTAGAAGTTGACTGGTTTTGATAAGCATAGTAGATAGAGTAGTGGGTTTGGAGTCAGGAAGATTTGTCTTCCAACATTCACTAGCTGTTTGACCCTGGGGAAATCACTTAACCCTGTTTGCTTCAGTTCCTCATCTGTAAAATGAGCTAGAGAAGGAAATGGCAAACCACTCCAGTATCTTTGCCAGGAAAACCCCAAATGGTGTCACGGAGAGTTGGACATGACTGAAAAATGGCTTAAAAACAACAACAAATTCACTTTGACTACATTTTTTCCTATGTTTTCCCAAGTCCTAATGCAAAAGGCCAATGGAGAAATGACAGAATGTATAAAAAGCCAGGATAAATTGCAAATTGTCTTGCCAAAAAAAAGCATCATGGCTATCTATATATTATTACTCTCCCATTCAAGTAAGTTCAATTCAACAGAGTTTTTGCAAAACACCCTGTTAGATGTCACAGAAAATAAAGACGGATGCAAAACAGCGCCTTCCCTCAAGAAGCCTACAATGTTTTTTTCCCCAAATACATGTAATTAGGCAGATAGATAATTGACAATTCCAGTCTTATGGTCTCATAGGATCATAACTTTTAGAGCTAGAAAGAACTTTAAAGATCATTTAATACCACCCTTCTCATTTTACAGATGAGAAAATTGAGGCCAAGAAAGCTTAAGTAATTTGAAACATTTAATTGTAAGTTGCATTTATGTTCACAATATTCTTGTTATTATATAGTTTAAGAAGTATTCATGAAACTTGGACATTATATATTTACTTCTGATGATATAGGTATAATTTTAAACATACACAAGGCTTCTTATACAATATTTTTAAATATATGGTAAAAGAACAATATGTAGTGGTGGAAATTTCTGCACCAGCATTCCTGATAGAACTAGATTCTGGTACTGGTCTTCTCCCCTATAGCACTATTTTGTAGAAAACCCATGAAAGTCACTTTATGAGGCAGGTGAAAGATGGCGGTACCTCCTCATTCCTTAGGAAGCTAACTTTAATATTTTTTTTTCAAACTGATGCTCCCCTGAGAAGGAATTAAAGCCAAGATCTATCTCCAGAGGATCCTGCAATTCCAAAAGAACAGATTAGTCTATATGATGTGCAATGCATAGAGAAAACAATTCCTGTTTTCAGGGGCCAAAAGAAACTTTCTAGAAAATGCTTTGTCAGTGTTGTCTTTAATGCCTTCTTCGTTATCTTCTCATATCTAGTTAGTTACCTGGTCTTGTCAGTATTTCTTTTGAAACATTTCTTTCTTCTAACCCTTCCTCTCCATTCCTATGACTAGGAGGTATCATTTCATTGGACTTGGTCTACTTGCCTTGTTCTTTTCTCCTCCCAATACATCATAGGATCATGGATCTAGAAATTAAAGGGAAATCAGAGGTCTTCTAGCCCAAACCCTGAAAGACACTTCATAAGATACCCCCTACCAACACTTCGAAGAGGTGAGAGTTACACAGGTATTACATATCACACATGTTTTACAACTTTTTCAATGTATTAATCGGTTGTACTGATTTTTTTCTGTTAAAAAATACTACTGCCTTTCAAAGAGCTAGAGAGGTTATACTTGGGATAGCTGTAGTGATGACATCATCAGAAGACATCAATTTCCTTTTCTTTCCCTTCTATGCAAATGCTTTGCATTGTTCTGTATTAATTCTCACTTCAACTTAAGACCTTCCTTAAATGTTCTGGGCCACATTAACTCCTACATTTTCTGAATACCCATAGGACTTATGTTTTGTATCATGACTTTTGGATTCTAGCTGCAAAGGTTTTCAGAGGTCATCTAGGATAAAACTTAACTAAAAAAATATATCCCATCTATATAATCTCTAAGAAGTCATATAATCTCTCTACTTCATAACAGTGATAGATAATGCATTGCCTGCTTTGTCAGTATATCTTACATTTTAGAAAACTAATTGTTGATTTGAACAAAAATCTTCCTTTCTGTTACTCCCACCAGTGCTCCTAGTTGTGCCCTCCAGAGCCAAGTAGAGCAAGTCTTTTTCCTCATTTACATGAAATCTCTTCAAATATTTGAAGACAGTTATATTCTTCCTAAGCTTTTTTTTTCTCTCCCATTGGACTTCCTTACTGGTCCCTTCAAACAGTTCTCATATTACATAATCTTGTCCTTTTACCATTTTATTCATCCTACTCTTGATGTGTTCCAGTTGATCAATGTCCTTCCTAAAATGTGGCACTGCAGGCTAATCACAATTCACCATGTTTGATCTGATGAGAGCAAAGTAGAATGGAGCTATCACCCTTCTCGTTATGGACACTATGCTTTTTAGAAGTTCCCAAACTTATTTGGCCTACTGCCTCCTTTTAAAAAAATTAGTCAGAGCCTCCCTTGGTTTAGGTTAGGTTAACCCTCTATTTTTTCAATTGCTCCCCAATTACACCCAAGGTTACTACTGCCCCCAACCATTCCAGTTCCCTCCTAGGTGGTGGTATCACCTGCTTGGGAATCTATGATTGTAAAATAAGATGTTACTCCCTTTTTTAGTATCACTTGTTGACTTACGTTGAGAATGCTGTCTAAAAATCCCCCTGATAATTTTCATATTAACTATTGTGTAGCTATACTGCCCTATGCAATGAATTTTTAAAGATCTGAATGTTAGACTTAAAATTTATCTTTCTTATACATCTTACTAGACTGAGATTATCATGCTGGCCTTTTGAGATCATTATTGTACACTCTTCAGAATTTTATTATCATCCAACATTTAACTTTCCAGCTTTGTGTTATCTCTTAGATAACCATGCCATCTTTGCATTCAACAAATCATTGGTAAAATTGTTAAGTAATGTTGGTGCAAGAACAGATCCCTCAGATGCTCCATTACAGAAATCGTTCAATATTGACATTCCTCTAGTAATCACTACTAGCCCATATCTCTACATCTTGTCCACAGGGATATTATGAAAATGCTTTGCAACAAAAACCAAAAACCTGAGTATTTTATATCTATTGTATTCCTGTGACCTGGTAACCATTAAGAGATAAATTTATTTTTATATGACCTGTACAGTATGAAGCTATGTTCACTCTTATTGATCATTTGTGTATACATATATATATATATATATGTGTGTTTGTGTGTGTATGTATATATGTATATATGTGTATGTGTGTACATATGTATACGCACATTTAGTTGAAGATGGGAGCAAGATACTATGGGATTTACATTTTTGTCTACATTGGGGTAATGGTTTTGCAGTTCCTCAGATTGTAATGGTGTGGAAACTTGAAAAATAGTTAAGAAAGTTTTATCTCTCAAGAATATTATTCTGAAGATATAAACTTAAATAATTGTGATAAGGGTGAAAAGTAGGAACTGATTTTTCAGAAAGATGGGGAAGAAGGATATTATTCTTTGCTTCCCACCCCCATTTGTCATGATCTTTTCAGCATGACTACTCATGCAGTAATATATACAACATCTACATGAGAGTAGGATTCCAGGAGAATAGTGTACCCATCATGTTTGCAATGTCTCAGAACCCACTTGGATTTCACTCTTCTAAAAGTTACAAATTATAGAACTAGTTAATACAATATCCTCTATGATTATTTTGGGTCTGGTCCTTGAGGTGCCCAGCTTACCAGGAGCACTGGAATATATCCACAATACTTAATTTTACTTTGGGGTATCTATTCCTCCTTTATCCACATTTTATTCTTTTCTGAATTGCTTCTACAATTTCTTGGCTATCTCACTCATTTTTTATTATTTCAATTATAACCCCTTGGCATATAACTCTAATCTCTAGCTGTAGCTCCAGTTTCTCTCTAATCTCTCATTTTCTACTACTTGCAGAGCATTTTAACCTAGGTATTCTGTAGACACATGAGACTCAACATTTACAAAGTTGAATTCATCCTGTCTTCTCCTCTATCCTAAACTGCTCCTACTCTAAACTTTCTTTGTTTCTGTTAATGACACTATCATTCTCTTGGTGACTCTATTTCCCAAAGTTTCATATTTGGATTCATATTTACTTGCTCCCCATATTTGTCACTTACTCAATCCTATTGATTCTTCCTTCTTTATATTGCATTTGAGCTCAAGTTTCCACTCTCATTACCAGAAATCTAATTCAAGCCTTTATTATTTCTTTTTTTATATTATTATAGTAACCTAATAAATGGTCTTCCTTCCTTCAATGTCTATTATTCTTCACACTATTGCCAAAACAATCTTCATAATGTATTGGTCTGACCATGTCATTGTCTCAATCAAAAGACTTCTATTGCTCTTTTGTCTAGCAAATAAAATATAAAGTATTTTCCTTGGCTATCAATGTCCTGCAAAATCTATCTCTAACCTGCCATTACTGCCTCAATTCAGACTGCCCTCTATCATGCATTCTGTACTTCAAACAAAATGTATTTCTTATTTTTTCCTCAGTTTATCCTATCTAATTTACATGAGCAATTACCAGTGTCAATCCCAACCCCTATTCCTAGAGTGAATGACCTTATAGAATAATTTGTTGAATGCCCACCTCAAAACCCACATCCTCTATTGAGACTTTCCCCATCTCCTACCTAGAAATAATTCCTTCCTATCTGAATTTCTCTTGATAACTCTTTTAACTCCTCCCCTGTCCTTGACCATGGTGCTGTTTTAACCTCTATTGTAGCTAGCTGTGCGCATCTCTTACTACCCTCCCCAACCCTTGCTAGACTCAAAGCCCTCAAAGGAAGAACCTGTATCTTTTTAAAGGATTATATAGCCACTGTGTAGCAGAATACATCCAGAAAAAAGCTCACACCTAATTAAAGCTTTCTAAAATGAAGTTGATTGACTTAACATACATTGTACTCAGAAGGTACTAGAATGGTTTAGTTAGCAAGGAAAACACTTAAATGCCAAATATATTTTGACATCTAATCACTGACCTGGCCTTTGGACAGCTCAGATTTCACAAGCCTACTCAACATCTTCCTATATATTTGGAATGATAGAAGAAAGGAGCTGAGAAAGCCTATCTCAGCTATAAGTCCTTAATTTAATGGAAATACGATACATTTCACATTGCCCAGAAAAGCAAGCAGCTGTCTACAAAGCATAACACTGCTCCATAGTGAACCTAAAACATTAACTAATAGAGTTTTTAAACCCCAGACTGATGCAATGTCTGAAATATAGTGTTTTCATCAATAAGTATAATAATCATTTTGTTTCCTTCTCCTAGGAAGATTTTTGCAAATCTAGCAATTCTATCATCCAATTAATGGCCATTTTTATTATTGAACATTGTGAAGCATATTATTGCCCCTAGTCTTTGGTATTTTCCCTGAAAAATGAATCTGGCTCTCCTGGTAAACTTCTTCCATTTTTTAAAAAATATAAAATGAGCTTACTCACAAAGCAGGTTTTTCCAGCTCTAATTAAAATGTAAAAGATGAGTAAAAAAGCCAGAGTTGTATATTTTATTTGTTCATTAGCACAGTGTTAGCAACATTCTTCCTTTACTATTTCATTTGGAAATACTTGAAAGCTCCAGGAAATTATTTTGCAGACGTTGACTAAGGCAATGTATCATAAGAATTAAATGCATTTCAAGTTTAGTACATTGCAAAATTATGCACATTTCAAGAGAGTCACACATAAAAGAGGGCTTTTGTTTAGCAAAAGAGACATGGTTAGTTTGGGAGATGAGGAGGAGTTGGAAGTTACAGGGTGACAGAAATCAAGAACCTTGTTTCTTCTTGGGTGAAAAGGGTGAAAAATTTATTTAAATATAAAATTCTTACTTTCCTTTTAATTGAAAACTCTAAGTATTTAGGATAGAAACAGTTTTTAATAGTGAACATAGTAGAAGAGTTTACAATAAGAATAAGCTTGAGCTTATACCAAAAAAAGTCATATGCTATTGGCTTATCAAGATACAGAGTTGAGACTTCTGGGAGCCAAGGTGGCAGAGCAAGCAGTAAATCACCATAACTCTCCCACATTCACCTCCAAACAACCATAAAATAGCTCCCCACAACAAATCCTAGAAGAGCAGAACCAGCAAAAGGAAGGAATGAAATAATCTCCGAGCCCAAGAAACTGGGAAAATCATCAGGAAAGATCTGTCTCACTCAGGTAAAATGGGAATCCAGTCCAGGACTGGACTGCAAGTTAGCAGCAGGCCTCACCTCAGCAAACCAGTGGTATATCTCAAGCCCCACTGCAGTGGAGCTGGCAAGTGCCAACCCTAGCACCTCCCACATATCTCAACATAGCCAGAGGAATGGGCAGACTGTAACTCTTGAGAATTGCCACTTGCTTCAGGATAGCCTCGGAGCAAACAGACAACCTCTAGTGTCCAGACCACCTTGTGCTTCAGGTGTATTCCTGGAGAAACAGAAACATCTCAGCACATACAAGACACCAAAATTAGGAGCCTGGCTTAGCACCAGAGAAGCTTCTAGACCCCTAAGGCCACTAGCAATGTCAGCCAGCTCCCATTCCACCCCCTCAACATACCACCAGACATGAAGGTCTCCGGTGGGCCTCAAGGCAACAGCAGTGCAGCACCAGGTAAACAACTAGAGCCTGTAGCCCCTGGCACAAGAAGCCTGAGACAGTGCCCCTTAGAGATAGAGCCAAGATGGCAGAGTAAAAGCAGAGACTCACCTGAACTCTCCCTCAAACCCCTCCAAATACCTTTAAATAATGACTCTAACCACATTCTAGAACAGCAGAACCCACAAAAAGAAAGAGAGAAACAGTTTCCCAGCACAAGACAAATTAGAAAGTCAGCAGGAAAGGTCTGTTGCCCCAGGGTAAGAGATCACAGTCCAGCACGGGTTTGCCAGCACAGACCGGACCCCAGCAAATCTAGAACAGGCCTCAGTGCAATTGAATTAGTGGCAGTTTCCAGACCTCTCAGTTCACAGATGGTGAGGGGATAAGATAAGTAGTCAGAAGGAGATTTACAGGGATCCGTTTGCTGGCACCAGGGGCAGGACTCTGTGGCATTGCCTATGCTTGGATCTGAGTCGCAGTCCTGGGTCTTAGTCCCAGTGTGAGGAGAAGCACTAGCACAGCAGAGCTTGTGGCTACAGGGGAGCCAAGACCCTAGTCACAGTTCCAGGGTTGAAAAGAATGCTTGTGGTTGCTCACAAACAAGTTCACAGTTCAGTAGAGTAGTAAACACACCTCTCTTTAGTTCATACCAGCATGGAAGAGGCAACAACTTACAAGTCTCCAGAATTATGTCTGAAAACAGTAGCACAAAAATCCTGAAGCTTGGGACAGTGCCCCCTCCATTTGGGAAGCATAGCCCCACTTTGGCATAGAGTTTAAAGTTAAGAAATAGGAAAATGAGCAAAAAAACAGAAAAAAAAATTCTGACCATAGAAAGTTAATATGGTGACAAGGAAGATCAGAAGAAAATTCAGAAGAAAACAATAAAGTGAAAACCCCTGCATCCAAAGAAAAAATATGAATTAGTTTCAGCCCATGGAAGAGCTCAAGAAGGATTTTAAAAATCAAGTATGAGAACTAGAGGAAAAATTGAGAAATGAGAGTAGATCAAGAAAATCATGAAAAAAGAGTCAACAGCTTGGTAAAAGAGGCACAAAAATACTGAAGAAAATATCCTAAAAAACAGAGTAGGCCAAATGGTAAAAGAGACTGTGCCCCTTACACCCTAGGTCCAGAGCTCAAATTTAAAAGAAAGGAAAAAAGCCAAAAAAGATGAGGAAAAAAGACCAAAAAAAATTTTATGATAGAAAGTTATGGTGACAAGGAAGATTAAGACAAAACTTAGAAAAGGACAACAATGTGAAAATACCTACAGGCAAAATTCCAAAGAAAAATGGGAAGTGGTCTTAAGCCCAGAAAGAACTTATAGAAGATCTCAAAAAGAAGCTTAAAATCATATAGGAAAGGTAGAAGAAAAATTGGGGAAAGAAATGAGAGTGATGCAAGAGAATTATGAAAAAAAAGTCAACAGCTTAGAAAAAGAAAACAATTGCTTAAAAAGTAGAATTGGCCAAAAGGAAAAGGATATACAAAAATCCGCTGAAGAAAACAACTCTTTAAAAATATAATTGGCCAAACAGAAAAGAAAGCGCAAATGTTAACTGAGGAAAATAATTCCTTAATAGTTAGAATTGGGCAAGTAGAAGAAAATGACTCTTTGAGACATCAAGAATCAATCAAACAAATTTGAAAGAATGAAAAAATCAAACATGTAAAATACCTCAAAGGAAAAAATAACTGACGTGGAAAATAGATCCAGGACAGACAATATCAGAATCATTGGGCTACATGAAAGCCGTAATCAAGAGGAGGATCTTTCCTGGACAGGATCTTTCAAGAAATTATCAAGAAAAAATGCCCTGATATCCTAGAGCAAGAGGGCAAAGTAGTCATTGAAAGAATCCACCGATCACCTCAGGACAGACATCCCCAAATTAAAACACCCAGGAAAATTATAGTTAAATTTCATAACAATCAGGTCAAGGAAAATTATTGAAAGTGGCCAGAAAGAAATGATTCAAGTATTGGGAAGCCACAATCAGTATTTCATAAGGATTAGCAGCTACAACATTAAAGGATCAGAGTTCATGCAACATGATATGCCAGAAGAAAAAAAAAGTGAATTACAACCAAGAATCACTTACCCAGCAAAGTTAAGCATAATTCATCAAGGGGAAAATGGTCATTCATTACAATGAAAGTTTTCAAACTTTCATTAAGAAAGGAACAGAATAAACCCAAAGTTTGATCTCCAATATCAAGACCCAAGAGAAGCACAAATAGGTAAAAAGGGAAAAGAAAAAATAAGGGATTCAATAGAGATAAAGTGTTTACATCCCTACATGGGAAGATTATACTTGTAATTCTTAAAAATTGTACCACTAATAGTACAGCTAGAAGGAATGTACATAGACAGAGGGTATGACAGAAAGTACAAGTATAAGGTGAATTTGAAGGAGTAATATAAAAAAATAAAGGGTCAGAAAGAGGAGTACAAAGGGTGCAGAAGGAAGGGAGAGGTAGAATGGGGTAAATTATTTCACATGAAAAGGAATGAAAAACCTATTACAGTGGAGGGGAAGATGGGAGGGAGGGGAATGGGTATCACTTGAACCTTACTTTCATTAGTGTTGACTCAAAGAAGGAATAATATACACAATCAATTGAATATAGAAATCTATCCTACTCAACAGGGAAGAACAAGGAGAGGAGATCAAGTAAAGGGGTGGGGGGATTGACAGAAGGGAGGGCAGATTGGGGGAGGTGGTAGATGAAGTAAAACACTGGTGAGGGGGATAAAGGTGAAAGGAGAGAGTGGATAGACAGCAGGAAGATTATGATGGAGGGAATTACACAGTTAATAGTCATAACTGAGAATGTGAATGGGATGAGCTTTCCCATGAAATGTAAGTAGATAACACAGTGGATCAAAAACCAGAATCCTATAATATGTTGTTTACCAGAAACACACTTGAAGCAGAGAGACCCACACAGAGTAAAAGTAAGGGAGTGGAGCAGAATCTATTATGTTTCAACTGAAACAAAAAAGCAAGGGTAGCAATCCTGATCTCAAAGTAAAGGCAAAAATAGTTCTAATTAAAAGAGATGAGGAAGGAAACTACATCTTGTTAAAAGGTACCATAGACAATGAAGTAATATCAGTACTAAACTTATATGCACCAAATGGTATAGCATCTGAATTCTTAAAGGAGAAATTAAGTGAGTTACAAGAAGAAATAAATAACAAATCTATAACAGTGGGAGACCTCAACTGTCCCTCGTAGAACTCGATAAATCCAACCAAAAAAAATAAGAAAAAAGCTAAGAATTTAAATAGAATATTAGAAGAGTTAGATATGACAAACTTTGGAGAAAATGGAATGAGAACAGAAGGGAATATATCTTTGTCTCAGCAGCACATGACCCCTACACTAAAAAGAATCACATAATAGGGCATTAAAAACTTCAAGTAAAAAATCAGAAATAGTAAATATATCCTTTTTGGATCATAATGTAATGAAAATTATATTTAAGAAATGGCAGTGGAAAGATAGATTAAAAATTAATTGGAAACTAAATAATCTACGCCTAAAGAATAAATGGGTCCATGAACAAATCACACCAACAATCAATAATTTCATTAAAGAGAATGACAACAATGCAACATCATACCAAAATTTATGGGATGTAGCCAAAGCAGTACTTAGGGGAAAATTTATTTCTCTAAATTCTTACATCAAGAAAATAAAAAAAAAAGTATCAATGAATTTGACATGCAGGCCTCCCCTCAAAATACTAGGAAAGAACAAATTCAAAATCCCCAATTCAGCACCAAATTGGAAATTCTGAAAATCGAAGATGACAGTAATGAGATTGAAAGATTAAAAAAAATGCTATTGAGCTAAACAAATAAATCGAGGAGATGGTTTTATGAAAAAACACAGAGTTAGAGAAGCCATTGGTTAATTTGACCAAAAAAAAAGAAAGAAGAAATCAAAATATCCAGTATCAAAAATGAAAAGGGAGAAATCACTACCAATGAAGAAGAAATCAAAGCTATTATTAGGAAATATTGTGTGCAATTATATGCCAATAAATCTGGCAATCTGAGTGAAATCAATGAATCTTTATGAAAATATAAATTGCCCACATTAACAGATGAGGAAATAGAATGCCCAAATAACCTTATTTAAGAAAAAGAAATTGAAAAAGCCAGTAATGAACTCCTTAAGAAAAAATCCCTAGGGCCAGATGGATTCACAAATGAATTCTAACAAACATTTAAAGAACAATTAGTTCTAATACTATAGAAACTATTTGGAAAAAATAGGCAGCATCCTACCAAACTAATTTATGACTCAAATATGGTGCTGATACCTACACCAGGAAGAGCTAAAGCAGAAAAAAGAAATTATAGACCAATACCCCTAATGAATATTGATGCAAGTATTTTGAACATAATACTAGCAAGGTGATTATAGCAATATATCACAAGGATTATACGCTATTGCCAGGTGGGATTTATACCAGGAATGCATGGTTGATTCAGTATTGGGGAAACTATTAACATAATCATCATAACAAAACCAAGATAAATCATGTGATTATCCCAATAGATGCTGAAAAAGCTTCTGGTAAAACACAGAACCCATTCCTACTAGAGAGCATAGGAATAGAGGGAGTGTACCTTAAAATAAGTAGTATCTATCTAAAACCATCAGCAAACATTGTCTGTAAGGAGGATAAGCTAGAAGTCTTCCTAATGGGATCAGGGGTGAACCAAGGATGCCCATTATCACCACTATTATTTAATATAACACTAGAAATGTTAGCTATAGCAATAAGAGAAGAAAAAGAAATTGAAGGAATTAGAATAGGCAATAGAAAAAACAAAAGTATCAATCTTTACAGATGACATGATGGTATAGTTAGAAAACCCTAGAGCATCAACTAAAAAATTACTTGAAATAATTAACAACTTTAGCAAAGTTGCAGGATATTAGATAAACTTACATAAATCATCAGCATTTCCATACATAACCAAAAAAGCTCAAAGGCAAGACATAGAAAGAGAAATTCCATTTAAAATAACTGTAGACAATATAAAATACTTTGGAGTCTACCTGCCAAGACAAACCTAGGAACTATATGAACACAATTATAAAACACTTTTTCATACAAATAGTCAGTTCTAAATAATTGGAAAAATATCAGTTGCTCATGGGTAGGCTGAGCCAATGCAATAAAAATGATGGTTCTGCCTAAACTAATTTACTTACTCAGTGCCATATCAATCAAACTACCAAAAATTATTTGATAGAGCTAGAAAAAAATTACAACAAAATTCATCTGGAAAAACAAAAGATCCAGAATACCAAGGGAATTAATGAAAAAAAAATAAAAGAAAGGTACCTTAGCAATACCAGATCTCAAACTATATAAAAAACAGTAATCATCCAAACTTTTTGGTACTGGCCAAGAAACAAAGTGGTGAATCACTTGAATAGATTAGGTATACAAGAAGCAGTAGTCAAAGGCTATAGTAACCTAGTATTTGAGAAACCCAAAAGTCCTAGGCTTTGGGATAAAAACTCACCATTTGACAAAAACTGCTGGGAAAACTGGAAAACAATAGGACAAAAATTAAGTGTAGGCCCATGTCTCACACTGAATACCAATATAAGGTCAAAATGGGCACATGATTTAGACATAACGAGTGACACTATAAGCAAATTAGAAGAGCAAGGAATAGTCTACCTTCCAGATCTATGGGGAAGGGAAAAATTCACGAAAAAACAAGAGAGAACATTATGAAATATAAAATAGAAAATTTTTATTATATCCAAATAAAAAGCTTTTGTACAAACAAAACTAATGTAACCAAGATTATAAGGAAAGGAGAAAGCTGGAAAACAATCTTTATAACAAGTGCATCTGATAAAGACCTCATTTCTCAAATATATAGAAAAATGAGTCAAATATATCAGCATAATCCATGTAATCCATTGCCCAATTGATAAAAGATCAAAGGATATGAACAGGATGTTTTTAGATGAAAAAATCAAAGCTATCTATAGGTATATGAAGAAATGCTCTAAATAATTACTGATTAGAGAAATTCAAACTCAAACAAGTCTGGGGTATCATCTCACACCTACCATATTGGCTAATATGACAAAAAAAGGAAAATAATAAATGCTGGGGAAGATGTAGTAAAATTGGGATACAACTGCACTGTTGGTGGAGTTGTGAACCAATCCAACAATTCTGGAGAGCAAATTGGAACTATGCCCAAAGGGCAACTGGACTGTGCATACCCTTTGATCCAGCAATACTACTACTATGTATGTATCCTAAAGAGATCATAAAAAAGAGAAAAGGCCTTACATGTACAAAAATATTTATAGAAGCCATTTCATGTGGGCGAAATATTGGAGAATGAGTGGATGCCCATCAATTGGGAATGGTTGAACAAGCTGTGGTATATGAATGTAATGGAATACTATTGTGCAGTAAGAAAAGATGGACAGGCAGATTTCAGAAAAACCTGGAAAAAGACTTGCAGGAATTAATGCAAAGTGAAATGAGGAGAACCAGGAAAGCATTGTACACAATATCACCAACATTTTTTGATGACCAACAATGAATGACTCAACCCTTCTCAGTAATACATTGATCCAAGACAATTACAAAGGACTCATGAAGAAAAATGCTATTCACATTGGAGCATATTTTGCACTTATATCTTTTTTTTCATTTTTTCTTTCTGATCTGTTCCTTCTTTCACTACTAATATAGAAATATGTTTTACATGATAACACATAGATAACCCATATCCAATTGCCTACCATTTTCAGAATTGAAGAAAGAAGAAAAATTCAAAACTCAAAAAATTGTAAAAATGAATGATAAAAATTGTCTTGATGTGTAATTGGGAAAAAATACTATTTAAAAAAGAGATGAAGTTGAATCTGTCTGTGTTCTCAAAATTTTTATCACCGGAGATCAACCAACCTGAAAAGGCTTTAAGTACCAACTCTATAATAAATTACACATGTATCATCTAAAGACCTTTGTGGTCATCATCAGAAGTTTGCCTCAAGGGTGATAAATTTTTTGGCAACGACCAATCACAATGATGTTTGTTTGGTTATATTTCTTTTCAAGAACATAAGAGAACTTTGACCCAAGGGATAGGTAGAAATCTTCAGAGTCTTATCACTATCATATTGAAACCTCCCCACTGGAACTGGCTTTCATTGTAAGAGAGTAGCAAATAAGTCAGGTATTGGTGTCAGAAGTTTGGTGTTATGAAATAAGCCTAAAAAAGAATATCCTGTTTTCCTTCCCCACCCATGGGGTGGTATGTATCTAGGGAATTTCCTCTTCAGTCCAAAGCCTAGAACTAACTGTCCAGCCAGAATTCTTTCTTGGTGACTTCTTTGTCCATGGAGCCCAGGTGCATAATTTCCAGGTTTTATTGTGGTCATTTCTCTGTTGTTGAAAGCTATGGCTGGGCAATTACCCTGACATAATTAGCACCATTGTCCTTTGACCTGAAAAACAAATTCTGAGATATGTCCTGGCATTTCCAAAATATCAATTATATATGCACATATATATGTGTGTGTATACATATATATATATACATATGTATGTACATATACATATAGGTGTATATATACATGAATTGTATATATATACACATATATACATACATACATATACATATGTATGTATGTATGCATGCATTCATGCATGCAAAACCCTGAGTAACAATCTTGGATAAGCTGTATTTTATACATCTATAAAGTAGGCCTAATAATATTGTCACTCTCTGTCCCAGAATATTTTTATTGCAATCCAGTGACATTATGTATGTTTGATAATTTATAAACTTGAAAGCACTATGAAAATGAAAGTTGATATTCTGGCCTGGAAGCTGCCTTATTTTATTTATGTAATTACAGACCACACCCAATACAGACTTGTGAAAATATTAGGTCTACTATGTGGCCACATGATAAACACTCACCAGTAACTGGTGATTTTAGAATATGAGTGGGAAAACAATTGGTTACAAAATGTTTTTACAATTTGTAAAAAGTGTCAAATGATTAAAAACTCCATTTTGCTTCAATGAAAAAGTGCTGTAGTACTTAGTACTTATTATTTTAAAGTCTTATAAGGGATCTAAAAGATGGTAGAAAATGTTTTCTCAATCAGTGCAAGATCAATAAGATGAATGTTTCTAATTAGAATTCTTATTATGAAGCTTAAGCCCAAATAAGCATTCCTTAGACAAATTAAACTTTCTTTAAATTAGACATAAACTTTGAACTTAAATGTCTATAAACATTTTCAATCATTAATTCATTTCCTTGATTAAAGACCTTTGTTTTGAGATTTTTTTATCTAGGTTTTGTGAATGCTAAACCATTTTGGTGACATATCGAGCAAGAAGAGTTAGCACTAGAAAAATTTTTGAAATAGGCAAAGTTTATACATTCTTCCACACCTCTTTTCAGTATCTTTTCCTCCTTCCAATAAGCTTCTCCCTCCCCCCAAGTAAATGCATTCAAAGGAGTACTGGATTTGGAATCAGACGACCTGGCTTGAAATTCTGGCTCTTCTACTTACTAACTGTGTGACTTGGAAAAGTTATTTTGAACCTCCATCTCCTCATTTGTAAAAGAAAGAGATTGGACTGGATGACCTTTAAGGTTCCATTCTTCTCTAAATCTCAAAGTCTATAAATGTACATGGCAATCTACCATGGGAATAGGATATCACTTATCTTTTTATTAATTTATTTATTTTTAGTTTCAACATTCATTTCCACATGATTTTGAGTTACAAATTTTGTCCCCATCTCTCCCCTCCCCCCACCCCAAGACTGCATGCATTCTGATAATCCCTTTCCCCAATCTGTCCTCCCATCTATCAACACCTCCCTTCTCTTATCCTCTTCCTTTCTATTTTCCTGTAGTGTAAGATAAATTTCTATACCCCATTGCCTGTATATCTTATTTCCCAGTTGCATGTAAAAACAATTTTAACATTTATTTTTAAAACTTTGAGTTCCACATTTTCTCCCTTCTTCTCTCCTCACCCACCCTCACTGAGAAGGCAAGAAATTTGATATAGGTTATAGATATGTAGTCACGCAAAACACTTCCATAATAGTCATGTTGTAAGATACTAACTATATTTCCCTCCAATCTATCCCACCCCCCATTTATTCCATTCTCTGCTTTAACCCTGTCCCTCCTCCATAGTGTTTGCTTCTGATTACCCCTCTCCCATTTGCCCTCCCTTCTATCATTTCCTCCCTCTTTTATCCCCTTCCCCCCAAAAGAGATTATTATACCCAATTGAGTGTATATATTATTCCCTCCTTAAGCCAAATCCAATTGGACTAAGGTTCACTCATTCTCTCTCACCTCTACTCTCTTCAACTCCACTGCAAAACTTTTTTCTTGTTTCTTTTGTGTGAGATAATTTACCCCATTCTACCTCTCCTTTTCTCCTTCTCTCAGTACATTCCTCTCTCACCCCTTAATTTTATTTTTAGATACCATTCCTTCATATTCAACTCACCCTGTGCCCTCTGTGTGTGTATATACACACATGTATATATATATATATATGCACATACATATATGTGTGTGTCTGTATATGTATATATGTGTATATATGTGTGTATGTATATGTATATATGAATGTATATATTCCATCCAATTCCCCTAATACTGAGAAAGGTCTCATGAATTACAAATATTATCTTTCCATGTAGGTATGTAAACAGTTCAACTTTAATAAGTCCCTTATGATTTCTCTTTCCTGTTTACCTTTTTCATGTTTCTCTTGAGTCTTTTCTATCCAGCTCTGGTCTTTTCATCAAGAATGTTTGAAAGTCCTCTATTTCATTGAATGCCCATTTTTCTCTCTGAATTATTGTACTCAGTTTTGCTGGGCAGGTGATTCCCAATTTCAATCCTAGATCCTTTGACCTCTAGAATATCATATTCTAAGCCCTCTAATTACCCTTAAGGTAGAAGCTGCTAAATCTTGTGTTACCCTGATTGAGTTTCCACAATACTCAAATTATTGCTTTCTGGCTGCTTGCAATATTTTCTCCTTGCCCTGGGAACACTGGTTTGGCTACAATATTCCTAGGAGTTTTATTTTGGGGATCTCTTTCAGGAGGTAATTGGTGGATTCTTTCAATTTCTATTTTACCCTCTGGTTCCAGAATATCAGGGCAGTTTTCCTTGATTATTTTTTGAAAGATGGTTCCTAGGCTCTTTTTTTTTTTTGATTGTGGCTTTCAAGTAGTCCAATCATTTTTAAATTATGTCTCCTGGATCTTTTTTCTAGGTCAGTTCCTTTTCCAGTGAGATGTTTCACATTTTCTAATATTTTTTCATTCTTTTCATTTCGTTTTATAATTTCTTGATTTCTTATAGTCATTACCTTCTATTTGCTACATTCTAATTTTTAGAGTTATTGTCCTCAGTGAGCTTTTGGACCTCCTTTTCCATTTGGCCAGTTCTGCTTTTTAAGGCATTCTTCTCCTCATTGGACTTCTTTTACCATTTGGGTTAATCTATTTTTAAGGTGTTATCTCTTCAGCATTTTTTGGGTATGCTTTAGTAAGCTGTTGACCACTTTTTAATGATTTTCTTGCATGGCTCTCATTTATCTTCCCAGTTTTCCTTCTACTTCTCTACTTGATTTTCAAAATCTTTTTTTGAGTTATTCTCTGGCCTGTGACCAATTCATATTTTTCTTGGAGACTTTGGATATAGGAGCTTTTATTTTGTTGTCTTCTTCTGATTGTATGTTTTGATCTACCTTGTCACCAAAGTAAGATTCTATAGTTTGATTTTTTCCTGGCTGTTTGCTCATTTTCTCAGCCAATTACTTTACTTTTTAGGTCTTCATTAAGGTAGGACTCTGCTTCCAGTGTGGAGGTGTTCTGTCCCATGCTTCAGGGTTTTGTGCAACTGTTTTCAGAGATACTTTTACAGACCTGTAAATTTTCAGTTCCTCAGAGGTAGTATGATCAAAGAAGTGTTTACTCCTCTCCTGGCCTGTGCTCTGGTCGGTGAGTGACCACAAGCACTCTTTTCTGTCTTGGAACTGTGAGGAGGATTTCCTCTCCACCACTGCCACATGGTCCACCATAGCAGCACTTTTCTTCACCCCCAGAACACAACCCAGGACTGCAGCGTAGATCTAAGCACACACAAAGCAATAGAATCCTACCTCAGCACCAGACAAATGATCCCTGCAATCTCCCTCTGATCTGCTGTTCAATCTCCCCACTGTCTGTGGGCTGAGAGCTCTAGAAACAGCTGCTGCTGCCTCCACTACTCCAGTGCTGGGGCCTGAATACACTCCTCTCTCACTCAGGTGCAACAGACCTTTCCTCTTGACCTCCTAAGTTGTATTTGGTGTTTGTTGGTTGAGAAGTCTAGAAACCACCACAACTGCCAGTGATTCAGTCCCTGGAGGTCTGCTCCAGGTTTTCTGGGGCCCAGTCAGGGCTTGTGTGGCCCATGCTGGACTATGCTCCTCTCAGACTGGTTTCAACAGACCTTCCCTGTTGACCTTAAAGGTTGTCTTAGTCTGGAAATTTGTTTCACTCTGTCATTTTGTGGGTTCTGTAGCTCTAGAATTTGCTTAGAGTCATTTTTACAGGTTTGTGGAGGGATTTGGGGGAGACCTGAAGGAAGTCCCTGCTTTTATTCTGCCATCTTGGCTCCACCCTCAGAATATCATTTATCTGCTGAGTTTACCCACTTCACGACCTCACATTCCTGTACCTGTTTCTCTTACTTTACCCCTACAAATTCCCAGTGTAGCAAAATGGGTATCTCATACAGGTTAAATTAATTCTCCAAAGCAGATGAATTCCCACCATGGAACCCACAACTTAATATATTACCTTCTTGATTACCCAATTACCTTTGTATCTTTCTTCGTTCTTCCTTACTGCTTTGGGAATTTTTACTATATTTATTCCATGTAGATGACCTTGGGGGCTTGGAGACTTTGTCAGTAAAATATATCTGGCAGATTGCTCCAAGCTGAAAAGGCTTCAGGTCTAGCCGGGGTGACTACTTTCCTGCTTTCCATAAGTATAGAGAAAACTACTAAGAATTTAGTGATTTTGGATTTACAAAGTACTTAATATATGTATAATCTATTTACTAATTAGGTATTCTCTCCCACGTTTGGAGTGTTGTCTGAAGTGTAGAAGGTTTTTGAAAAAAACTGCAAAGGAAAACATGGACCAAACTTGCAAATATATAATACTAAAAGGAATCCTGAGAATATGAAGGAATTAGAAGTCATTTAGAGCAAGGCTTTCCCTCTAGAATTCTAAATAAACAAGTACAATGAGCAAAAATGAATCAAATGCAACAAGCAAAAGAAGAAAAGTGAACGGGCTCATCCTGAGGTAATTCAAATAGAAAAAAGAAAAAAAGTGCCAGTTTACCAAACTAATGACTTCTAGTGTTTTCTCAGCTCCACTGGCCTACTTGTGGTTCTTTGTACACAATACTCTACCTTCTGGCTAAATACATTTGCTCTGTTTTTCCCCCATGCCTCGAATGCTGTATCTCCTTACTTCGATCTCATAGTATCCAATGTTTCCTTCAAGACTCATCTCAAATCATAACTTCTTCAGGTTTCCCCCTTCCTGTTGAGGGAGGCAGCCTTAGTACCTTTAATCTTAAAGGATTGCCTTCTATATTTTTTATATATTTTGTTTCTACATAATTTTTACATATTTTCTTCCTCATTAAAATGTGAGCTCCCTAAGGGCAAGGGAAGTGTTTTTGTGTCTTTTTATTACCTGTATTTAGCACAGTGCCTGGCAAATATAACTGCTTAATACATTCTTGTTGTCTGGCTGATTGTCATTCAGTCTCCATCCATCGATCCTTTGCCCTTGGCCATATTGACCAGGGTCATTCCTCATGGAAGTGGAACTTTTGCACATCAGCTTGGTTCTGATCTCAATCAGTCTCTCCATCTGCCTTTGCCCTCTCCTATTCCCCATACACATATACAAAACCTATGGCTGCTTTGTGCCTACAGTTCAGGGGCTTCAGTTTTTGGCAGGTTCAGGCTGATGATTCAGACCCAGGCCAAGGCTCAAGAATCATTTATTAAGTGTCTAATGAGTGCCAGGTATTGTATTAGGTACTGAGGATATAAAGGAAAAGTGAAATAATTCTTGTCCTCAAATGGCTTACATTTTATGGGAAATAAACACACACATATGTACATATATACATATATATATATATTCAAAATATAGATAAAATGAATACAAGGCAATTGATGGGAAAAAGAAGACTTTAGCAGCTGGGGACAGGTATCTGGAAAGATTTTATGTACAAGGTAGTATTTGCACTGAACTTTTAAGGGACCTAGAAAATCTAAGTGAAAGTGAAGAGGGAGTACATTTTAGCCAATGGGGATGTTTCTGAAAGGGAATAAAGACAGTATATCCTATGTGAATAATACCAATAAGACTAGTTTGGTTAGGTTGTAGAGTCTGTGAAGACTTGTAATATATAGTTAGGATGGAAAAGTAGACTAGAATCAGATTATAAAGGGCTCTAGATTCCAAACAAAGGAGTTTATATTTGATTCTAGAAATAGCAAGGAACAGCAGGAGCTTATTCATGAGGGGACCCATGTTCAATGGGTCAAACCATTGAACATGATCTAACAGTTGTAGCAAAGTGAAATAGAGAAACATGAAACCAATGCCTGGGAGCACATCTAAGAGAAAAATGGGTTGGATAAAGAAGCCTGGGAGACAAGATTGGAGGGTGGAGAAAAACAGAATTATAATACTATAACAACAATGTTGCTAGCAGCTGCTGTGGGGGTGTAAGACCAATAACACCAACACAGAGGAGGACTGCTAGCATGGGTTCTTTGATCTGCTTTTCTAAGGAAATCAACTTTAAGGGATTAACAGTCTCAGTTCAATTAAACATACATATATCATTCACTTAGTTCAGGGGAAAAAGCCAGCACCTTGAAGTTTAGAGAGAATACAAACAGAAATTACAAGTATGTATTATATAAACAGAGCAAATAAACACAAATCAGTTTATCCATAGCAATACATAATTACCAGAGAGAAGCACCAACATCTGGGTTTTCAAAAGGGTAGGGGTAGCTATCCAGAGTCTTGTCTCCCAAATCACCAACACTCTTCCAATGAGTGTGCCCCCAAAGACAAGCCACCAACCTCGGAGTTTTTATACCCTGTTCAGGGCCCTGAGGGCTCAGAGCCTACTTAGCAAAAAGGTGAGGGCCTGTGGCCTCACACCTAGTTGGTGAAAGGGTGTGGGCCTGCCTCTAATCAGGCCTCCATTTGTTGGCCCCACCTGAGGCATATTCAATGGGAAGGAATGATCCTTCACTTAAAGATTGTCCATACAAATACTCATTATAAATGTTTAATACAAAACATGAAGAAGTAAGGAGCCAATTGAACTAGATAGCAAAAGGTATAGAGACTCAATTCCACAGCCTTCTAAGAATATTATAGACAGCAATGTCTTGGGAGACTCACCTCCAGTCCCTTCACTAGCAGCCTCTTTGTAATCTTAGATTGAATTGAAGAAAGTCAGTTGTAGGCTAATAGAGCCCAATAAAGTGAGCATTTCATGTGTTAATTTTTCAGAGATGACCTACTTTAGTGTTCAAAGTAGTCAGCCTCTCTCCTTCAGAAAACCAGATCTCTCTTAAATCTGGCTCTTCAGGAGAATTAAGAACAAGAAGCACCAGAACACTCACAAAGACACCATAGAAAGATAAGCAGAGTGATTGAGAAAGACTGAAACAAGGGAACAAACATCCAAACAAAGGTTCTTCTCGTGGATAAGGATTTTGTAAAAAAAATGTATTCGGTCAAAAATCTTTTGAAAAAGGTGAAAGTTCACAACAAAGTCTTTAAGGCCCACTGAAAAAAAAAACAATGGACCAATTCTAAGAACTTTCAAAATGTTTCAGAAGATCGATGAATTTAAGTCAAAAGGTCAAAGAAATGAGGAAAGAAATTTGAGCTCTTAAGGGGAAAAACAATCAATTTAGGTCTATATAATTATTTTAAGTCATTGTAAGCAATGTTACTTTCCCTCATACTATATATACTTAATTCAGTTCTTCAAGGATCTGAATCATACATTATGAATGTGGGAAGTAAAGTATGTCATGGTCCTTCAAGAATACTAAAGGGCAGAATGCATTGAGGCAGATGAGACTGAAAGGTGGGTGGTTTTTGTTTTCTTTTGTTTTAATTTTTCTTTTTTTTTTTGCTATATTAGAGAAAAGAGAAGGATCCTAGAGCAGAAAGGACCATGGCTGTAGGTGGAGGAGATGATGATAAGGATATATAGTTACCCAATTCTGATTTTTCTTCTGTTTTCTCTGCCCCTGAAATAATTTTTAAAATGTAGAATGGTAATGAATAATCACAAGCTGATACCCAAGATAGGTAAGGCTATGCATAGTGGGAAAGTACTTTGGGCAGAGTGTGTATTAATTTTGTTGGACTTATTTGTCATAGGGAAGGGATTTTTTTTTGAGTAGATAATTATGAAGATAGTGAAGTGATAGTGATAGTGAGGCAAGAAAAGAACATCAATAAAGTATAGAAAAAATATATACAAATAAGCAGAAGGAAGTCCAAAAGAGGACAAAGGCAAGTAGAGAGTGTCAGTTTTATCATGGTCAATTAAACATAAACTTTTAAAAAAAAGTTGTATGTAATAGAACTTCACAATCTACTTTAATTCTTCTTTGTAATCCCAATGTTCATGTTTGTTAATGTAATGGCAAGCAAAATGGGACTTTTTGCTGTTTTTTTTTTTTTTTTTGGAGTGCTTCTCAACATTATGGCAATCAAGTGTCTTTGACTGAGTCTTGAGTTTGTTTGAATCAAGAGTCTTTGATTGGATCTAGCATCTTTGATGATCTGCTTAAGTCACAAGAAAGCCTAAGTTACATGACGTTGAGTCACATGGTTGTGACGCCCTCTGTGGGCTGACCCTGAAGAAGTGAATGTACACTCTGAGGTTAGCATTTTGCTTTGGGGCTCACTCTTTGGAAGAGTTTTTGTGCGATTTGGCCAGACGAGACTCTGGGGAGCTATTGAGAACCCCTCTGGGGGTGGAGCCAAGATGGGGGCTGGAAAGCAGGGACTTGCCTAGGGCTCTCCCCCAGGACCCTACAAACACCAATAAAAAATGGCTCTGAACAAATTCTAGAATTGCAAAACCCACAAAATTCCTGAGGGAAGCAGGGCTTCAGCACAGGACAACCTGGATGGTCTATGGGTAAGGTCTATCATCGTACGGAGGCGGCAGCAGAGCAGAGCAGAGTTCAGTGTAGACTGCGCCTGGACCAACCAGACTGGGAGCCAGGCAGAACAGACCCTGAATCAGTGAGCTGTGGCAGTTACCAAACTTCTCAACCCATAAACACCAAAGACAAAGAAGGTGAGTGGAGAAAAACTGGGGGGACAGAGTGAAAGGAGTTTGCAGTTTAGCCACCAGCCCTGGAGGCAGCAGAGGTAGTGTAGCTACAGAACTACAGCTGCAGTTGCTTTAGGCCCCAGGCCCACCTGGTAGGAGGAAATAAGTGGAGGATCAGAGTGGGAGTGCAGAGCCTGCTCAGATCTCAGTTGCGGTCCAAGTTGGCGTTTCTTGGGGGAGGAGGAGTGCTGGCGTGGCACAGCTTGCTGTATAGAAATAGCTCTGAAAACAACAGTGCAACCCCAGAAGCTTGGGACAAAGTACTCCATGTTCTACAAGCAGTCATATCCCCATGAAAAACTCAAGAGTCAAGTACTAGGCTGGGAACATGGCCAGGCAGCAAAGACAGACTCAGATTCAGACTCAGACTTTGGAATCTTTCTTTGGTGACAAAGAAAACCAAAACATACAGCAAGAAGAAGTCAACAAAGTCAAAGGGCCTACATCAAAAGCCTCCAAGAAAAACATGAACTGATCTCAGGCCATGGAAGAGCTCAAAAAGGATTTGGAAAAGCAAGTTAGAGAAGTAGAGAAAATTTGGGAAGAGAAAGGAGAGTGATGTGAGAAAACCATGAAAAACAAGTCAAGGACTTGTTAAAGGAGACCCAACAAAATACTGAAGAAAACAACACCTTAAAAAATAGGCTAACTCAAATGTCAAAAGAGCTCCAAAAAGCCAATGAAGAGAAGAATGCCTTGAAAGGTAGAATTAACCAAATGGAAAAGGAGTTCCAAAAGACCACTGAAGGAAATACTACCTTAAAAATTAGATTGGAGCAAGTGGAAGCTAGGAATTTAATGAGGAATCAAGATACTATAAAACAGAACCAAAGGAATGAAAAAGTCAAAGACAATGTGAAATATCTCATTGGAAAAACCGCTGACCTGAAAAATAGATCCAGGAGAGAAAATTTAAAAATCACTGGACTACCTGAAAGCAATGATCAAAAAAAGAGCCTAGATCTCATCTTTCAAGAAATTATCAAGGAGAATTGCCCTAATATTCTAGAACCAGAGGGTAAAATAGAAATTGAAAGAATCCACCTATCGCTTCCTGAAAAAGATCCCAAAAAGAAAACTGGGAATATTGTTGCCAAATTCCAGAGCTCCCAGATCAAGGAGAAAATACTGCAAACAGCCAGAAGGAAACAATTCGAGTATTGTGAAAATGCAATCAGGATAACACAAGATCTAGCAGCTTCTACATTAAGGGATCGAAGGGCTTGGAATATTCCAAGAGGTATTCCAGAGGTCAATGGAGCTAGGATTAAAACCAAGAATCACCCACCCAGCAAAACTGAGTATCATGCTCCAAGGCAAAATATGGATTTTCAATAAAATAGAGCACTTTCAAGCTTTCTCAGTGAAAAGACCAGAGTTGAATAGAAAATTTGACTTTCAAACACAAGAATCAATAGAAGCATGAAAAGGTAAACAAGAAAGAGAAATCAGAAGGGACTTACTAAAGTTGAACTGTTTTGTTTACATTCCTGCAAGGAAAGATGATGTGTAGAATTCATCAGATCTCAGTATTAGGGTAGCTGAAGGGAATATACATACATACATACATATATATACACACACATACATACGTATATATGTGTGTGTATGTATATATATATATACATATATGCATATATATAATATATGTGTTTGTGTATATATATGAGATATGTGTGTGCGTGTGTGTGTGTGTGTGTGTGTGTGTGTATATATATACGTATATATATATATATGTATATATATATATATATATAGCAGTTCTGTTGGAAGGGAAGAGGGGGCAGGTGAGGGGGAATGAGTAAATCTTGATCTCATCTGAT
This sequence comes from Trichosurus vulpecula, assembly GCF_011100635.1. Classification (NCBI taxonomy): domain Eukaryota; kingdom Metazoa; phylum Chordata; class Mammalia; order Diprotodontia; family Phalangeridae; genus Trichosurus; species Trichosurus vulpecula. The sequence goes on along the minus strand of NC_050576.1, from coordinate 312,920,953 downwards.
TTGACCTGAGGAGGGAATAACATACACATTCAATTGGGTATCTTACCCAACAGGAAAGAAGGAGGAAGGAGATCAAAATGGGGGGATGATAGAAGGGAGGGCAAATAGGGGGAGGAGGTAATCAAAAGCAAACACTTTTGAACAGGGATAGGGTCAAGGGAGCAACTTGAATAAAAGCGGATAGCATAGGAAGGAGCAAAATATAGTTAGTCTTTCACAATGTGAGTATTGTGGAAGGGTTTTACATAATGATACACATGTGGCCTATGTTGAATTGCTTGCCTTCTTAGGGAGGGTGGGTGGGGAGGGAAGAGGGGAGAGAATTTGGAACTCAAAGTTTTAAAAGCAGATGTTAAAAAAAAGTTTTTGCATGCAACTAGGTAATAAGATATACAGGCAATGGGGCATAGAAATCTATTTTGCCCTACAAGAAAGAAAGGGAAAAGTGGATGGGGGGGAGTGGGGTAACAGAAGGGAGTGCTGACTGGGGAACAGGGCAATCAGAATTTATGTCATCTTAGAGTGGGGGGAAGGGTAGAAATTGGTAGAAAATGTGTACTTCAAACTCTTATGAAAATCAACGCTGAAAACTAAAAATATTAAATAAAGAAAAAAAAGATAAAGAAAGAAAAGAAGCCCCCTGCATTGAAAATGCAGATGTTGGTGCCTCTCTGCCTGGTGACTATGTATGCATTGCTATGGACAGACAGTTAGAAGCCCTGTCTGCTGTTTTGTGTTATATACTCTGTTCTTATAACTTCTGCTTGTAGTTTCTGTTTGTGTTTTCTCTGAAGTTGAGGATGCTTACTTTTTCCTCTGAACTTAGTGAATGATATATGTATGTTTAATTAAAGTGAAATTGTAGGGGGCAGAGCCAAGATGGCAGCTGGTAAGCAGGGACTAGAGTGAGCTCCGTACCCGAGTCCCTCCAAAAACCTATCAAAAATGGCTCTGAACCAATTCTAGAACGGCAGAACCCACAGAACAGCAGAGGGAAGCAGGGCTCCAGCCCAGGACAGCCTGGATGGTCTCTGGGTGAGGTCTATTCCACAAGGAGCTGGGAGCTGGGAGCTGGGAACAGAGTGGAGCAGAGCCCAGCCTGAGCGGCGTGGTCCATCCAGACCAGAAGCCAGGCGGAGGGGGCCCTAGCGCCCTGAATATGTGAGCTGCAGCAGTTACCAGACCCCTCGACCCACAAACACCAAAGACTGCGGAGAAGGTTAGTGGGAAAAGCTGCTGGAGTGGAAGGAGTTCGCGTTTCAGCTTCCAGCCCCGGGGGCAGTGGGAGGTGGGGCAGCTACAGCTGTTGTTACTTCCGGCTCCAAGCCCACCTGGTGGGAGGAATTAAGTGGCGGATCAGAGCAGGAGTGCAACAGCCTGCTGAAGATCTAAGCCCAGTTCGGGTTGGGGGTTCTTGGGGAAGGAGCAGTGCTGGTGTGGCAGAGCTGGCACCTCCCCCCCAAATGTGGAACATAGAACTCGTTAGTCTACAAGCAGTCATACCCCCCTGAAAAACTCAAAGGTCAAGTTAGTTGGTTGGGAATATGGCCAGGCAGCGAAAACGTGCCCAGATTCAGTCTCAGACTTTGGATTCTTTCTTTGGTGACAAAGAAGACCAAAACATACAGACAGAAGAAGACAACAAAGTCATAGAGCCTGCAACAAAAGCCTCCAAGAAAACATGAACTGGCCCCAGGCCATAGAAGAACTCAAAAGGATTTGGAAAAGCAAGTTAGAGAAGTAGAGGAAAAATTGGGAAGAGAAATGAGAAGGATGCGAGAAAACCATGAAAAACAAGTCAATGACTTGCTAAAGGACACCCAAAAAAATACTGAAAAATATACTGAAGAAAACAAAACCTTAAAAAACAGACTAACTCAAATGGCAAAAGAGCTCCAAAAAGCCAAGGAGGAGAAGAATGCCTTGAAAGGCAGAATTAGCCAAATGGAAAAGGAGGTCCAAAAGACCACTGAAGAAAATACTACTTTAAAAATTAGATTGGAGCAAGTAGAAGCTAGTGACTTTATGAGTAATCAAGGATATTATAAAACAGAACCAAAGGAATGAAAAAATGGAAGACAAGTGTGAAATATCTCCTTGGAAAAACCACTGACCTGGAAAACTAGATCCAGGAGAGATAATTTAAAAATTATTGGACTACCTGAAAGCCATGATCAAAAAAAGAGCCTAGATACCATCTTTCAAGAAATTATCAAGGAGAACTGCCCTGATATTCTAGAGCCACAGGGCAAAATAGAAATTGAAAGAATCCATCGATCGCCTCCTCAAATAGATCCCAAAAAGAAATCTCCTAGGAATATTGTCGCCAAATTTCAGAGCTCCCAGATCAAGGAGAAAATACTGCAAGCAGCCAGAAAGAAACAATTTGAGTATTGTGGACACCCAATCAGAATAACCCAAGATCTGGCAGCTTCTACATTAAGAGATTGAAGGGCTTGGAATGCGATATTCAGGAGGTCAATGGAGCTAGTATTAAAACCTAGAATCACCTACCCAGCAAAACTGAGTATCATGCTCCAAGGCAAAATATGGATTTTCAATAAAATAGAGGACTTTCAAGCTTTCTCAGTGAAAAGACCAGAACTGAATAGAAAATTTGACTTTCAAACACAAGAATCAAGAGAAGCATGAAAACGTAATCAAGAAACGGAAATTTCAAGAGACTTACTAAAGTTGAACTGTTTTGTTTACATTCCTACATGGAAAGATGATGTGTATGATTCATGAGACCTCAGTATTAGGGTAGCAGAAGGGAATATGCATATATATATATATATATATATATATATATGTATATATATATATGTTTATGTATACATATATAAGTGAATGTGTATGTATGTATATATGTGTATGTGTATGTATGTGTATGTATATATGTTTATATATGTGTGTGTGTATATATATATACATATATATATATATATGTAAAAGAGCACAGGGTGAGTTGAAGATGAAGGGAAGATATCTAAAGGAAATAAATGAAATTAAGGGATGAGAGAGCAACATACTGAGAGAGGGAGATAGGGAGAGATAGAATGGGGTGGATTATCTCACATAAAGGTGGCAAGAGGAAGCAGTTCTGTGGGAGGAGGGGAGAGGCCAGGTGAGGGGGGAATGAGTGAACCTTGCTCTCATCAGATTTGGCCTGAGGGAGAATGCCATACATACTCAGTTGGGTATCTTACCCCACAGGAAAGAAGAGGGAGGAAGATAAAAAAAAAAATAAAAGGGGGGGATGACGGAGGGGAGGGCAGATGGGGGTGGAGGTAATCAAAACAAACACTTTGGAAAGGGGACAGGGTCAAGGGAGAAAATTGAATAAAGCGGGATGGGTTGGGAAGGAGAAAAATGTAGTTAGCCTTTCACAACATGAGTATTGTGGAAGGGTTATACATAATGATACATGTGTGGCCTAGGTTGAATTGCTCGACTTCTTAGGGAGGGTGGGTGGGAAGGGAAGAGGGGAGAGAATTTGGAACTCAAAGTTTTAAAATCAGATGTTCAAAAACAGAAAAAGTTTTTGCATGCAACTAAAAAATAAGATACACAGGCAATGGGGAGTAGAAATTTATCTTGCCCTACAAGAAAGGAAGGGAAAAGGGGATGAGAGGGGAGGGGAGTGATAGAGGGGAGGGCTGACTGGGGAACAGGGCAACCAGAATATAAGCTATCTTGGAGTGGGGGGGAGGGTAGAAATGGGGAGAAAATTTGTAATTCAAACTGTTGTGAAAATGCTGAAAACCAAATATGTTAAATAAATAAATTTAAATTAAAAAAAACTGAAATTGTAAACCCCTTACTTTCTTTCCTTTTAAAAGCAGATTAAAGAACTTAACAACTGAATTATGATTTTGGGTTTCTGTCCTCCTTTGCAATATGGGGCACACTTCTCTCTGAGAATCTAACTCTGCAGTGTAGTCTCCGCAGCTCTCAGGTCTCCGCAGCTCTACTCTGGTGTCAAATCTTCTGGCTATTTATTCTTCCCTCTTGAGGAGATCTATCTCTTTCCCAGTCTCCCAAGTTGTTTAACTGTGAAATATTGTTTAGCACCTCTAAAAGATGGTGCCTTACTTCCCCAATTTGCAGAGTCAAAATTAGGTGTTTGTAAGCAGGAGGAACTGTCTTAACTATTAAATTTCTATGATAGACTCCCAGGGGAACATCATGGTATGCATCTGTATTTTCCATCATAAAAGCAGTCTTCATCACCTCCTCCTTTAAGTTGCTCATACAGTCTCTAAGTGAATACCAGGGTTTATCTGCACTGAGCCACATAGAATCAACAGGGTATTTTTTATGACATCCCCTTGTTGCTAAAGCTAACAGACTGACTGTACTTTTGCCACTTCCTTGCAGATGATAATCCCTAAAAGCTTGCTGCATGAAAGGATTCTGATTAATGCTTATGAATCTCATGCAATCCACATTTTCAACAGACACTGTTGTGTCTCCTTCATCACTGATTCTCACCATCCGAGATATCAATGATTCTCCCATTCTTTGGGTGAACATATTCAAGATATCTGTGATTTCTTGCCGTGAAAAATCTTCCAGAATTTATCTAACAACTGAATTATCATTTTGATTTTTCTTCTTCCTTTGTACTTCTTTGCAAAGAGGCACTTCTGTCTGAGAATCTAACAATATTTCATTTTCTGTGTGAGGAGCATCATGCAACCTAGTAACATTTTGTGCCACAGCTTCTAAGATTGTTTCATGTGCTCCTGGTTCTCTTCCCTTGCCACCATGGCAATAAGACTGGCAGTTAGACTTGACCTGGGCTGAACTGAAATGGATTTTTGACTTCCTTGGGTTCCTCTTTCTCCTAGCCACATTAACAGTAAAATCCTCATTCAAGTCAGTAGATACCTGTTCCCCTGCCACCTGAGATTCCCCATCTTGCTGTGGCATAGAAATATTGCCATTTCTCCCTCTTAATAAACTGTTCATTCTTTCACATATCAGATGGAAAACTGATAACAATATCCAGTCTCACCTGGAGAGTGCTGTTGGCAATTCTCTCCCTGGCTTAATTTTAATCTCTCACAAACATCTTCCTAAATCTCTAGGATCTCCCCTCTGTAGCTTCTGTTAGCAGATTTCACGGTGCCTTTAGCCCATTCTCTTGCTAGGGAGGAATAAGATAAATCCTCCCATCTTGAGATGTCCATCTCTTCCTCTAAAGCCCTTCTGCCTCTAAATAGAGATTTTATACCCTGCAGTCCCATCCTTATTGCCAAATGTATCAGTAAGGCAAGATTCATGATATCAATGGTTACCATGAATATGTCTGTATTGTGCAGAATCACAAAGTATAAGAGACTCTCTGTATAGAAGGCAGAAGAAGTTAAACATTTATTCAGACATCAGAGGATCAAATACCAGAACCAATAACCCCATTTTGACTTAGAAGTAATTGTATCCTAAAACCAATAAGTCCACCTCAATGTAACAGCAGAGTTTAAAACACAGTATCATAGCAAAGAACCAAATCATCTTGTAACCTTCCCTTCTGCTAGAGCCTTCCCGTAAACACTCACTCATGAATCCTAACTGTCTGCTTGCCTGCATCCTTTCCTCCTGCAGTTCTGAAAGTCCTTGCAGTTCTCAGAGCCCTTTAAGTTCTCTCGTAGTTCTCTCTTCTTCTCGAAGTTCTGTCTTCTTCTCATCTCCACTCTCTTCAGCTCCCTAGTCTCTGTAGCTCTCTAGTCTGAGTTTAATGGCTACCCACAGGGTTTTTATACCTAAGCTGGGGCTTAGCACTTAGGTCTGGGGCTTAGCACCTAATACCAAAAGGGTGTGGGCCTTCCTACGAGCAAGCCTCTCCTAATCAAGATTCTCTTAACTAGCTCCACCTGGGCAGGGAAGATCTTTGATCACATTAGCATCACAGTTAGCCATATTCATGATTAAAAAAAAAACAAACTAGAAAAAAAATAACAAAAAGAAAACATCTGGATGTTTTTGATGAATGCAGATGACCTTATCTAGATTAATTCCTATGTCACTAAAAGATCTTCAAGGTATCTTTGAGCAATCAGATGAAGGAGAGTAAGAGATCTGTTGTTGTTTGTCTTAGAGTATTATGGGATTGAAAGACAAATGTCCTGACTTTCAAATTAAAGATAAAAAAATGAAGAAATGGGTTTGAAGTTCCTTGTAGAGGAGATTTGGGGTGAAAGGGGTACTGTAGATCTGGAATGTTGCCTGGACTTTCAAATCAGTTCACTGTATTGCTAGTTTTACCTAATTGTTTTAATTCATTACAAGAATCTTCTCATTGAGGAGGTTAGTCTGTAAATATAATAATTTAAAAATGAAATAAACAAAACATCAATAAAATTTCAAAAAAACAAAAAAGTTTTGATAAAACGTCTTTCAACTATTTTTTGAAAAGTAAAGAGAATCATACATAGGCAGGATTTTAAACATCAAATGCATCAAAATTTCAACTTTAAGACCATATTCTAAATCATTCTAAGATCGTCTGCTTTAAAGAATTATGAAATTTCAATTAGTAGTTTTCCCCTGGGAGAAACTGTACTTATAACAGATGTATGTTCCTTCAGGGGTAGTGGGGAACATTGAGTTTAGGCTCCTCAAGGTCAGGGGATGCCTTTTCTTTTGTCTTTGTATACCCAGGATATTGCCTAGCACAACTACTTGAAGCCTGTTAATAAATGCTTGGTTAAGAAGATATGACTTGAAAACATGGTGGTGCTCAGAGGAAGACCACCTACTTTGCAGTGAGTGTGAGCTGCAGTGAGGCCTGCTCTGCAACTTCTCCATTGCTGGATTGGAGCACCAGTCCTCAAGATGGATCATAATCAAGAAAAATCTTTGAAAGAAGATTAACAATCCATGAAATCATAGCCAGAAAAGTGGAACAACTTCCAGAGTCAGATCAGAATTTAATGATGACTGGATCAGCATATTTTGGACTAAATGCAGATTTTTGTGGCCTAATAGTTTTTTCCCGATGCACCTTAAATGTGACACATGCTTACATAACATCAGCTTTACCAATGGTTGTTCTCCCATTTTTATCAACCGATGTAACTTACAAAAGTATTATAAGTTTACCTTTGAGTTCAGATGTTGTAAGCTGTGAGACTTGTACTGTTATAAGAAGCATAATGATTGGTCTCCTAATCGGGGGGCCTCTACCCTGTTGTTTTTGCTTGCCAATAAATGGTGCTCTGGCAGCCAGGTACCACTCAGCTCCACTACCACAGAGAGGAAATATTTGGACCTACTGGATCATAGTCTCTAGACCTGTTTTACAAAGATGGTCTTTCCCATAATGCTGCAAACTGTGTTTGCAGCATACCTTGGTTCTAAACAGTATGAAGTACTCATAAAAGCATTTGGATTACCTGAACCTGCCTTTCAATTCCAGGATATTCAAAATAAATCAACTGCATAGCTAAAAGAATAAAACTATGTAAAAATAAGATACTATCACCCAACAAATATACCAATAAAATTGGACTTATTAAAAAAAAAAGGAAGCTATGGTTTGGTTAAGAAGGTGCTTTGGATTTCAGGTCAAAGGAGAGGAGCTTATTTAGAACTTGGCTGTAGTGATCACAGGAATCACTGAATTTCTCTGAACCTCAGTTTGCTCACCTACAAAATGATAATAATAGTACCTATCTCATAGGGTTGTCGGGAGGAGCAAATGAGAAAATATTCATGTAGTGCTTTGCAAAACTTAAAATGCTACATAAATGCTGTTGTTGTTGACTAAACTGTGGAGGAGAATAATAGGTTCTTTCAAATCAAAGTGTGAGTTTTACCTCCTCCATTTTTACATTATGGAATTATAATAATAAATAATAATAACTACCTTTTAGATTATTGTTTATTGTGTACCAGGCACTGTGCTAAGCATTTTGCAAATATTATTTCAAATAAAAAGTCAAAGAAAATCATAATGCTAAGAATAATTCATAGTTAAATGTGTATGCAATATGTTGTATGTCCTGTAAAAGAAAAATGAAACATTTCTGAGTTTTACCAGATTAAAAATCTTAGTTTGGTAAGTATTCACCACACCCTCAAGAAGAGAATTATCATGTTCATTGGACAGAACAGAAGAGAGAAGTTCTCCTAAGCTGAGTGACCACTTGGTCCACAAAGAGCCAGCTATATTCTACCTCTGCTTCTTAGCCAGGGATTGACTGTGATGTAAAAATATCCCAATGTCTCTTAATTAAACACTGTGGTTTTGTATCTGAACACTTTTTGGCATTGAGGACATTTAATAGAGAAAAATAAATGTGGAGTTATTGTCAGTACTTTCTCTTTAATATGCTAAACAGGGAAAGAGATGATGATGATGACGATGGTGGTGTGTGTGTGTGTGTGTGTGTGTGTGTGTGTGTGTGTATACATATTTCACAGTGAAGAAAAGTGGGTCTGGAAAAATTCTAGCTGTTACTAAAGAAATGGTTAGTGAACAACCAGAAAAAGAAGCTTTGATCATAGAGTGTCAGAGCAACTTTATGAAGAACAAGTCATAGCAGAATAATTGTATTTTCTTGTTTGACAGAGCTAATAAACTGGTTTACAAGTAGGATGCTATAGAGTTGATTCTTTCTCTCTCTCTCTCTCTCTCTCTCTCTCTCTCTCTCTCTCTCTCTCTCTTTGTGTGTGTGTGTGTCTTTCTCTTTCATGTCTCTGTTCATGTCTCTGTCTCTTTTCCATAGTTTATAGCAAAGCATTTAATTAATTGTATCATGTTATTCAAGTAGAAACTATGGAAAAATGTGGTTTGGATAATATTCTACTAATGACTTAGTGAAGGCAGTGATGAAAAACTTAGAAAATTCATAGTTGACACAAAGCAAGAATGGGTAGTTAAGTAAAAATGAAAGAGTCAGGATTCAAAAAGATCTTCATAGAATAAAACATTGTGAGAAATCAAAGTTGATGAAATGTTAATAGTTAAATGTAAAATCTAATATTTAGGCTTAAAAATAATCAACTACAAAGTTATGTGTTTTTTGTTTGTTTTTGTTTTTGACTGTTCATTGGATTGCAAACTGAATATGAGTTAATAGCTACTAAATATAAGAGACAGGATTAAAACTCAAGGTTCTTCCTCCTTCATGAAGCTCTTTTTCCACTAACCTATACTGACTTTCCAAATAACATTTCATCTGTTCACAAATAGCCTTTAAGGACTATATATTTTTTTCTCTCTCCATAATGACTAATGAAACAGATACAATTATAAAACCACTATGTATTCAACATGGGTTTCTTTCACCTTGCAGTTACCATGAGAGAGTAGCAGAGATGATGATTTATGTCACACAGTAGGGTAAACAAAATTCCCTGGGTGTTATTTCAATGCTTTTTCCTATTATGCCACAGTAGCTCCTGATTATAACTATACTCTTGGCTAAATAAATATGTTGAAAATATCAGTTGCTGGAAAACAAGGAAGACCATTTAAAATACTATGAATAGATGAGTGTAAATCTAACAAAGCTACTATGAAAAATAATCTAGAACACGTAATCTATTGAAGATGGGTAAGTGGCATCACACGCTTATACAAAAATACAGTATACTACAAATAAGGTTATAATCTGAGTTAAACATCAGACAAATTTATTGTGTGGATTTCTTATACTAATAACCAGAAAATTTACCAAAGTTTATATATCATAAACCCACTGGTGCCTTCCTACGATCTGTGATGTTCAGTTTATCTGAAACCACTTCTAGGAATTTTTAGTAGGTATATAATTTTCCCTCTTTTTTTTAAGGACACACTTTTTATTATATAATTTTATAACCACAATATGTTTTTGCTAAAGTTGTGGAATGCTCAGTTTGCATTTTGGCCATTTTCTTTCTCTTTTTTATGATTAATATTTTTATTTATTTAATATATTTAGTTTTCAGCATTGATTTTCACAAGAGTTTGAACTACAAATTTTCTCCCCCTTTCTACCCTCCCCCACACTCCAAGATGGAGTATATTCTGTTTGCCCTGTTCCCCAGTCAGCCCTCCCTTCTGTCACCTCACTCCCCTCCCATCCCCTTTGCCTTTCCTTTCTTGTAGGGCAAGATAAATTTCTACTCCCCATTACCTGTGTATCTTGTTTTCTAGTTGCATGCAAAAACATTTTTTTTTTTTTGTTTTTGAACATCTGTTTTTAAAACTTTGAGTTCCAAATTCTCTCCCCTCTTCCCTTCCCACCCATCCTCCCTAAGAAGTCAAGCAATTCAATATGGGCCACATGTGTGTCATTAGGTATAACCCTTCCACAATACTCATGTTGTGAAAGACTAACTATATTTTGCTCCTTCCTAACCTATCCCCCTTTATTGAATTTTCTCCCTTGACCCTGCCCCCTTTCTAAAGTGTTTATTTTTGATTACCTCCACCCCCATCTGCCCTCCCTTCTATCACCCCCTCTTTTTTATCTTCTTCCTTCTTCTTTCCTGTGGTGTAAGATACCCGATTGAGTATCTATGGTATTCCCTCCTCAGTTCAAATCTGATGAGAGCAAGATTCACTCGTTCCCTCCCTCACCTGCCTTCTCTTCTCTTCCTATAGAACTGCTTTTTCTTGCCACTTTCATGTGAGATAATTTACCCCATTCTATCACTCCCTATCTCCCTCTCTCAACATATTCCTCTCTCATCCCTTAATTTGATTTTATTTCTTTTAGATATCTTCCCTTCATCTTCAACTCACCCTGTGCCCACTCTCTCTCTTTATATATATATATATATATATATATATATATATATATATATATATACATAGTATATATACACACACACACACATATATACACATACATACACATTCACTTATACATATATATATATATATATATATATATGCATATTCCCTTCAGCTACTCTAATACTGAGGTCTCATGAATCATACACATCATCTTTCCATGTAGCAATGTAAACAAAACAGTTCAACTTTAGTAAGTCCCTTGCAATTTCTTTGTCTTGTTCTTTTTCTTGATTACCTTTTCATGCTTCTCTTGATTCTTATGTTTGAAAATCAAATTTTCTATTCAGCTCTGGTCTTTTCACTGAGGAAGCTTGAAAGTCCTCTATTTTATTGAAAATCCATATTTTGCCTTGGAGCATGATACTCAGTTTTGCTGGGTAGGTGATTCTTGGTTTAAATCCTAGCTCCATTGACCTCCAGAATATCATATTTCAAGCCCTTCAATCTCTTAATGTAGAAGCTGCTAAATCTTGGGTTATTCTGATTATGTTTCCACAATACTCAAATTGTTTCTTCCTGGCTGCTTGTAGTATTTTCTCCTCAATCTGGGAGCTCTGGAATTTGGCATTATTTTCTTCAGTGGTCTTTTGGACCTCCTTTTCAATTTGGCTAATTCTGCCTTTCAAGGCATTCTTCTCCTCATTGGTTTTTTGGAGCTCTTTTACCATTTGAGTTAGTCTATTTTTAAGGTGTTGTTTTCTTCAGTATATTTTTCAGTATTTTTTTGGGTGTCCTTTAGCAAGTCATTGACTTGTTTTTCATGGTTTTCTCACATCCTTCTCATTTCTCTTCCCAATTTTTCCTCTACTTCTCTAATCTGCTTCTCCAAATCCTTTTTGAGCTCTTCCATGGCCTGGGAACAGTTCATGTATTTCTTGGAGGCTTTTGTTGTAGGCTCTTTGACTTTGTTAACTTCTTCTGTCTGTATGTTTTGGTCTTCTTTGTCAACAAAGAAAGAATCCAAAGTCTGAGTCTAAATCTGGGTGCATTTTCACTTCCTGGCCATATTCCCAGCCAACTAACTTGACCCTTGAGTTTTTCAGCGGGGTATGACTGCTTGTGGAGTTAAGAGAACTATGTTCCATGCTTGGGGGGATGCGCCAGCTCTGCCACACCAGCACTCCTCCTTCCCCAAGAACCCCCAACCCAGACTGGACTTAGATCTTCAGCAGGCTCTTCACTCCTCCTCTGATCCGCCACTTAATTCTTCCTCCCACCAGGTGTGCCTGGGGCAAGAAGCAACTGCATCTGTGCTTCTGTAGCTGCCCCACCTTCGCTGCCCCCGGGGTGGTAGCCAAACCAGGAACTCCTTCCACTCCTGCAGCTTTTCCCACTAACCTTCTCTGTTTTCTTTGGTGTTTGTGGGTTGAGAAGTCTGGTAACTGCTGCAGCTCACTGATTCAGGGCTCTAGGGCACACTCTGCCCAGCTCCTGGTCTGGTTGTTGTGCCCCGCCCACGCTGGACTCTGCTCTGCTCCACACCGCTCCCCTCTCAGCTCCATGCAGGATAGACCTCACCCAGAGGCCATCCAGGCTGTCCTGGGCTGGAGCTCTGCTTCCCTCTGCTGTTTTGTGGGGTCTGTAGTTCTAGAACTGGTTCAGAGCCATTTTTTTATAGGTTTTTGGAGGGACTCGGCAGGGAGCTCACACTAGTCCCTGCTTTCCAGGTGCCATCTTGGCTCTGCCCCTCCCCCCCCCCCCACACACACTTTGGCTATTTTCGAGAAACATAGCTCAGTGCTGAAGGGCTTGGCAGTTTGAGATGATGCAAGAAACCCTAGGTGGTTCCTTAGTCTCCCACCTCAAGATGGCTCAAGTGAGATGATATATACTTTTCTCAACCAAGGGTGTCAGGGATGTCATTAGAAATAACAATGTCTTATCTTTAAAGACCTCTTCTTAAAACAAACTTAAAACAAACTGGAGGGCAGGTAATGGTCCTGGGTCAAAGTTTATTTACTTTTACTTACTTTAGTTTACATTACATGTAGTCCATTGACAGGTGATGGCTAGTTTTATTCATTGTTTGGATCACTGGTAGGTGTCAGCTAGCACTCAGATGAGACCTATTTGAGTGTTATTTCACCACTTCAAAGACATACACTGAGATAGGACATAGAGCTATGGTGGACAGGATTTCAGTTATCTGTATTAGGGAAAAATTGACAGATGTGTTCTAAACCTACCCTCCATCTAGTAAACGTGATTAACTCAAAGCAAATACTTTGTCTAGGCAGTATGGTATGGCTAGGAGGTAGGATTCCAGTTTCAATCCATGATTTTTATCTTGACTAATTTATTTAACCTCTTTCATCTTCAGTATATCTACCTGGAACTAGGGTCATCTCCAGCCATCCTTATCTATATCATGCCATTAGGCCCAGATGGCTCCAGAGAAGAAAGTGTGGCTGGTGACTTTGCAGACCTCCCTCACTTAAATCCAGTTCACTTGCAAGTCATGGTATCACTTTCCTCATGTCATGATCCTCTTGGAGAATGAAGGACAAACAGCAATAACCCTACTTACAAAAGGAGGAGATTAGAAGAAACGATCTTTAAGATCCTATCTTATTCTTAATTGGTTATTAAATGTTTCTTTTGGGTCAATGGCTTTTTCATTATAAGCTATCCTCAGTTTATTTCTTCCTTAATTTCTTTTTTTTAATTCAATAAGCATTCAACAAACACTTATTAAATGTCTAATATATATAGTCCCTGTGCTAGGTGCTGGGGATACAAAGAAAAGTATGATGTGGGTCCTGTCTTCAAAGATCTTAAATTCTTTTTTTTCATACTGGAAAACTTTTTATTGTAGGTGGAGTGGGATAGCTGGACACAGTTTAGATGACTCCAATTTTGTTTGCAACATCTAAAGCATCGTAGCCTGGAGCAAGGCAGAGCTAGGCCTTCTTCTCTCCATCAGGCCGGATCAGGGTGTTGACCTTGGCCATGTCAATGTCATACAGCTTCTTTACCACCTGCTTTATCTGATGTTTGTTGGCTTTGACATCCACAATGAAGACTAGGGTGTTCTTGTCCTCAGTCTTCTTCATAGAAGACTCGGTGGTCAAGGGGAACTTAATGATGGTATAGTGATCCAGCTTTTTCTCCGAGGGGCACTTTTCCGAGGGTATTTGGGCTGACTTCGAAGTCTTAGTGTCTTGGGTTGCCGAAAGGTGGGGGATGTTCAGATCTTCTTCTTTTTGTGGCTGTGGACACCCTTCAACACCGCCTTCTTGGCCTTCAAGGCCTTGGACTTGGCCTCTGTCTTGGGGGGGGGAGCAATGGCTTCCTTCTTCTCCTTTGGTGCCATGTTGGGGGAAAGGGCCAAAGATCTTAAATTCTACTGGGATAACTATCATGGGCATAGAAAATTACATACCAAATAGTACACAAAATAATTTTTAATATATACAGAGTAAATGGGGGAAACCCATACCAATTATAGTGATCAGGATATGATTCCTGCACAAGGTTGAACTTCACTTGAGCTTTGAAGGAAGTTAGGCATCACATAAAGGAAAGCTGAAAAGGAACTGCACTGCAGAAAGGAGGTGGGGCAGAATGGGAGGAAGGAGGCTGCTCTTGCAAATTTCTAGAGATGAGAGTTGGAATGCCATATATGGGACAATACAAAATTTTGGGTATATGAAGCAGAGTAACACACATTAATCCTAGAAAAGCAGGCTGGGTTCTAAGTGGTTAAAGTTTTACACAACAAATAGTTTTTTTTTATTCTTCTTGAAAAGGACAGGACATAATCAGACCTATGCTTTAGGAATATCAATTTTTCAGCTGTGTGGAAGGTAGATTGGAAAGGATAGAGAGTGGAGGCCAGAAGAGCAATTAAGACACTCTTATAGCAGTCCAGATGAAAGGTGATGAAAGCCTACGTGGCTGTGTGCCTAAAGACAAAGGGATGAATGTGAGATATATTGTGGAGGCTGAATCAATAAAATTTGAAAACAACGAATATGAGGGGAGAAGAGGGAGAAGAAGTGAGAAAGCCTTATGTATGCAGCTTGGAACAATAATGAACATTATTATCATATTATCCCAAGTTTCAAATTATACATATGAAAGAAATATATTAATATGTGAAATATATTATATATTCATATATAATATATACATTGCATAATGTATATTAATATATGAAATAATGCATATCTATACTTATACCCATATCTATATTTATACACATATATTCACATGTACACACATACAAGCATATATTGTTTATAAAGTGCTTTGATCATGAGTGAGATGTGAAAGAAATACCTTCTGTAAATTTTAACTACCACTAAATAATTTAATGGTATCGTTATGCATGGTGTGTGTGTGTGTGTGTGTGTGTGTGTGTGTGTACATGTATATACATTATCTATCTAGTTATCTCCCTATGCTATTTATGATCCCACAGGTCTCTTGTAAGTGGGTCATAGACCTATAATTACATCTGTGTGTGGAACTTTTGATGTAGAAAATCCTTCCATGGATACACATCAGAAGCTTGTCAATAACTTATAATCTTAGAGAATGCATTGCCTGACACACCGAAAAAGTTAAGTGACTTATCCAGGGTCACATAGGAAGTATGTGTCAGTGGAGAGACTTGAATCCAGGTCTTTGTGATTGAGGCTGGTACTCTGCTGTCTGTTCAAAATACAAAACTATAAAATCTAATTTCTCATGAAAAAACCCTACACAATTCAAGTTCCTTTTCCCTCACTATCATCTGGACTAAACCTTTAAATTTCTAGGCCTTTGTTAGCTCGGGAGATTAGTTCTATCCCAGTATGACAAATCCTTCCATAAATGATATGTTGGGACATCCACATTTCTTGCTTTGCGTTGTTAGCCCTCGGCCTCTGTTAATTTTATGTAATGTTTTTCAAACAGCTTAACTGCAGTCCCCACAAGCCACTGGGTACCTGGAGTCTGTTCTGATGGTAGCCACTTTGTTATAATCCGTGTACTCAGCAAATGACAGGAACAGCAGCTATACCAAAGTTAACATGGCTCTCCTCTGTTGATGATAACAGAAGTTTCATTTTTGACTCATTTCAGGAAATTTAAATTACTAAGTAATTATAAAATAGCTCAACTATGTTTCACATTGAATATTTCAACCGGATCTATCTTTTCAGGTGGCATTAGGCCAAAAACCTCTCTCTTCTGTGCTAATGAAATACAAAGCTGCTCCTTTTTGGAGCTAGCAGAAACATCTCATGGTTCTCAGGAGAGTTCGTTTGCTTATTAAAAGTTTCTTCAATTAGAAATGCAGCCAAGTGGCTTAAAATCATATGGTGGTGGGTGGCTTAGATGGCTTAGAACAAGAGAAACTAACCTAGAGTTCTTAGGCCCTTCTTGAGCCCAGGAGGCTTTAGAGATGATATGGGAGGCCTTTTAATACTAGTAACTCAGATTTATATAGTTATATGAGTTTGAATTGTAAACGAAAGCTGAGCTTCTCTGACAGTATCCCTCTGAGGGGCCAAAAAACGTATTGTACTGAGACAAAAGGAAAGGGAGAAGCAGAATAGGGCAAACAATGTCACAGGAAGAGTAACAAAAGACCCATTACAGTAGAGGGAAAGAAGTGGGGGTGAGGGGAGTTGAGCACCGTTTGAACCTTACCCTCATAGGATTTGGCTCAAAGAGGGAATAACACACTCAGTTGGTTATTGTAATTTATCTTATCTTACAGGGAAGTAGGAGGGAAAAGGGGAAAAGGGGGAGGGTTAGATAGAAGTAAAAGCAGAAGTAGGAGGGGAAAGGGAAAAGAAAAAACAATGGGAGCTGATACTAGGAAAGGCAGATTGAGGGAATCGATGGTCAGAAGGAAAAAAAAAACAAACAAACTTGGACTTCCCATCCTAAAAAATGAAATTATTCTATCAAAATATTGCTTGAGATGTATCTTTTAAAATTAGTACATTTGAGACAATGTTTCAAAACGTAAGCATCAGTCTACCAGAATCTTTCCCTTTCCTCTTCTTACATATTCTCTGTCACTGTCAGATTTTCCCAACAGAATGTTCCACCTGAGATAGCCACAATAGGATTGGATCCTGGTGACACAATAAGCAATATGAGACATCCTGAATTTGAGACAAAATAGATACCACATGTGTGGGATGAAAGACCCTCACCAATTAAAAGTTAATTTATAATAAGGAGCCATCTCAGGGTGGGAACAGAAATAAATTTTATTCCATTCTCAAGAATAGGGCATCCTCTGCTAGCACAGAGCGGAACCAGCAAAAGAGGTAAAATAAAAGGGGCAAAGCACCAATACTTATACCTAACACAAGAGAATTACTGCCCACCTCTGACCCTTCTCACCACTGGCTGGAAGGTGGGTTTACAATCTGAGCACAAAAGCTAGACAAAGAAACAGGAAATTGAGGCACAAAAACTCCAATTCCCATTCCCTTAGTTAATGATTACAACTGAGGTGACATCTATAAATCTAAAGAAGGAGAATAGGATAAGGGGGCGGGGAGACCCTCTCCATTCTTTTACAGTACTTTTACAGTAAAGGAAAGCAGGTCACAGTGACCCTATTCTTACTGAGCAAATCTTTAAACCAGAACCAGAAGAAAGAACAAAAAGTTTCAGGGTAAACTTTCCCAGAGGCTGAGCCATCAGACTCTCATGGCCTCAGAATTTTTCCACTTCCTTATTTCCCTATTTCTTCATTTTTAAACATTTCTTAGTGTGTGTATATATATATATATATATATATATATATATATATATATATATGTATACACACACACACACACATATCTTCCCTGTGAAGTCTTCACATTTTATTTACCTCACACAAACATATATCAAGTTCTGTACTTGATACTGGTACCTCATATTCTAATTATTTTCACCTGCTTCTCCCATTCCTGTGTTTTCCTGGCTTATGACCAGCTGATTGGATTTCAAGTTTCCTACTTTACTCTGACCTCTAGTATCTGTGCCCCACTGTTTTATCTCTGTTTCTCTGACTTCTGGCCAGACACTATCTTTGTATATATCTTTACATGGCCTACCTCATGCAGACCCATTACTAAAATCAAATATACAACTACTCCATTTCACACTCCCTGACATTTGGTATCTGAATTTGTTCCCGTTCTATACTGATGTCCTCTTTAGGTTACTATCTACAATTAAACCTTTATCACATGACTTGTAGTCCTTGCTTTTGGTGTAGCTTGTTGTCATTCTTATTCACTCTTCTGTGTTCTGGGATTAATCAGAAGGCTCCCAAAGTTCCTCACCTTATATCCTGACTCAGTGCTGCCTGTGACACCAAGTAGCAAAACCAAATACCTGCACTTCAGGTACTCACATTAATATTGTTTAGACTCTTTATGATATTTAATATAATTAAATTAAAATAGGAATTAATTAATTTAATATTGTTTAGACTTCCAAACAATTTTAATAGCATAACTAAACAAATTAAAAATAATCTACGGCTCCCTTTTTCTCACCTTGCTTACTGCCAAGAAGAAAACTAAGCAGCTCTCTATTATCACTCAACAATTTTCCTTCTAGCTAGACCTTAGTCAAGCTAGCAAGAAGAGAGTATTAGCCACAGGCATCTTTGAGGATTGCTTCCAGCTTCTTTATAAGGTTTCTAGTCGCAGAGGAAAAAATGAGTCCTCTCTCAGGTATTCCACTTTCTCTTCATGGATAGGCCAGGGTGCTCACAATGAAGAAAAAAACTGTGATTTTTTTCTGGTTCTTTTCATTATTTCCTATATCATAAAGCTATCAAAGGCTAAGACAGACTTATACCTCATAAAGCTGTACTTGAATAGTAAACCAAGCTTCAATATTTTTATTTACTTTTAAAATAACTAGTTTCACTTCTATGAAACATATTTTCAATTAAGCTGATTAATCATGAGACTGCAGGATATTTTTGAATACAGGTTTTCAGAGGAAATATACCTACTCCCAAATACTCATTCTATATATGGTAATAATGAGAATCACAAAACTGTCAACTCAAAACATTTGTTTTTGCAGTTCCAGCACTTAAGGGATTTCATTCCCTATTTTAAGCAACTTTGGCTGCCTTTCTGATCTAGTGTCATGAAAGGGGAAGTAGAAGGTGACCATAATCAAATGCCTAGTATGCAAAGCATATGTATACCTTTTTTGGTATTCAAGATGGTGATATTGTGTGCTTAAATCTACCCAGATTTATAACCACTGCATTCCAGATCATTTTAAATAAAATAAAAACAACTCTTCATTTAATAGGTAAATTCCATATGAATGTAAATAATTTAAAATATTTCTTTATAGCAGCTTATTGTATTAAGCACATATTTCACCTTAAGAAATTATGAATATGTGTTTGTCCTTCATTTTTTGAAGAGGACCATGACATCTTGGAAATGATTACATAATTTGCAGTTCACTTTGATTTGAGTGAGGGAGGGCTGTTCAAGGTCACCAGCCTTACTTTTACCTCCAGAGCCATCTGCATCCAGTCATCAGGATGGCTGGAGATGACCTAGGATGCAATGGGAGACCCTGGCCCTTTTAGGCTAAGGCCTTTTCATGCAGTCACTTAGAGTGAGGTAATACCCATTCAGTGACTAGGCCTCTTTAAGAAGTGAGTCAAGGGATGGCCCCTTTAATTAGAAAAAAAATCAACTTGGGAGGGGAAGACCCTCAGGGTTGCTGTTCCAAAGAGAAATAGTTAATATTGACATTCACTCTAAGCCAGGAGGGCCCCAAATACAGCCACTAAGTGGAGCTTTGGAAGTTTGGAAGGGACCTATTGTGGTCCAATCTATGAGTTCCACAGTGAACTGGGTTTAAGGTTTTGAGAGAGAGAGAGAGAGACAGACAGAGAGAGAGAGAGAGAGACAGAGAGAGAGAGAGAGAGAGAGAGAGAGAGAGAGAGAGAGAGAGAGAGGAAGGAAGGAAAAAGAAATGAACCTAGCCAGTAAACTCCAGAGAAAAATTGGAAGACTTATATGACTTGACACAGGGTCAAGTAAGATCAACCAGGAAAACAATTACAATGACTATATCAATGTAAAGGAAAAAAAAAAACCAAGAACAACAGCAACAATAAAATTCAACACTATGAGACTATAATGGCCAAGCTGGGATCAAAATAGGGTGGCAAAAATGTACCTCCTTCCCTTCATTATAGAGATGGGGGACTCTACATATGGAATGCTGCATATACTGATGCATTTTATGTGTTGGTTATGTTTGCTTTTTTTTCTTTCTTTTGATCTTTTGTTACAAGAGGAGTGTGTTTGTATTTTTGTATTCAGAAATTAAAGTTATGCAAGAACAGAAAATATCAGAAAAATAATGATGATTATAGTGACAATTGCAAATACTTAAAAGATTACTGATTAATAAAAATATGTCTCCACACTACAAATGCAGACCTCCTAATATCCTGAAGGATTCAGCCAGTGAACTGTGTTGGAATGGGATCCATTTCACAGGCCACTCAGGCAGAGGATTGATCTTTAGAAATTTAAAAAACAATGTTTTTAATAGATTTTCACTGTACCAAATACTTACAATTTCCAAACTACATGGAATGAAAAACTTTCAGATATAACAGAGAAGATGACATAACAGAGATTACATACAGGACTAGAGTATGGTGTATATGACCCATATCATCTTGTTTTCTGCTGGAGTTGTACCAAAGATACTTCCAGTAAGCTTGTAGAAGACAAGCCTGCATGGAAGCAAGAAGAGAAGAAAGGGAGGAAGGGAAGAAGGAAAGCAGAAGGAAAGAAGGAAAAAGAAAGAAAGAAAGAAAGAAAGAGAGAGAGAGAAAGAAAGAAAAAGAAAGAAAGAAAGGAAGGAAGGAAGGAAGGAAGGAAGGAAGAAAGAAAGGAAGAAAAAGAAAGAAAGAAAGAAAGAAAGAAAGAAAGAAAGGAAGGAAGAAAGAAAGAAAGGAAGGAAGAAAGGAAGGAAGGAAGAAAGACAAAAAGAAAAGAGGGTAGAGGAAGGACAGACTAAGCTTTTATTAAGGGTTCACTTTGGTACAAGCTCTGTACTAATCATTGTACGAATATTATCTCATTTGATATTCCCAGCAAGCCCAAGAAGTAGAGACTATTATTATCCTCATTTTATAATTGAGGAAGCTGAGGCAAACAGAGGTTAAATGACTTGCCTAGGGTTGCACAGCTAGTACGTGTCTGAGGTTTGATTTGAACTCAGGCCTATCCTGATTCTGGGCCTTATGCCCTATCCATTGCACTACCTATCTGCTTCTAGGATCATAAGATTTAGGGTTTATAGAATGATAAACGTAGGTCTAAGAGGGTCCATCTAGTCCAACACTTATTTTTTAAGAGATAAAGAAACTGAGTCTTAGTCAGGTTAAGTGACTTACCCAGGATCACATAGTCAGTAAATGTCAGAGGCAGAATTTGAAACTAGGTATTCTTGAATTTGTGGCTATCACTCTACCTACTATTCCATGCTCCTTCTTTAAAGATATATATGCATTTCTTTCCTCTCAGGCTCAGTTTTTAATAGACAGCTTATCCTGACCTCCCCGATCACTTTGAGTTGTGGCATGGTGTGAAGTCTCTCCGGCCAATTACCCTCAAATCTGAGCCTTTCAGTCAAACATAACATTTGTTCCCACTGAGCTGAAGAACTACATCTAATCACAAACTTTCCCCCTCCTTTCTCAACCTGCTTCTGATGTGATTTTTTTTGAGATACCCAAGATACATCTAATGTCTTGAGGATAGCAGCTAATACCCTTATCTTTTGGACTAGCATGAAACCTTTGGAACCCCTGTGTACATGCAATTTAGGGAACACTTATTTTTTTCCATTTCTTCTAAGAAAAAATGGTTCCAACACAGCTTCAACATGATATGATCTAAGTGAGGCTGTGTCAATGAGTAGCATTTTATTTACAGCTGGACACCTTCTACTTCACCTGAATTTATTTATGTGGAAACCATGTTGCTGAGCTGTAACCAAATTATCATTTACTTCTGTCAGATTTTCTACAACCTCATATATTTCATGTATTTGGGGAGTGACAGCATTGCTTTTATTTCATCAACTCCTCCTTGCCAACAATTGTCTGAAAGTGATTTGAAAGTGATTTTAATAAAATATTTCAAGACTTTTTACCTTCTAGTAGATACAGAGAATAGCAAATACAGCCTGTTAATTGTGCCAACCTTTTTCATATTGTAAAAATGAGTTAGCAGATTTGCATAAATAAAAACCTGAAATAATGTGGAGCCCAAGGAAAAATGTTTGATTGTTCAGGCTTGAAATTCATGACCTAACACTTCTTTGCTTGCCTTTCATATTTCCTCCATTATCACACAAATGCCATCTAATCAGTCATTTATATTTAATCCAGATTTATAGAGAATAGATAGAAATGTATTTGCTTAAGCCTCTTCCTTATTGTCTTTCACATTGACAAAGCACAAAAAAATCTTCCACCATATATATTTGTACTTTACCATCAGTTTGTTCTTCGTGATATAGTCTTGGAGCACAATCCATATATTTCATGCTAATATTTAGAGAATTAATTTCCTCAATTAAATGCCTCATGACTCAGTTCGGTGTAAATTAAGTCATTCTGATTACCTGAAGACAGGTAAGCTATCGATTGGTGAAGGAATATGATGAGGAAAGAGGGGTTGGTGGGTGGATTTAAAGCAATTCAATTTAATTCAATATAACCAATTCCTCTTTCAAATTTCTCTCTTTCTCTTGAGAAGACTCTCAACCTTCCAGCAAATATGACCTCATGGTTTTCCTCTCCCTCACTTTCCATGTCCAAACCGTTGTTGGGTCTTTTTGATTCTACCTTCATATCGTTTCTCATATCCATCTCTTATGAATTCTCAGTGTTCTCCCCTGGTTCAGGCTTTCGTCATTGAAATATACTTCTCCTTGATCTTCCTACTCTGATCTCTTCCCACTTGATTCAGTTCTCCACATGGCAGCCACATTTATATTCCTAAAATACAATTTAACCATATCACTTAAAAATTCTCAAAATACTACATATTCTCAAAAATCTTCAGTGACTCTTGATTTTTCTTAGTATAAAATACAAACTTCTACAACTGATATTTAAAGCTCACCACAGTTAGCCTTTCATATGTCTTTTCAGGTATGTTTCATATGACTCACATTAGCACAAAATAAATTGTAGCCAAACTGACCCACTAACTCATCTATGAACTTGATGTTCCATTTTCCATTTCCATGACTTTGCAAAAGCTGACCCGCATTCTTGGAATGCTTTTTCTCCACACCTCCACTTCAAAGCTCAGTAGAGATGATACCTCCTACCAAGGGTGGGGAAGCTATAGCCCTTAGGCCAAATGTGAACTTGAAGGAGAAGAAGGAGAAGGTTTCCCATCCCTGTAATCCACAAAGCCTTCCTAACCCTCACACATCTTGGTACTTTTCCTCTCCAGAATTGCGCTCTCTCTCTCTCTCTCTCTCTCTCTCTCTCTCTCTCTCTCTCTCTGTATCTATCTATCATCATCTATCTTTCTATCCAACACATTATATTCCTTTGACAGAATGTAAGTGTTGGGTGCATAGGTACTGCTTCATTTTTCTTCTTTTTTCCAGTATTTAGCATAATGTATTGCTCACCAGAGCTTGAAAATGTTTGTTGAATTTAATTTTAGACCACCAGACTTCCACCCTTTCTCATTTTTTTTTCTTCTTGATTAATCAAGAAGGATTTATTGAGTCCCTAGAATGTTCTAGGTTGGGCAGCTGGTGATATAGTGGATAGAGTACCAGTCCTGGAGTCAGGTAGACCTGAGTTCCAATCTGGCCTCAGACACTTACTAGCTATGTGACCCTGGGCAAGCCACTTAACCTTATTTGCCTCAGTTTCCTTACCTGTAAAATGATCTGGAGGAGGAAATGACAAACCCTCCAGTATCTTTGCCGAGAAAACATCAAATGGGGTCACGAAGGGTTGAACATAACTGTAATGACTAAACAATAGCAATATGTGCTTGGTATTTGCTAAGTGCTAGGGATGCACAGACAGAAGTGAAAGAGATCATAACCACAAGAAGCTTAAATTCTAATGGGGAAAACAATGTGCACATATATGTGAATACATATGTATGTGTATGTATATGCATAATAATATTTATATGTACAGATATACACAGACGTATGTATGCGTGTATATATGTATATGCGTATATGTATATATGTATGTATATATAGGGCTGGGTTAGTGGGTTCCAATTAGGAGACAATTGCAATGATCCAGGCAAGAAGTAATAAAGGACTGAATTTGGGTGATGAGTGTTTGAAAGGAGAGAAATAATGCATATCTTGTTTTACTGAGCTTTGTAGATGTTGCATTTAAAAAATTATTTTTATTTTTATTTTTATTTTTTTTTTACAAACTGAAGGTTTGTGGCAACCCTGCATCAAGCAGTCTATTGGCTCCATTTTTCCAACAGCATTGGCTCACATCATGTCTCTGTGTCACATTTTGGTATTTATTGCAATATTTCAAACTTTTAATTATTATCACATCTGTTATGGTGATATGTGATTAGTGATCTTTGTTGTAATTATTGCAATTGTTTTAGGGCATCAGGAACTATGTCCATATAACACAATGGACTTAATCAATAGATGTTGTATGTGTTCTGACTGTTCCACTGTCCATCCATCCCCCAATATTTCTCTCTCTCCTTGGCACTTTCTATTCCCTGAGATATAAAATATTGAAACTAGGCCCATTAATAAGCCTACAATGGCCTCTAAGTGTTGAAGTGAAAGGAAGAGTCAATTGATGTAGTCCAA
This sequence comes from Trichosurus vulpecula, assembly GCF_011100635.1. Taxonomy (NCBI): domain Eukaryota; kingdom Metazoa; phylum Chordata; class Mammalia; order Diprotodontia; family Phalangeridae; genus Trichosurus; species Trichosurus vulpecula. Next base: position 312,896,313 of record NC_050576.1, on the reverse strand, counting down.
CTTCATTGTTGTCTTAGTTTAAGAAATTGTCACAGCCACCTCCAGCAACTACCACCCTGATTAGTCAGCAATCATTGACATTGAGGCCAGACCCTTTACCAGCAAAAAGAAAACTTGCTAAAGGCTTACATAGTGCTTAGAATTTTTTAGCAATAAATTTTTTCTAATTAAGGTATATACATGGATTTTTATATATAATATTATGTCATAATAATCCACAGTATAGTATAAACATAACTTTTATATGTATTGGGAAACCAAAATAATTTATGTTACTGATTTTTTTTCAATACTTTATTTCAGAGGTCTGGAACCAAACTCACTATATCTCCCAGGTATGCCTGCAGTTGAACGTAGGAGATCTTACAGAGGCATCTTCTTAATTTTATTCCTGATTTTTCCAGTGTGATTTTCCATGTGCCCACTCTACCTTTTCCCTGACTTTGTCACTAATTTAGTGACTGCACATAGATTTCAGCCCCTTTATGACAGCAGTATTAATAAATACAGGGGCTCTCATACTTTATACTACAGAGGAGGTAGAGGCTAGAGGGAACTTAAGGAGAATCAACTGATCACTAAGGCTGTTTCTGTTTAAAATTTTATTGATATATTCGATTTAAATTTTATTTATTTTCTTCATATCCCCCTTCCCTTACCCAGTGAGTCTTCCTCTGTAATAAATATGTTTTAAAGGAAAAGGAAAAAAATAGGTCAGCTAAATCTGCAAACATAATGACCACATCTGACAACATATGTGATATTTCACACTTGCTTTGTCAACGAAAGGAGGGAAATGCATTTTTTCCAACTACTCCAGGGCCAAGCTTAGTCATTGTAACTATATTACATTCAATTTTGTTTTATTGTTCTTTCCATTTACATTTTTGTAGTCATCATATTTATTGTTTTCCCTTTTCTTATTTCGTTTCACGCTTCTTATTTATGCTGTGGCTTGTGTGGGATTTTTCTTTGTATTCATGTGCTATAATTGTTTTGACCATTCCTTAACCTACAGGCATCTCCTTTGTTTCCAGGTTTTGCTGTTGTTGTTATTGATTTTGCTACCTCGAAAACAATCTTGCTTTTAATATTTTTGGCATATCTGGGACCTTTTTAGCTTTCATCTTCTTGGGGTATACACTTTGAACTGATATCTCTGAGTCGAAGGATATTCACATTATAGTCACACATTTTAGCACATTCATACATTTTTGGAATAAATTACACATTGCTTCTCAGCATTAGTCTCTCACTTAATAATTTAACCAACAGGGAATTGATGTGTCTACCATCCCAAAGCCCCTAAGATATTGACTATTTCTGCCTTTTGTTATTTTCACCAATTTGCTAACTATGTGTGAAACCTCAGTTGTTTTGCTTTGTATTTCTCTTTTTAGTGATCTAGAGCAACTTTTTTAAGTGTTTGTAAATAATTTGCTATTCTTTTGAGAATTATGTGTTCATATCCTCTAACCATTTATCTATTCAGGAACTGTTCTTTCAGCAAGTCTTCTATGATCTCCTACTTTATTCTTCCATCAAGTCCAGTATTCAGTTGTATTGTGAAGAACACTGAGGAAATACAGGGACTTATTTTGTTCTAGGTACTGTCTTCTGAAATTATGTACTGCTATGTGAGCTCACGAGAAGGCGAACTTTAGGATGTTGCTTCTCTGCTGTGTGTAGTTAGCAAAGCCTGTGCCCAAATTGTCTCATATGTTGTTTTTCCTTCCTATCCCACTTCTCTCTTTGTGTCATAAGAAGGCTGGGTGCTAACTACACGTATCCACAATCTGCTGATAAGACAACACAAGTCCCCAGTCTAAGATACTTGATGCCCCATAGTCTCCAGGGACCAACATCTTGATTACCAAAATATTGGAAAGAGAAACATCAGGTAGTTAAAACAACTGTGTGACCTGTGTGACCTTGGGCAATTCACTTCAGCTTTCTTGGAAGCAATTTCTTCTTCTGTAACATAATGGGGGCTTGGAGCAGATTATCCCTGAGGTCCCTTGTAGCTATAGCTTTATGATCCTTTGAACTCATACATAAAGAGAAATAAACTCAATAGCACCTTGGATAGAATTACCTTGGGTCTAGGATTCCATCCTGTTCTACTGAGCTGCATATTCATCTGTGTTATGTAGCTTGTTCACTCTGGTTATCTGTAATCCAAATGGTCTAATTTTAGGATCAATGACATGAACCATGTCCTGATTTTGTCTTATCATTCTGGGAAAACAAAAACAAAAACAAAAACTGAAAGCAGCTACCTTTAAGGTTTTAGCCAGCCATTGTTAAGCGTGCTATTCTGACACTGTGCTCAGCAAGGGAAGGTGACTGTTATGTTTAAGCCATGGCAGCTCCTTGTATTAGTCAACTGGTTGAAATCGAGGGGTACCTCCTCATCTTATTTTGGCTGTCTCCCCATTCACACTCCAGATTCATTAAGAATTCTTCCCCAGGGCTATGCAGCCATAAGACTCCTGCCTTCTTTGACTCCCCTGTTCCATTATTTTGTGCCAGTTAAAAGTGACAAGATAAAGATGATTTTTACACATAACCTAGGCCATACCAGATAGAGCCTATTATGGCAACTGTATCTTCAACCAATCAAAGATGACTTTTTATTATTTTACTACCTATAAGGGAATGGAGCCTTCACCTTCTTAAATTTAGTGTCTATTTAATTTACATATAATTAATTAGTTCCACAATCTAGCTAATTAATAACCTCCTTAATTGGTTCCCCTTAGCTGCTAGCTTCTATATTAACTATAGATTATAGCTAATAAATTTCTTTAAAAATATTAAAGATATATAGATCTTTAAAGTATCAAAATTTTTTTTAGAGAATTTAATTTGTTCCTTCCTTTGAAGTGGGAATTGTAGTTATTCATATCCATATGTTAAACATAAGGAAACTGGTATTTAGAGAGGTTAAATAATTTACCCTGGTCATATATCTGGTAAATGTTAGAGGCAGGATTGGTAAAAAGGTTTTGTTGATTCTACATTTGGAACTCTATTTATTATACCCTGCTGCCTCCATAATGCAGAGACTTGTATCATATTAAATCAAATCAGCGACAACAAAAAAATATGTTTACTATGAGCCAGTACTAACCTAAGTACTAGACATGTAAAGAAAAAGCAAAACCAGTCTCTGACTTCTAGAAGTTCACATCCTGGTTGGGGGAAGTGACATACAGATAGTTACATAATATAGATACATAGAGCCAGGTGGCCCAACAGATAGAGGCTCCGGAGTCAGGAGGACCAGCACAAATCTGACCTCAGACTGTTACTAGCTCTGTGACCCTGAGCAAGTCACTTCACCCTGTTTGCCTCAGTTTGCTCATCTGTAAAATGAGCTGGAGAAGGAAGGGCAAAGCACTCCAGTATCATTGCCAAGAAAAGCCCAAAAGGGATCACAGAGAGTCAGACACAACTGAAATGACTCAGCAACAACAACTTTAGAGAGCAATGCCAACAAAAATACTTGGATTCTTTAGAATGATTGATGATACTAACACAGCCCATTGATTATTCTGATTATGCCTTTCAAGCCTTTGTCGTGAAGGTCAGGTACTGTCTTCAGAGAAAGCCTGACAGATTTTCATGATGTGGGCGATGGAGCAAATCTTTAGGAAAGCCCTCTATGGGCATCTTTTTTCTACCCTATAAAATGTAGATGCACTTCAATGCCATCTGCTTACAGACAGCTAGGCTGAAATCAATGACTGGGTGTTTGGAGGGTTCCTTTATACTCTCAGCACTTTCTCCACACTCCTTCTTTTCCTTCTCTTCCTTTTCCTCCTGCTCCTCATCTGAGGTGGGTACCCCCTCCACTATGAGCCTAGCAAGACATTTTACTTTGGAATAATATAATATGTTAATAAAACACCTAGATCTGTATTTGACTTCCTGAAGTGTCAAGTTCAAGGAAAGCCTAACTTGGAAAAGGATACTTAATCTAATCTGCTGTAGTATTTGCATATTATATTAAACATGTTTAAAATATTCTTCTCAGTGAGTAGAATTAGCATTCCCCTCTGAACAGGAAATTTTAAATAGTTAATACTTTCTAGAGACTTGTTCTTCTTTGAAGTTATTTTCAAAAGAGAGAAAGAGGGTACTAAGTAACAGAGGAATCTCTTTCCTTCCTTTTGGTTTAGGACTTTTCTCTCCTCCCCCCACCGACCCCAAATTCAGAAGCCTAACTACTCTTTTTTCACATTACAATTTTGAAACAGTCAACTACCCTTCTTCCCTGCTCCCATGCCAGTTTCTCAATTGTAAGCCATCCAACGTCCCCTATGACAGACCTTTGGTGGTACTGTCTTTGAAAGTGTTCACTCCCTTGCTCCCTTTCTCTAACACTCCCAGACCTGGCCCTACTTTTTAGACCACAATGTTTTGTCAGCCCTCTCTCCCCCCTTCCCCCACTTCCACCACCACCATTTACTTTAGCTTTTTTGCAAGGATTTAAATGGGTGAGGTTAGTTTTCTTATAACTGGGGCTTGGCACATGGCAGGGGACTGGGCAGGCTATAGATGGTCAGGAGTGGAAACTAGACAATCCATTAGGGATAGGGAAGGTGATTGGGTATGCTTTAAACATCAGATGATAAGGTGATGTACAGATAGATCAGTGATAGGTTGGAATTTAGATTCTGGAGATATTGAGAATGAGTGAAATTCAAAAGAAACTCCATTTTTAGAATCCTTGTGTTATTGGGCAGGGAACTCAGTCATTCTGATTAAGCTACAGGTGAAATTTGTTGCAGTTAAACATAGGTCAGCAACCACAGATACCTTATAGAATTATAGGGCCATAGGCTTAATGAGAGAATGGATCTTAGAGTCCAAACTCCTCAGTTTACATAGAAGGAAATGAAGCTCAGAGAGATTAGGTGTTTTACCTGTGATCACACAGCTATTTAGTGTCAGATATGGGATTTGAGCTTCAAGCCTTGTTGACTGCAAATCTATCACTTTCTGCATCTCACCATATGACCTCTAACATGATAAGGACCCCATTACTAGATTATGGTACAAGGTCAGAACAAGAACAGGAGTAAAGCAGGCTTGATGCTGAGCTTTTGAGCTACTGGCCTAGAGATGTTATACCGAGTGGAATCATAGACTCATAATTTCAGAACTAGACAGGACCTAAAACAATATCTAAAGATCACCTAGTAAAAATCATTAATTTTACGAATGAGAAAATTCATGTATCTCAGAATCTGATGAATTGGTTAAAACTATAGGTTAAATTAAATTGTGCCACCTATGAAAGTTAAAAGGCTGCAGGAACTATAAGACCAAAAAATAACTATGTGATATGTGGATGTGCTACTTATCTTCTAGCCGCTAGGCAGTGCAGTGGATAGAGCACTGGGTTTGGAGTCAGCAATACCTGAGTTCAAACCCAGTGTTAGATACTTAATGACCCTGGGCAACTTATTTACCCTCTATTCGCCTCAGTTTCCTCAACTATAAAATTAGGCTAAAAATAGCACTTGTCTTTTGGGATTGTTGTGAGGATATAATGAAATAATATTTATACAGTGCCCAGAACATACACTTCAGTTAATGTAGTGTTTTTTTTTTCCTTTCCTCTTCTAGCCATTTCCCAATCCTATAATTACCAAGTTTATCTTTACATTTACTCAAACACTCAAATGGATCTATGAGGTCATTGAAGTTGGTATTTCTCCAACAGTATGGATTCATACATGCCCACTCTGTGTAACTGTCACATATGTCCTCCTGTAATTTTGCTTTGAGGAACATGGGTGTCCTTCTGAAGGTTGGAGGCCTTCCTAACTTTTCTTGACAATCTAAATGTAACAATGAAGTTCACAGCCTATCTAGAAAGTTATGCATTTCTCTCGCTACATGACCATTCCATCATTTTTATCATATATCTCCTTGATGTTACATTGTTCAATATTACACTTCCTATTTTTGTATTTGGCGAAATATTTAATTTTTTAATCCCAATTCTATAGTCAAGCATGCTACCTGTCCCTCTCAGCTTTATAACATTTGTAAATTCAGGACGCATGACATCTATATATTAACCCAAGTCATTCATAAAACATTTGAATGGATCAGGGTTGAGGACAGAGACCTTGGCTACCCTACTAGGGACATCCCTCCATGTCAATATCAATTCATTTTTCAACATTCTGTGGGTCAGGTCATTCAACTAGCTATAAATCCGTGTAATTGCACTATCATTCAACCTACAGCTTTCTACCTTGTCCAAAATATATATAAGACAGGCTTTCCCTAATGTTTTTCTGAAATCTAAGTAGTATAAAATCATGACCAAATAGTATCATACTTTACAGGAGATCTTATCTCTGGATCATTTCCACGAAATAAACCTATAGTGCCTGTTTTTGTTAAACCTGGCACTGAAACCAATTGAATATTTTGGAAAAGTTAAGGGAACATTCAACAGAGCAATCTGTCCTTTTTTCAGCTAGTAAAAAGATGGGTAATATATTTCATGAATTCCCAAAGTTTTTTAAAATTTCTGGAAGAGAGATATACAATAGCAATTAATTTTCTACATCAGATTTAATTGTTTTATTTTGCTTTGGCATAAAAATAGAGAAAGGTAAACAGTCCTAGGTAGGACCTCATTTGGATACTAACTGGTTTCCTTGTACCTTAATTCTGACTCCTTTTGACTTTCTTTGTGAACATATGGCAAACACCTCAATTCAATGTTAGCTTCGGCAATAAAGGATTTATTTCCCTTGTTGAGAGTGGCATAGGAATAGAACATTGTGCGTGTGTGTGTGTGTGTGTGTGTGTGTTGCCTGGGTACTTCTGTCTTCCTACCCAGCTATTTGCTGAGATACATTTAAAGCTCCCACAAAGTGACAAGACACTAGCAGAATATTAGCATGCATGATATACTTTAAAACTGACAACTTATCTAGACTGCATGCAGGCCAATTGTTGTGGCATTAGAACTCTTAGATATTTTATGATATTCAAGAATAATTCTAACCCTTGAACAGAAAATTCTGACTTTAGAGAAAATATATAGTCGTTTCTGATAAATAGCTTCAGGATTAGAGAGCAATTAAAAGTTGATCTGATATCTGTGACTTGTCACAGATAGAGTTCTGAGCTTAGAAGCAGAAAACCTGGGTTTGATTTCTGATCATCTCTGATACTTAGTAGGTGTATAATCTTAGGCAAGTCACTTACACCTATTTTTGCTTCCATCAACTCTATAGAAAATTTTAATCTAGGTCTAAAATGTTCTGTAACATCTTGAAGTTGTCTGAGTTAACAAAATGGTGCAACCTTTATACAAAAGCATATTGGTTTTAGCTAACTGTTCTTGTTGTGTAGTTGTTTCAGTTATATCTGTCTCTTTATGACCCATTGTGGGGTTTTCTTGGCAAAGACACTGCAGGAGTACCATTTCCTTCTCCAGCTTATCATGCCAATGAAGGAACTGAGGCAAATGGGGTTAAGTGATTTGCTCAGGGTCATATAGCTAGTAAGTGTCTGAGGCCAGATTTGAGCTCAGGAAGATGATGCCTATCATTCTATTCACTGTGGTAAGTAACTGCAGTAGATAGAGTTAATTAGCTTTATTTAAAGTGTTAGTGTAAATTGTTCTGTTACAATCACCACATTTCTAGCACTTTTGATAATTTCGTGTTCCACACACAAAGTAACAGTGACAGGCACAGTGTAAAGCCATGTCACAATAATTACCTTCCATTTTCTCTGTGTATATGACTCATTTACATGTTGGCTCTCGTATTAGAATACGTACTCTTTGAGGGTCTGTTTTAGCCTTTTCCAACACTTCGCATGGTGTCTAGCCCATAATAATTGTTGAACGAAAGTGTTTGACTGACCTGTCTAGATGGGCGGGTGATTTCATCAAAAAGGACAAAATCAGCCAATGGTTGGTAAAATCTATGTCAAGGAGATGGGAGAGGAGGAAAAATGTTTCAAGGGGTAGGGTATTTTGTTCTTGGTTGTAATCCTTTATCACCCATTCATTTATTTATCCAATCATTTTTGTGTTTATTTATCTATACACTCTTTTATTTGTTTATCCATTCAATTGGTATCAATGATGAGAATGATTCTTATACCACTAAATTCATTAGGTGGTTTTTTTTTTTTTAGTTTTTTGTTTGTTTTTTGTCTTTGTAAACTTTGGTGTTCCTTTCTAAGTTTTTCCTGGCAGCAGAATTTTTGCTGATGACAGTCACCAGAAATAGATAGTAGACATCCATTAGGATGAGGTTCAAGAGGATAATCCTCACCAAGCGGCATAACTCATCTCTTCCTCTGACCCTTACTGGATAATCTCTCAACTGACAATATTTATGAATTCTCGTCATCATTCTTTGGCATACAAGGGACTGCTTTCTCCTCATGGTGTTAAGCTGCCTCCTCTTCAAGAAAAGTCCTCATTTATGCTGCTTAGTTCCAAGTGTTTGGTGGTCTTTTCCTCTACTCACATAACCCCTATCCTATTTGTAATCCTCATCACCACTTCTTTAGGGTATTGCAATAGACTTCTATATGGTCTGCTGCCTTCAAGTTACTCCTCTTTCCAATCCATCCTTTGCCTATCTGCCAAGTTAATATTAGGCAAACGTAGATCTGGCCTACTCAAAATTTTTCATTGATTCCTTATTGCCTCTGTGATAACATATTAAGTACTCAATGGGGTATTTAAAATCACTCACAATCTGTCTTCACCTTATATTTGCAGTTTTATTTTATTTTGTGCACTCTCCCTTCTAGCTAAGTGGCTTGTTGTAACGCATATCCTTTTCTCTTCTATTTCTGTGTCTTCTCATACATGGGCCCAATGGCTACAGTATGTTTCCTTTTCTTAGAATGCAGAACTTTTTTCAAAGCCTTTCTCAAATGGGTCTTCCTATGCCAGGCTTTTTCCTTATCTCCCCCATGTTAGCATGCCCTATTTCTTGAAAAACCTGTATATAATTTGCATTTACTCATCTCTCTAATGGTTGATTCCCGTATTGGTAGATTGTAACCTCCTTGAGGTTAGGCACTTTATTTCCTTGTCTTTCTATCTCTAATACAATATTCTCTTTAATTCTAGTGACTTCCCTTTGTTATATATTTCCAATTTATCTGGTATACACCTTGTTTGTAAAATTATTTGAATATTGTCTCCCCCACTAGACCATGAACACCTGAGATTAGGGACTGTATTTTACATTTCTTCGCATCCTCAACACTTTGAAAAGTTCCTGGAGCATAACAGAAACATAATAAATGTTTATTGACTGACATACTAGAATGTTTTGCACATAGTAGGCATTTAACATCTGTCAATTTAATTTAATTTGTTCAATTGAGCATAAGATATCAGGTAGTATCTCATTCCATCTCACTTGAAAGATTACTAGTGACCGGAAAGATTTGAAGGTAATACTTGGAATGTTAGAGCATCCTAGAGTTTATAAAAATTCCAGGAATATTTGGTATCAATTAGACTTTCTTTCATTAGAAAAGCTGTTAAAATTATCAAAAAGAGCAATATAATGTCTTTGAATCAAGTAGGTCAAATTTTAATCTTAAATTATCTTTCCCAAATCAATATGACATTGTAAATAGGAATTTTATTGAGAGTCATTATATAAAAATCATCTAAATGAGCGATATCATAAAATGTTTGCAGCAAGTACTTGGAAGGCACTGTGTAAATATTATTACTTCTCTAGATTTCAGCCATGAAAAATATACCATTTATATTCAGATGATGGTTAATTTAGTTTAGCCCAGTTTAATAATATTTTCTAAATTTACAATTAGAGTAGGTTCAATGTAATAAAAGACAGAGTGAGCTAAAAAAACACGTAAGACTTTGCAACTAGTGGCTATAACCAAAATCTAAAGGGAGATTTTTCACTATTGATCAGGCAATCTAACTATAATGGCAAATACAGGTGATGTCTCCATCAGCAGCAGCATTTTCAAAAAGGAAGAATGATTACATAGGCCCTCTCCCTTGTTTCAATGTAATTTGAGTAGCTATATCAATGATCCTGGTTTAACTTAATTTGTACAGATGCTTCAAAACCAGTGAGAAAATTTTTCTCGCTTATTTAATATTTGGGCTTTAATAGAGTGGGCAACCAGGTGGTACAGTGGATAGAGTGCTGGGTCTGGAATCAGGAAGACTCCTCTTTGTGAATTCAAATCTGGCATCAGACATTTCTTATTTGTGTGACTCTGAGCAAGTCACATAACCCTGTTTGCCTCAGTTCCTCATTGGTAAAATGAGCTAGAGAAGGAAATGGCAAACCATTCCTGTGTCTCTTCCAAGAAAACCCCAAATGTGGTCACGGAGAGGCAGACATGACTGAAAATGACTAAACAACAAATTAATTTGGTTTTGGACTCTAATATGATCTCCCTACCTCTGGTATTCCGGGATCAAGCACAAAGAAATTTATAGAGTCAAAGTCTGATAGAATGGGAAAACAATGGGAAAACAAGTCATCCAGTCTGACTTTCTCAATTTACATATGATTTCTCTTTTCTTTAGTGTCTTACATCAGAAGAGTTATTTCAATTGCTTTGATGAAACCCTTGCATGTCAATGTTCTTTGCGATACTTGATGTTCTTTGCTGTTTTTCCACGTGAAATATTGAATATTTTATAATATTACTTCAAATTTAATGAGCATTTATTAAGCCTCTTCTATGTGCAAGGCATTATGCTAAGGGCTAGAGAAGCCAAGACAAAATTTTTAAAAAAGTCAATCTTTAAAGCTTCAAGGGTAGTATTACAAGTATGTGTAAAATAACCATAGCAGCTAATAGATGGTTTGATAATATTTTGGGGGGAGAAACTTTGTCTATTAGCTCGGTTTTCTTCTGGCATGTTGAACTGAAGATACAAAAGAAAAATTACATCATTCTGGTAGTAGTACATGGGGTAGATGTGATCAAAGGTAAATGAGTCCAACTTCCTTAATTTTACAAAGAAACTGAAACCTAGAGTGGTAAAGTGACTTGCCTAAGATTGCACATATAAAAGCGTTGTTTCATATTTAATTAAACAGCATAGGGTATAAAGAAATCTACATTTAGATTGTATCACATTTAGAGTTTAAAGTGATCTTTAAAATTATTTAGTGGAGACCCTTCATTTTACTGATGAGGAAAATAAGACCCAAAGGATTAAAATGACTTACCAATTAAAGCCATATCCTGATTGGCATGAATAATGAATCCCCTGAAGTGGTTACATTAAGTTAGAAAAGAAAATAAATATTTCATAGTAAGCATTACTCCTCTTTAACCTGTTAACTCTAACTAACTTTATTAACTATATTGAATTTATCCCTTTTGTCGGCTTGAATTAGCCAATCTTATGGACAGTTTATGCCTAGCCAGGTATAGCTTATGCATACTTAAAGGAGTTATCTGTAAATTAGCAAGTCTTATTTACTTAAGTATTTTTCTTTGGGTCTTTAACAGCTGTTAAAAAATACCCTGATTTCTTTTGCTCCAGTACTCTAAGCTTTGTATGTGCCCAGTCTTCCTGTTGATCTAGAAAATCCACTGCCTTCCTCTGTAGTATAGTCTACTGACATCATTCCACCTTGATTTATAGTTTTCTTGGTTCTTCATTCATCTTCACCCCAAATGTCTCATCAATGAGTTTTGTTATTTTTTAACCCTCAAAACAGGTTTCCCCTTCTCTCTGCTTATAGAAACCACCTTCATTCATGTACTCACCTCCTTTTAGCTCAAGCATTGCAACTCCCTACCTCAATTCTCTCTTATGTCTGACCTATCCTTTCCAAAACTACCAAAGTTCTATCCCTAAAGCATAGATCTGATTATTTCCCTCCTCTCTCCAGTAACCTGGAGCATTTCCCTGTTACCTGGATGGTTAAACACAAACTTATTTATTGAGCATTTAAAGCCCTTTAAAGCCTAGTACTAACCTTCATTTTCAAAGTTTCCGTCCATTTTGCCCTTCCATGCACTGTGTAGTCAGGCCAAAGTGGCCTCCTTGCTGTTATTTACATACAATACTTCACCTCCCTTCACCATGACTTTGCACTGAATGTTTCCAATGCCTGGAATGCATTCTCTTTTCACCTCTGCCCCTTATAAGCTCAGTTCAAGTGTCATCTTCAATAGGATGTCTTCCTTAGCTGTTAAGGCCTTTCCCCCAATATTACCTCATATTTATATTAGAAAGATGTGCATGTTGTCTCCCATGATAGAACGCAAGTTCTTCAAGAACTCTTACTGTATCATTTTGTCTTTGTCTCCCTAGTGCCTAGTACAGTGCTAGTACCTAGATGGCCCTTAAAAATGCTTGTCGATTGGTTAATCTTTTCAGCTTTTCTTCCTAATGAAAATGGGTCCTATTTGTTTCAGCTTGTCTCCTTAGTTTTCTTCACAGCAGTGGGCATTCTGAACATCTTACAAACTAATGAAGTTAACCAAATCATATTTGCACATACATTTAAATAGATTCTTTATTTCTATTTAAGATACCTTTAAACAGATAGTTTCTCTCCCTTGAGTGGCTGTGTAAAGACTAATAGAATGGGGATTCTTCTCTGAAGCTGATGCTGAAGATGAGAGAATAACCCTTCAATATCTTCAGCCATGACTCACAGAATAGATAATCAATCACTGACTATGATAGATGCCTCCTTCCAATGAATAAACCCCTCTTATCATTTAATCAAGTTAAATTATAGCAAAAATAACTGAACTGACTCATCTCTTAAAGTTTCGTAGTTATGCTCAATCACTACCAACAGAGGAAGAAAAAACAAGGGAAAACATTCAAGAAAGATCTTTTCTTTCATGAATGCTATGATATTGAATCAAGTAACTCAGTAAAATAAAGATAGCAGTGGATTGAGTCGAACACATTTTACTGCAGTGTGCTCATTCCAGATTCCTCTGCCCCACTTATTCTAACTAGAGCTGCTTTGCCTTAACTTCTTCTATAACTCACAGCCACCTACCACTCAGTGATTTAGCAAGAAACTGTAGCTTATTGTGAATTAAGAATACCTCTATTAAAATAGAAGTTAGCAGGCTGAATATATTTTACTATGTACTGTATATATGGTCCAATGTATATACATGGTGCTATAAAATAAATGAAACTATGTTGAACAAAGAGAATGTCTTTAAGAAGATCCAACTTAAAATATTTTTAAGTACACATCGGGAGGGGCCTTGTTGTCATGCCAATCTATCCGCTCTCTGAAATCTTTAACCTATCTTGGCTATCCTTTCTCTTGTGCATTTAAGCATATTGAGATCTCTGACCCTAACTACTACCACTATTTCTCTCCTTTTCTCAGGAAGTAAATTTTGAAATGGATATTCTGTTCAAGGTACCTCAGATTTGGAAGGTACCTCAGACATCATATGATTTTCCAGGGATGGGGAACCTGTGGCCTTGAGGCCGCATGTAACACTTTAGGTCCTCAAATATGAGGCCCTTTGATGGAATCCAAACTTCACTTAACAAATCTCCGTAATAAAAGGATTTGTTCTGTAAAACTTGGACTCAGTCAAAACTGTACATGAACATACACCTACCGATCCAGAATCATTCATTGTTGTTCCTGTTAGTTGTCCTTCCTTCTTGAAGAGGACCAGTGACATCTGGCCAGAACACAAACAATTGCTATTTACATTTACTCTGAACCATGGAAACCAAACAGTGACCAATTGGAGACTTGGGCTGGGACTTATTGGCCAATCAATGAGAACCAGAGTGATTTAGGTTTAAGGCATACTAAAGTGGCTCCATTTGAATCCCAATGGGCCTTACCAAAGCCTGGATTTCTAGATTTCCCTTTCAAGAAATCCACTTTCCTTTGGGCAGAGCACCCACACCTAAGTGCAAATAAGATTAGAGACAAAGAATTCCATTGTTGGATATCTTATTACTTTCTGTAGCAAGATATTCCAACTTCACTAATTTATAACAGCTTGGAGTTCACCCTTAAGTCAAGTCAAAATCTGATATAATAATAGGGATAATTATTATAGCTAGCATTTATATAGTGCTTTGAGTTTTGCAAAGTGCTTAATAAATGTCTCAGGCAGCTGGGTGGCACAGTGGATACAGCATTGGGCCTGGAGTTGGAGTTCAAATAAAGCCTCAGACACTTATTAGCCATGTGAGCCCGTGCAAATCACCTAACCCTATTTCCTCATCTGTAAAATGAGTTGGAGAATGAAATGGCAAATCATTCCAGCACTTTTTGTCATGAAAACCTCAAATGGAGTCATGAAGGGTCAGACCTGCCTGAAATGACTCAGTGACAACAACAACAATAGATATCTCATATTATCCTCGCAACAACCCTGGGAGGTAGATGCTATTACTATCACCAATTTATAGATGAAGAAAGTAAGACTGAGACATGCTGAGTGACTTGCCCAAGGGGTCATAAAGCTAAGTTCAGTGTCTGTTGGTGGATTTGAACTTGGATCCAGTGATTTCAAATTCAGCTCTCTATCCGCTGAGCCACCTGATTGTAGCTTCTAGCCATTTCTACTAGTCCCCATTTCTGAGACCAAGGAAGACAAGTCTAATTCTTTTATATGACAGTCCTTCAAATATTTTGACCCAGCTATCATATATTTTCTTCTCAATGCAATACAGACTCACTTTCATCAAGTAATCCTTAATTGTCACAGTTTCTAGCCTTCTCACCATCCTGGTGGCCCTACTATACAATGGTTTTTTAATATTCTTTTTAAAATGTGAAGGAGTTGGGGGACTCAATAATTTATAAAGTGCCTACTATGTCAAGGCACTGTGCTAAGTGCTTTATAAATAGTCTCATTTGATTCTCAATGTCACAAAAATCTTGGGAGATTAGGGCTATTACTATCTCCATTTTACAGCTCAGGAAACTGATGCAGTTGGAAGTTAAGTGGTTTGTCCAGGGTCACATGTCTAGCAAGTGTCTTAGACTGGATTTGAACTCAGGTCTTCTATTTTGAACTCTAGGCCCTGTGATCTATCCACCGAGTTGCTATGCCAGTTGGATTTAAATCCTGAATCTGCCACTTATTGTCTGTGTGACTTTGAACAAGTCACTTTTGGCTCTTTGGATCTTAATTGCTTTTCAATAAAATTAGGTGGTGAACAACAGTAGATGACTTTTAAGGTTCACTTCAGTTCTAAATGGCAATTTTTATGATCCCATGATCCAATGAATTCTAATTCCCTCATTCTGGACACCAGGGCATTATAAATACTTTTTGAGATAATTTCAGAGTTTTTTTTTTTATCTCCACCTAGAACCTAATAAGCTTAACTCTATCAAGAACTTCCAGAAATTTTTCATATGCTGTTGTCTAATCATACCTCCCCCATTTGTACTCATATAGTTGATTTCTTAAAAAAAAAAGTGAGGGGCAGATAGGTGGTGCAGTGAGTAGAGCACTGGCCCTGGAGTCAGGAGGACCTACCTGAGTTCAAATTCGGCCTCAGACACTTGACATATGTGCTAGCTGTGTGACATGGGCAAGTCACATAACCCCAATCGCCCTGCCAAAAAAAGGAAAAAAAAACTGAGTGTAAGATTTAACATTTTCAACCAATCCATTTAATGAGATTAGATTTAACTCATTTCTAATTTTTTTGGATCCTGATTCTTCCATTCATTGTGTAAAGCATCTCTCAGCATTGTAGCATCTGCATATTATAACAAATAAATAAAAATGTTGGACACAGAGTTAAGGGAAACTGTCTGGGACACTCCATTGTCTCTGAATTACTCCTTTCAGGGGCTTCTCTTTATCCAGCTCTGTGTCAAAGTGTGTGTAATATTGTGTAGCCCTGAGATGTCAAATTTGAGTTGGCAGTGGCCCATGCTGCCTGCAAAACTCAAGCCCAAACCAGATTACAATATGATTAAGAAACTTGTAGCAAAATAAACAAAAGTATAATAAAACATAGATAATGTTAATTTGTGGTTTTCTAAGCCTATTTGTAGTCTTCGGGGATCTGTTTCTATCAGAGTTTGACATCATTGTGTTGTAGCCTATATCTCTATATCTCGTTCCCAGTTTATCATGAATAACTGACTTTCTCAAATGATTTTCTAGGTTCTAGGTATATTATTAATTAGAGCATTTTCTTCTAAACCAGTACGGTAAGATTATCCCCTAAAATGAGGTTATTTTGTCATGATTTTTTTTTATTTTTATTTTAACCCTTGCTATACTTTTTATTACCATATTACTATTTCCTCGACAAAATTCTCAAAAACCATTCCTGGAATAGGAGAGAATGTTGTTGACAATGTACATACATAGATTATCATAAGGCATTTGAGAAATTTCTTCATGATATCCTTGGTGCTGAGATGGTGAGATATAGGCTATATGAATGGAAGACAAGTAATGTATAATATTAGATAATGCTGCTTCTTTGTTTTCATATTCTCAGGTTCAACAACTATTTCCAAATTCTCATCTTCTTTACTGACCACATCTTCCTTCTTGAAGTCCTCCCCTGCTTGTTTCCTTTCCACCAAGGGTTTTCAAAATATGGTCAGTGGAACTCTCAGGGACCCTGAAACAATTTCAGGGAGCCGAGAAGGTCAAAACTGTTCATAACAATACCAAGACATTATTTACCTACTAAAATACTTTTCCCATTTTTCACCACATATCAGTATAAAGCCAGGTTTTCTTTATAAATGTCAATCAAAACAATATATCATAGCAAATTGAATGCAGAAATAGATATGAGAATTCAGCTATTTCTTATTAAGTCAGATATTACAAATTTGCAGAAATAGGTAAAATGACACCATTGTTTTCACATCATTTTTTTGAAAAATGTAATTATTTTTCATAACTTGCTATTTGTTAAATATAATGGGTTTATTATTGCTATTTTCAATAAATAAATATTATAAAAATCAGTTTTAATTTACAATGTGCCATATGTCAACACCTATAATTTATGTAAACTAAACCTTTGGGTCTCAGATAATTTTAAAAAATTAAAAAATACCCCCCAAAATTAAGAACTACTTCACACTATACTTTTCCTTTATGTCCTTAAATACTATTTTGTAGTTCTTTTCTGGTCATCTTATACATCCCATTAACCATGACTGCCCCCAAATCTGGCTTTGACTTTCTGCTGTTTTCAATCCATTTCCTCTTCAGGAAATCTCATCCATTTCTGTTCTTTTAAATAGTACTTATATGTTGATTATTGAAAATGCATTCTTCAATTTTCATCTCACTTCATTTCATGGACTGATATTACATGTATAGTTGAATATAACCCTGAATTCAGAAATTTATCATGTTGAAAACAGAGCTTGTAATCACCTTGCTCTATTAGCCATCCAATCTTATCATCTAAATCAAAACAGACGTGTCCTGTCAGTTTTGTTTCTATAATGACTTTTGAATTTGGTTTTGCCTTAAATAGCATCTCCCCTGTCCCCAGCAGCAGTCCCTTAAACAGCCTCCTCCAACTCAATCCCTTCCCAGTCTTTCCTTGCCCCCTTTGCCCAGGAACTTTTTTCCCATTCTCCCTCCAACTCTGCAGCTAAAACCTGGAACCCCCACTTTGCAGATCATGCCAGAAGCCACTGCTGCTGCCTCCTCTACTTCCTGGCAGTCTGTAGGAACTCTCTCTGCAGTTCCTCCTGTGTTGGCTGACAACCCTCCATGGCTTCAGGCTGGCATAACTGTTGCCCTTCTCCTTCCTTCATTCTCTTCTTCAACCTCCTAGTTATTACGCATCAACCCTCCTTACTGTATAATCCCTGTCCTTGACATGTCTTGAATGTCCTTGAAAGGTCTTGATTCCTTCTTTAACAAATTGGAAAAGATGATTTTTGTCTAATTCATATCCTTTGTTAATATCTTCATAAGTTAACACCAGGACTGTTAAAGTAACCTGCAAACTGACTTCCATACCTTCTTGATTTACCAACACCAATCATTTCTTAAGAAAGCTTTTTATAAATCAACTTCCCCAAGTATGTTTCATCAGGTGATCAAAACTCCTTGCTATTTTTTTATTTTCCTACTAATATTTCCAATGAATTCTGAAATTTTTTGAGATTGACACTCCTTTTGTCCTTGAGAGTAAATGTTATATGTTCTTTTATAATTTATAAATGAAATGTTTTTAATGATCAAACATCTTTTCTCTAATGTCCATTCCAACTGGTGATAGTGGTGGTAGAACAAGATCCTTGTCATAAATATACATAGTCAAGCAAACAAATTTTTAAATTGGCTATGTCTGAAAATACATCTCTATTTGTAGCCTGAGTCTATCATTTCTTTGTCAAGAAGTGTAGCAAGTTTAACTATCAGTTTGCTAGAAATCATCATTAGTCTGTGTTGATTAAAAGTTGCTATTATATAAATTGTTCTTTTGGCTCTGCTCACTTTACTTGAGTTCAAGGTTTACATCAGTTCAAGGTTTCTTTTATACTCTCCCCTTCATCATTTCTTATAGCAAAATAATTTCATATATCATAATTTGTTCAGTCATTCCCAAATTGATGGACATCCCTAAACTTTCAGTTCTTTGCCATCACAAAAGAGCTGTTATAAATACGTTTGTATGTGTGTGTGCATGACTGTGTGTATCTATCTATAAATATACCTATCTATGAATCTGCAGATAGATAGATAGATAGATAGATGTCTTTTTCCTATTTCTATGATCTCTTTAAGGTAGAATTCTAGTATGGATACCACTGAATTAAAAGTTTTGCATTACTGAATAACTTTGGGGACAGTTCCAAATTGCTTTTCAGAATGGCTAAACCAATCATAGGTCCAACAACAGTGCATTCGTGTGAATGTTTCCTAATAGTTTGTCCAACATTGGTAATTTTCCTTTTTTTTTGCAAAAATTCTCGATCTGATATCAATCATAAATTTTTTAATTCCAATTCCTCTAGTAATTAGTAACTTGGATCATTTTAATGTGACTATTGATAGCTTGAATTTGTTCTTTAGAAAACTCCTTGTTCATGTTCATTGACCATTTATCAATTGAGGAATGGATCTTATTTTTATGAATTAGAATCAATTCTTTCTGTATTTTGAAAAGAACCTCATCAGAGAATCTTGATGCAAAGTTGTTTCTCCCAGTTATCTGTTTCTTTTCTAAAACTGTCCATTTTTTTTCTGAACCTCTCCACTGTTTCTTTTCATGACCCCTTCTTCCATTCATAGATTTTGAAAGATAATTTTTCCCTTTTTCCTACAATATGTGATGCTATTTTTATGCCTATCATATCCATTTAGAGCTAATTGTAGTATATAATATGAGATGTTAGTCTATTCCAAGTTTTTTCCAGACTGTTTTCCAGTTTTTTTTTCAGCCGTTGTTGTCAAATAGTGAGCTAGTACATGAGTAGCTGGGATATTTGAGTTGATCATACTGGAATCTTCTGCGTTCATTTGTTTTTACATAAAGTCTATTAATAACCTCTATATATCTTAATGAATACCAAAATATTTTGATGGTTAAACAATTTGGTGACATCCTTGTGAAATGGATCTGTTAGGTTCCTTTCCTTACTTCTTTTTTCTCCCCATTAATTTCCTTGAAATAATTGACTCCCACCCCCACCCCACACACATTATTTTGTTACTATTTTTTCTAGACCAATAAAGTAACCCTTTTGTAAATTTATTGGTTAAGAACAGAATAAGTAGTTGATTTAAGTAATACCGACATTTTTATTTTGCTGGTTTATACTACCCATGAGCAATTAATGCCCATCTCCCCTCAGTTATTTAGGTCTGTCTTAATTTCTGGAAAGACTAGTTTGTAGTGATTAGTATAGTTCCTGCAGGTTTCTTGACAACTGGGCTCCTTGGTATTTTACATATTCTGTAGTTATTTTAAATGGGTGTTTTTCTACCTTTTTCTTATGGGTTTTGTTGGTAAGAGAAATTTATATGGATTACATGCTAGGACTTTGCTAAAGTTATTGTTTCAATTAACTTAGTAATTGGCTTTATAGGATTCCTTAAGGAATTAAATTATCCTATCATAATGGAAAAATGATATTTTTATTTTTTTTCCTATGAGAATTGCCTAATTTTCTTTTTTCTCTTATTGCTATAGCTCATATTTCATGCTGTGATCATAATAGACATCCTTGCTTTATCTTAAATTTATTGGAAATGTCTGTGCTTTATCCCTATTACATATAATGATGGCACTAGGGTTTAGATAAATGTTTCCTACCATATTAAGGAAAATTCCACTTATTCCCATGTTTTCTGGTTTGTTTGCTTTTTTGGGGGGAGAAAATAATTGGTGCTATCTCATAACAAAACCTTTCCCTGAATCTATTGATATAATCACATGATTTTAGTTGTACTTTTTATAAAAAATATCTATTATGATGATAGTTTTCTTAATATTGAATGAAACAGTGCATCCCTGATATAAATGAAACCAGGATATTGTGTATAATCTTTGTTATATATTGCTAAATCTTCTTGCTAATATTTTATTTAAGTGTCTGAATTGAATTTTTATGGTTATTGGTATAAAATTTTATTTCTCTGCTTTGAATTTCCATGGTTTAAGTATCAAGATCATATTTTTATTGTAGAAGAAATTTGGCAGGATGTCTTTTTTCAAACAGGTTATATAATATTTGAATTATATGTTCTTTAAATATTTAATATAATTCACTTGTTAATCCATCTAGATTCAGAGATTTTTCTTTTGGAATTCACTTATATCATGTTCCATATGGCTCCTTAGATTTGGTTATTTAAAAACTCTTTTCTTATTCTATAAATATTGGCATTATTTATTTTTAATGTATCTATCCATTTAATTTCTGTTATCACTTTATTAGCTTGTGATTGGGTAATATAATTTCTAATAATTCCTTTTACTTTCTATTTGTTATGAATTTACCTTTTCTATTTTTGAGACTTTTGTTTTCCTTCCATGTTTCCTTTAAAATTAATTAAGCTAATTGTTTATCTATTTTATTGCTGAAAAGCAATAAAACTGGCTGTTAATTCCGTATATTCATTTAACTTTTTGCTTTCTTTTTTTATCTCTTTTTTGACTTTCAGCAAAGTCCAATTGATTGATCTATTTTTTTTCTTTTGTTAATGAAACTATTTAGAGATAAATATTTTTTCCTAAGGGATGTAGTGCCTGGATCTCTAAAAGTCTGATATATTGTGTCATTGCTGTCATTGTTTTTATTTACATTATTGTTGATTTAGTTTATCCCTCGACTCACTAATTCTTTATGATTGAGTAATTTAGTCTTCAATCAATTTTGATTATTTTAGTAGCTCTTTATTGAGTATCATTTGCATTGCATTTTGTAAAACATATGTTTAATATTTTTGTTTTTCTTCATTTTTGTGCCATGCTATATGGACTTTTTAAAAAAAATGATACATTAATGGAGAAATATATATACATTTTTCTAATTTTCCAATTATTTCTGTCTGGCAAGCCATAAATTCTCCTTTTACAATTCCTACTTCTCTTTTAAACCATTTAGGAGCATACTGTTGTAGTCCCTTGTTCTTTTGTGAATTTGCAGTGTCCTCTGCTTCTTCTGGTTGATTTAATTTGTTTAATTTTCCTTTGTCTTACAATATTTGTTCATAGATATCTAGACTTATTTAGCTCCTCTGGTGGCAATATTCTCTTCTCTTATTAACATTCTATGTTGTTTTATCTACTAATATTTAAGATTTTTAACTGAGTTTTCTTTCTCTGGAAATCTATTGCAATAACATTTTTTCCCTTTATATTAATTTCTCACTCATTTTCCAGCTCTTTAAAGTGGTTTCCCTTGGGACTAGACCTCAAAGCTATCTCAAAAACACTCAAGCTGGGCAAATCACGTTTTTCTGTTCTCAGGCTGTCCCAAGTGACTTGGACGTGGAAGGAGAAGGAACAGAACTAACCCCAAGTATATGCTGGGCCCTGTTTCTCAAGTCTAGTGGAATGCCACACAGCCACATGTGTTTCCTGCCCAAGCTCCTTTTGTTTTTCAGTCCTGTGACTAAAGTCTGTTTCAATACAGAGTGCTGTCATGTTGCTCTCTGAGTCAGGTACATCTTCTGTCTTTTGACAGAATGCCTTTAACTGGCATTGGTTCTGGTAGGGGGTGGTGTTGGTTTGAGTTAAATTCTGTTGATAACCATTGGTCGGTTATTCAGCATAGAAAGGATGAGGTGAGAGAAATGGGAGTGCCAAGCGACTACTAGAGTTTAGGGATTAGCTCTTTCTCTCTGCTATTTGTGAATTTTTACTTCATTAGAAATCTTGCTATACTAAATGATTGAGGCAGCTGAAACTATTTTGTCTCTTGTGCATAATTCCTACTTTCGGGGAATTTTAGAATTCCTGAGGCTTGTGGGGAAAAAAAAAGAAGTCTAATCCTCCATTTTATTAATACATGACACAGAAGTCCCTATCTCCTCATTTCAAGTAGGAAGAGCATAGGGAGAGAATAGCTTCTGTTTCCTTGTCTCTCTTCCCTTACCCTTCCCTGTCTCCCAATTACAAGTTCTTACCCTTTCTTTATTTTAAGATCCTCTTCATGTTCCAACCTCTCTGGTTATAGCTTGTTTTCGCTATAATTAATTCTTCCCTGAAAATACCCTCTGTCATTGATAGATAGATAGATAGAGATTTATATGTAGATATTTATGCACCCATCTCTCTGTGTGCATGTATATTGATTCTACCTTTGCACTTTTCAGATGAAAATGAACTTCTAGTGTTGTCAGTTACCCTCACCCATTGCTCCTTGTTTGTATATTCTTCCATTTTCCCCCCTATTAAGTGAGATAATGTTTTCCACTGTTCCTCCCCCACTTTTCCCCTAGTGTGTTAGTCTCCCCTTCCTTTTCCTGTTTTAGGATAATAATTATAATATTAAAGAAAAGCCTGGATGCTCTGTCTTATTTAACTCTCTCTACAGCCCTTGGTATTATTGGGGTTCTGAGGCAATGTTTATATCATCTCCTCCTCATATCATGTAAATATGTCATTCCATTTCAGTCCCTTTTTAAATACAATTTCACATCATTTAACCTGCATCTCAGTTTTCTCATCTATAAAATGGTAATGATAATTCTTATATTATTTCCTAAGGTTATTGTGATTGGAAACATTCTGCAACCTATGAAGCAGTGAATAAATATGTTGTTTCTATTGTTCTTGCTGTAACTGGTGGTTGTAGTAGTGGTAGCTATGGCAAAGAAAACCTGTCAAATCTAAAGCCATCCATATGCCCTTTGACAGAGAGATTCCATTACTTGGCACATATACAATGTAGGTTAAAGATAGAAATAATGATTCTGTATATACTAACATGTGTATATCAATCAGCATTGTTTTTTGTAGTAGCAAACTAGAAACAAAGTACATGTTCATCAGTTGGGTAATGGATAAACAACTATACATATAATGGCAAAATGTTATGCCATAAGAAATGATAGGAAGGAGAGAGGAAACCATGGGAAGACATATGAAATTATGGGAAGAGAAGTAAGCAGAATAAGAAAACTAATGTTCACAATTATTCTCAAAAATGTAAAGGAAAATGATAAACACACACACATGAATAATAGCTGAATGTTATTGGACTATATTGACCAAGTGTGACCCTGAAGAAGATGTACAAGAAGTCACTTTCCTCCTCTCTTTGCAGAGTTGGGGTACTGTGGTTGTGGTAAACCAAAATAATGTCATATTTGTTACCATGTGTTGTTTAGAAAGTCATTATCAGTCATTTTAGAAAGAAAAAAAAATGACCTTCCATGTAAATTTGGAGATATTTTAATGTTATAATTGACATAGTCCTTTTTGATTGTATTTAGAATAGAATTTATTAAGCCTAAAAATAAATGTGAATTAATTCAATCAAGCATTTACTGCTATGTGCCAGCCACTAGGAATGCAAAGGTAATAATGAAATAGTCCCTATTCTCAAGGTTCTTACATTCTACTGGCAATCCATCACATTATTCCAGACCTAAAATAACTACAAAAACTAATGTGAAAGCCAGCAATATTATATAAATAAGGTTATACATGCATAAATGACAAATAAAAGATGGTGACAAAGCAGAATCCCATAGGATAGAGACTAATTATCAATGAAGACCAAATGATTGAGGTTTTGGCACAAACTAAAAGCTACCAGGTATTTTTATAATGAAGAATTCATCAAGAGTCATTACAGAGAAGCCAAAGGAAACAATAATTTCACATGTGGACAGAATATTTAAATTTATTCTAAATAAATTTTCCCCCCATTCTCTGATACTGCACTCTGAAAAATTATTTTTCTGTAACCATCTTCTTTTTAAAAGAATACTAAACTAGGATCTAGGAAACCACCATGGCTATCCTCTGCCACTAAAGTACATGTGAGTTCAGTTTGCCCAACAAGAAAATTGAGTTAATAATTCTCTGTGTTTTTGAAGGTTATTTTTAGGATAAACTGAGATTATATTTCTATAAAGACTTTGAAATAACTCAGAATCACTCTAGAAAAGCTAGGTTTCATTTTAATTTTTAAATTATTTTTCTGAAAATTTTTATTAGCTTCAACAACTGTTATCTAACTAACTTAATTACACATTAATCAATCAATAACTATTGTTAGGCACCTACTCTATGTTAGGCACCATGATAGGTCTTTGGGATATAAATACAAAAAAATCAAATAAATCTTACTTTCAAGTAACTAACCTAATAGAGGAGTTAACAAACACTGAACAATTTGTGTTATATCATTGTGATGCAATACTACTGCTCTTTAATAAATATGAACTCAAAGCTTTTAGAATAACTTGGAAAGTTTTCCATGAAATAATGAACAGTGAAATGAGCAGAACCAAGAAAACATTGTATACAGCAACAGCAATATTGTTTTAAGAATGACTTTGAGTGAATAAGTCTTTTTTATTATAAACATGCAAATTAATTATAAAGGACATACAAAGAAAGATGCTATCTCCATCCAGAGAAAGGACTGATAAATAGAAGAATGTGTAGAATAATTTTACATATATATATATATATGTGTGTGTGTGTGTGTGTGTGTGTGTCTGTGTGTGTGTGTGTGTGTATATGTATATATATATATCTAATGATAGCTATCTCTAGGGTGACAGAGAGGGAAGATAAAAGAAAAAAAAATTAAATGATAATTGTGTCGTATAGTTGAGAGGAACAGCCAGTTGTGCATAGTAGAGTTTCAGTTTCATGCACAATCATCTTTTTATTGTATTATGTTATAGAAATGCTTATTTTATTCCATAAATTGAAAGAAAATTTTTGAAAAGAAAAATTTGCAAAATATGAACAATTAATAAATTTAACTATGTAAAAAGTAGTTAAATAGAAGACAATTGAGGAAGGAGAGAGCTAGTAGTTGGAGGGTCAGGAAAGATTTCGAAAAGAATGTGGTGCTTAGTGTCTCTTTTAAAGATCTGGGCTCTGTGAGGCAGAGGTAAGGAGAAAGGACATTCCAGGTATGTGGTACAGCTGGTGTGAGAGCACAGAGATGTATGATGGAGTGTTATCTGTGAAGAACAGAAAAAAGGCCGGTATGAATGGGTTGTGTATTGCAGGATGGGCAGTAAAGATAGGTTGAATTCATGTTGTATAGAACTTTAAAAGTTAAACAGAATTTGTATGTTATCTCAGAGTTAATAGAAAGTTCCTCGAATTGATTGTTTATTTGTAGATTAAAGTTTGACTATTCTATAAACTTTTCTTCTGTGTAGGCCATAAATCATCCTTTCATGATTCTTATTTCTCTCTTGAATTATTCAGAGAGATTTTTCTGTGGTTCCATACTCTTTTGCAAATCCACAGGCCCTCTGCCTTATCAAGTATTGGTTCAATTTCCTTTTGTTTCTAAAATTTATTTAGCTCTATTTATACTTTTTTAGCTGTCTTAGATGCTGTCTTCCTTTCTGTTGTCAAATTCTTCCCTCTTGCTTTTCAGTGCTCAAGGTTTTTAAATCATTTTTCTTCCTTCTGCAACCTTTGATAGTGTTCTTTTTCCTTGTATTTGTCTGTCACTCTGTTTTAACAATCCAGCTAGCAGCTTCTGTAGGGGCGTAAGATCCCCCCACAGCCAGTACCCAGGAGGCTGCCAGGCATGCCGGGAAAGCACAGGTTCTTTTTGTCTGCTTAAACATGGAAAGCACGGTGAAGGGGTTGACCATCTTTCTTTAATCCAACATTCAGTTAGTTCAGGGGAGCATACAGACAAACATCAAGAGACAGACCAAATACAGATTACAGTCAGCTAGTTCAGGGGAACAAATAGCCAGCACCCTGAACTTTAGGGCGTTCATTTAGTTCGGGGGAAAACAAAACCAGCACCCCGAACTTCAGAATAAAATACAAATTACAAATATCAACAGACAGACCCAATACAATTCATAGTTACCAACATCTGGGCTCAGCCCGAGAGCTCGCCACTGCTCCCATGCCAACCGGAAAAGGAAAGAGGAATCTTCAAGCCACCTTCTCCCCTCTTATAGAGTTTTTGACATCATCAAGCACCACCTGAATTACCAAGGCTGATTGGTTCTTGAGTTGGCCCCTCCCCCTGGCGTAGACTAGGTTAACACCCAATAGGGCGTGGCTCCTGAGTCAACACCTCCCCTCAGCCAGCCCCATGAATCATCACACAGGAAGTTCTCTGCTCCCAGACATGGTCTCTGTGCTTCCTGCCCCAGATGAGGTGCAGCAGGCCCAGCACCCAGCAAGGCCCAATGAGATAAACTGAGCCACCCAAAGAAAACAAAGGCCATTCTGGTCACATAATCACTTTCCGCCTCTTCCCACTCTCACTTGAAACTATCACAGCTTCTCCTGGATTAAGGATTTAACTTTTGAGTAGCCTCAGTATCCATTTAAAAATGACATCTGGGGAGACAGAGATGACCCCAGCCAGATGCCAGTCCTCTTTCCTTTAGGTCTTATATAGCTCCAAAGACACACTGGTAGCCTTCCTCAAATATTCTATTCTTTTATGCTACTGCAGAGAGTTGTGGCCCCAGGAAGATGACACTACTGCTTTCCTATCCTTTCACCTCCTTTATAAGGAACTCGGATAGAATTAATATCTGCTGCTTGTTACCAGAAGAATGCTGTGGTGAGGGTAAAGACAGAACATGTTGGCTAAAACTGTGAAAGCAGCAAGTAAATTTTTGAGTATTTTCCAGAAGTTAAATCCATGGGTTATGTTGTCCCTGCTGTCTTGAGCATAGAAATTGGTGGTAAAGGGTGACCTAAGAGAGTATATGAGGGTGCAATATCCTTCTCTGCTGTTATTTCATCATATTGGTACTTTGCTAGACTTCTTAGTTTCTTGGCCTATGGAGATAACTACCATTGTTTTACCTTGTGAATAATTTTTATTTGTTTGCTGTTTTTTGAGAATTTCTGAGGAAAGGAGAAATTTATAGTTCTACATTGTTTTGTTCACATGACCCAGAATTTATATATCTAACAACAAGAAATATTAAGTGCCTTTTACATGTATGGATACAGAAGCAAGCAAAAAGAAAGACAGTTCCTGCCATCAAGGAATTTCTAGTAGCAAAGAGAGCACATAAAAGGGAGCTGAACATGAGGAGTTGTGGTAATAATATGAAGGCATGGTATCAAAGTCTGGAAAGTAAAAAGCAGAGCCAAGGGGGGAAAGAATGTTTTTTGGGACCCTCTCCAAAATGGAGGCCTTGGATAGTACTCGCCAAAGGAGAAATGGAGTCTTGTGATGGAGAGATCTTCCAAGTCAGTGATTCTTTAACTTTTTAGTCTCAAAATTATTTTATACCCTTAAAAATCATTGAGGGTATTCCAAAGAGAATTTTGTTTCTGTGTGTTATGGCTATTGACATTTATTATGTTAGAAATTAAATTGTCTTGATATTATTATGAAATTAGTTTTGGTATCACAGAACCCCAGAAAATATCTTTGGCATCCCCAGACCATACTTTGAGAATCACCATAACAGAGTGAGGGTAGTAGACACATTGAAGGGAATTTCAAACAATTTATATTTATAAAAATATGCCTTGGGGCAGCTAGGTGATATAGTGAGTAGAGCACCAGCCCTGAAGTCAGGAGGGCCTGAGTTCAACTTAGGCTGCAGACACTTGACACACTTAGTAGCTGTGTGACCTTGGGCAAGTCACTTAACCCCAATTGCCTTTCCTTCCCCCCCCCCCTGCAAAAAAAATATGCCTTGACTGATGAAGACAAAACTAAAATACACTGAGGTTCTGAAATAAAATGGTTGCGGATCTGTTAAGCAAATTCACAGAGACTTTGGGAAAGGAGTTCATGCAATAATATTGTTTTCTTAGGCTAAAACAACAAATCCTATTTTTGAAATTGAACATGAGCTTGCCACCTACATCTTCAGTGCTGAAGTGGTCAAAGTAAGTGACTTGTGATAAACTGGAGCAAATGTACTAGCAAACATTTTACTCACAGTATTCTAAATTAATTTTTTATCTTTTACGTGTCTGAAGATAGTTTCCTTAACCTTTATATGTGGAGATTTTTTGTGAAAGTCTCCTTTTTTTAGATACTAGGCAAAACTCTGATTTATGCTTCTTCAGTATCCAGATTATAATGCTGTACCTCTGTTGTCTCTGAAACCTAATTTATCACTTTTTGCCTATGTCACGTTCCAAATGAATGAATACTAGGATAAACCAGTGGTGGGTCTTTCATCTAACTCTACAGAAGAATGCTCTGAACCAGTTTTAATCATGAGATTTCTTGTCTCCCTAGGAAATCTATATTCAAATCCCACTTTACCTTTTATTTTTCATTAATGAGGTTTAATTTATAATTCAGAATGAAGAAATTTTAAAATGCAGTTGATTAAAAACTGAACTCTCTGCTTCCATGTAAGTCTTTGTTTTCCTAGAAGGGTAACTCAATAAGGAAAAGAACCATTTAAATCTGGAAAGTGCTTAGTAAAAAATAAGATTAAAAAAAAAACTGTTATATAGGCACAAAATCTTTGATTGCCCAGAAGGCTCAAATGACCTTAGGTCATGCTGTTAACATGGTGACATTTTCTCTTTAGGTATTGTGTATACTGCTTAATATTTTGATGACTGGGAAAGCATACAGATAATTCAAGTGGCATTTACATTACCATTCTGGATAACTCATTTCCATGTTAAAGGATTAAAATTCAAGCAGTAGTTACAGAATGATCCCAAAAAGATTGTGACAATTAAATGTTTATTGTGATATTTATTCATAGATATATTTTTTTGTTTTTGGTTTTTTTAGGAGCATCATCTTGCCTCATGGAGAAGACTTTAGAACTTCAAATGTAATGGAAAAAACAAATCTTTTAATATATCGAGCTAAAAAAATTCATGCATGAAGATGGCGGCTGGTAAGCACGGACTAGAGTGAGCTCCGTACCCGAGTCCCTCCAAAAACCTATAAAAATGGCTCTGAACCAATTCTAGAACGGCAGAACCCACAGAACAGCAGAGGGAAGCAGGGCTCCAGCCCAGGACAGCCCGGATGGTCTCTGGGTGAGCTCTATTCCACACGGAGCTGGGAGCTGGGAGCTGGGAGCTGGGAACGGAGTGGAGCAGAGCCCAGCCTGAGCGGCGTGGACAATCCAGTCCTGAAGCCGGGCGGAGGGGGCCCTAGCGCCCTGAATACGTGAGCAGTTACCAGATCCCTCGACCCACAAACACCAAAGACTGCTGAGAAGGTTAGTGGGAAAAGCTGCGGGAGTGGAAGGAGTTCGCGGTTCGGCTTCCAGCCCCGGGGGCAGCGGAGGTGGGGCAGCTACAGCTGTTGTTACTTCCGGCTCCAGGCCCACCTGGTGGGGGGAATTAAGTGGCGGATCAGAGCAGGGGTGCACAGCCTGCCGAAGATCTGAGCCCAGTCTGGACTGGGGGTCCTTGGGGAAGGAGGAGTGCGGCTCTGACAGAGCTGGCACCTCCCCCCCAAACGTAGAACATAGAACTCTGTAATCTACAAGCAGTCATACCCCACTGAAAAACTCAAGGGTCAAGTTAGTTGGTTGGGAATATGGCCAGGACGCGAAAACGCGCCCAGATTCAGTCTCAGACTTTGGATTCTTTCTTTGGTGATAAAGAAGACCAAAACATACAGCCTAAAGAAGACAGCAAAGTCATAGAGCCTACAACCAAAGCCTCCAAGAAAAACATGAACTGGCCCCAGGCCATAGAAGAACTCAAAAAGGATTTGGAAAAGCAAGTTAGAGAAGTACAGGAAAAATTGGGAAGAGAAATAAGAAGGATGCGAGAAAACCATGAAAAACAAGTCAATGACTTGCTAAAGGAGACCCAAAAAAATACTGAAAAATACACTGAAGAAAACAACACCTTAAAAAATAGACTAACTCAAATGGCAAAAGAGCTCCAAAAAGCCAATGAGGAGAAGAATGCCTTGAAAGGCAGAATTAGCCAAATGGAAAAGGAGGTCCAAAAGACCACTGAAGAAAATACTACTTTAAAAATTAGATTGGAGCAAGTGGAAGCTAGTGACTTTATGAGAAATCAGGATATTATAAAACAGAACCAGAGGAATGAAAAAATGGAAGACAATGTGAAATATCTCCGTGGAAAAACCACTGACCTGGAAAATAGATCCAGGAGAGATAATTTAAAAATTATTGGACTACCTGAAAGCCATGATCAAAAAAAGAGCCTAGATACCATCTTTCAGGAAATTATCAAGGAGAACTGCCCTGATATTCTAGAGCCACAGGGCAAAATAGAAATTGAAAGAATCCATCGATCGCCTCTGCAAATAGATCCCAAAAAGAAATCTCCTAGGAATATTGTTGCCAAATTCCAGAGCTCCCAGATCAAGGAGAAAATACTGCAAGCAGCCAGAAAGAAACAATTTGAATATTGTGGAAACCCAATCAGAATAACCCAAGACCTGGCAGCTTCTACATTAAGAGATCGAAGGGCTTGGAATGCGATATTCCGGAGGTCAATGGAGCTAGGATTAAAACCTAGAATCACCTACCCAGCAAAACTGAGTATCATGTTCCAAGGCAAAATATGGACTTTCAATAAAATGGAGGACATTCAAGCTTTCTCAGTGAAAAGACCAGAACTGAATAGAAAATTTGACTTTCAAACACAAGAATCAAGAGAAGCATGAAAAGGTAATCAAGAAACGGAAATTGCAAGGGACTTACTAAAGTTGAACTGTTTTGTTTACATTCCTACATGGAAAGATGATGAGTATGATTCATGAGACCTCAGTATTAGGGTAGTTGAAGGGAATATGCATATATATATATGCATATATATATGTTTATGTATATATATAAGTGAATGTGTATGTATGCATGTATCTATGTGTATATGTATGTATGTGTATGTATGTGTATATATATATATGTAAAAGAAAGAGAGCAGACACAGGGTGAGTTGAGGATGAAGGGAAGATAGCTAAAAGAAATAAAATGAAATTAAGGGATGAGAGAGTAACTTACTGAGAGAGGGAGATAGGGAGAGATAGAATGGGGTGGATTATCTCCCATAAAGGTGGCAAGAGGAAGCAGTTCTAGGAGAGGAGGGGAGTGGGCAGGTGAGGGGGGAATGAGTGAACCTTGCTCTCATCAGATTTGGCCTGAGGGGGAATACCATACATACTCAGTTGGGTATCTTACCCCACAGGAAAGAAGAGGGAGGAAGATTAAAAAAAAAAAATAAAAGGCAGGGGGATGATGGAGTGGAGGGCAGATGGGGGTGGAGGTAATCAAAACAAACACTTTGGAAAAGGGACAGGGTCAAGGAAGAAAATTCAATAAAGCGGGATGGGTTGGGAAGGAGCAAAATGTAGTTAGCCTTTCACAACATGAATATTGTGGAAGGGTTATACATAATAATACATGTGTGGCCTAGGTTGAATTGCTCAACTTCTTAGGGAGGGTGGGTGGGAAGGGAAGAGGGAAGGGAATTTGGAACTCAAAGTTTTAAAATCAGATGTTCAAAAACAAAAAAACTTTTGGTATGCAACTAAAAAATAAGATACACAGGCAATGGGGCGTAGAAATTTATCTTGCCCTACAAGAAAGGAAGGGAAAAGGGGATGAGAGGGGAGGGGGGTGATAGAGGGGAGGGCTGACTGGGGAACAGGGCAACCAGAATATACGCCATCTTGGAGTGGGGGGGGAGGGCAGAAATGGGGAGAAAATTTGTAATTCAAACTGTTGTGAAAATCAATGCTGAAAACCAAATATGTTAAATAAATAAATTGCATTAAAAAAAAATTCTTGCATGATTACTGTAAAACACAGTTCTGTTTACGGAATGGGTACCATGCTGGTGATATTTTTTGGAGGGGAAACACTATTCTTGCCCTTAAAGTTACTTTTTGGCAAATGTTGAAATTTAGGAGGCATATAAAAAAGCCACATGGTATAGTGAAAAGTACATTGATATTTAAGCCCAAGGTTCTTACTTCAAATTCCAGCTTTTGCACCTTATTTCATTTGCAACCTTGGGCAAGCCAATTTTCTGAGTTTCAGTGTCCTCTACAATAAAATTAGGGTGAGAGTGGATGACATCTATGGTATATTCCAAGTGGAAATGCAATGATCCTATAACATATGTATATGGAAGAGTTCAAGGTTCTGATATAAAAGAAAAGAAAAATGAGTTCTCAGAGTTAGGTAGAGTGAGGATCAGGTGTGTGTGCCGCATAGGAGATATAGTATTTGAGCTAATCAAAACAGTTGGACAGGACTTCAATAGGCACCTATAGAGGCAGATGTATGCTAAGTATGGGGGATGATATCAGTAAATGCACTTAGTGGAAAAGCTTAGAATGAGTTTAGGATATGGTTAGTGGTTCATGTTGACTTGTCAAATAACTCAAGAAGGAAAATTATGTGAAATATGGAGGAAAAGTAGATTGCAGCTAGATTACTGGTCAGTACATCAAGGCCTTGTGACTTCATTTGTTTTGTAATTTTCAGTGAGGGAACTTGCTATACTGAGTTATACTGCAGCCTATCCGCAATTTTAGCTGTTGAACCTGGAAGAGATTAAATGATTTGCCCTTGTTCACAGAGCTGGTTAGTATTGGAGATGGAATTTGAATTAGGGGTTAGATTACACTACTCCACATTGACTCTCAGATTATGCTTAGCAAAATACTGGGAAACGAATAAAGATTCTTTAAGTAGGGAAATGACATAACCAGAGCTAAGCATTAGAAAGAGTATTTTTATTTGTTTCAAGTAAGCTCTCTCAGGAGAAAATGGAGGAGAAATATATTTGGGAAAGAAGGTGTTAAAAGACACATACATATATTTTATATACATATATGCAAATGTAAATACAAATACACATACGCATATATACATCTATGAAGATGACAAGTCAGGGTGTTCT
The DNA here is from genome assembly GCF_011100635.1 of Trichosurus vulpecula. Lineage (NCBI taxonomy): Eukaryota > Metazoa > Chordata > Mammalia > Diprotodontia > Phalangeridae > Trichosurus > Trichosurus vulpecula. The sequence goes on along the minus strand of NC_050576.1, from coordinate 312,862,808 downwards.
TTTCTATGGACTTAAAATATCTTGACATTTAAATAAATTAATGTTTACTTCTCTCTGAAATCTCCAGAAATAGCAATGATGAGTAAAGTCTGAAACAATGCTACTCATTCTGATAAAATATTTCAATGCCCAGATCCTAACAGAATATTGAGCTTTCTACCATTTTTCCCTGAATCTGTGTGGTGCTGTAGCTGTTCAGTTCATATAAAAATAATGCTGTACAATCATCCTTCCATATTGTTCCATGATTAATAAATCTTCCCTTGACATCTACATGTACTGGTCTGATGGCTACTTTGAAAGACACATGCAAGTCACATTTAAGAAATGTGTGGTCACAGCAGAAAAACCTTCCAGGTATTCTGTTGTGGCCCATTAAGAATATATGTAACAATAGTATGCACATATTGAATTCATGCTTCACCTCAGTCAATATTTGGTTCTTGGGTCATTAAGCCTTTATGTTCATCTCAGTAGATGTCAATATCTTCTTTTAGTTACTACCAAATAAGATCTAATGTATGTGAAGCTACCATATAAAAAGGTATTTTACAAAACATTTTCACTTAGTCCATTAAACAGTGAAGTTATGGTTGAGAAAGAAGTGAGCTTTATTAAGGTGACATCAGACATGCTCTTTCATGAGTCCTGAATGAGATTTTTTCTCTAGGGTTTTCAAAGTCCTGATAACTATAACGAGGACTGCCTTTTAGATGTTCATGAAAATTCCTTTTAATTTAAGAATTTGGACTGATTTGCCATGGGGTCTTTGGGCCAACAGTTGCATAAATCTCAAGGAGCTACTCTCTGGCTAGAGCATACTGCTTCCACATGCTCATTTACACCCCTAATCTTGGACATATGGTCCCTGTTTTCTTATTCTTTCTTTCAATTCTTTAAAGTACTGGTTTAAGGGTTTAGGTTGATTACTAACATCAGAATATCAGTAGAACCATTAAAAGAATATCGTTAGAATAGGCAACAGCTGGATATTTAAAAATCAAATCAGACTCTTCTTTCTCCCTGGGTATCAATTATCTCTCTTGAGTGTGGAAAGGAAATACAAGAGAAAGATGGAAAAAGAGAATTGATCTTATTAAGCATTAATATAATTTTCACTCAGATCATGTTCCTTTTATATATTGATATTACATCTACCCGGTTTGTCATACCTTAACACAAGCTATGAAGAACAGATATGTACATATGTGACAGGCTATTGCTATGTTAACATCATGCATGTGTGTATATATATATATATATGTATACATATACACACATGCATATATATTAAAATACAATAAATCATTAATGTAGAACATTTCCTCACACAGTTAATACTACAAAGGAAAACAGGACCAAAAGAGGAAGCTTGAGTACAGGACTATCCTTTCCTTATTTGGAAAGATAGCACCCTGGAAATATGTACACTAAGCTTGAGATCTACAAGACATGTTGATATCATATAAACAGTACATAATAAGACCATGTTTTTGCTTTTCTTTGTATCATCAGTGCTAGCCCCCATTCTTGGCACACAATAAACACTTAACAAATACATGTTGACTGGTTATAGTCAGCCATAGAACACAGTAGGAATATTTTTCTATCCCCAGTGAAACCATTGCCAATAACATTACTATTATCCCTTTTATTTTTTTTGGGGGGGAGAAGATATAATATCTAGGTATTTTCAGGTTTTTCCCCCAATCTGTCTTAATCCTAGCACTTTTCTTCTGATGATTGTTTCCAAGTTAGCTCACATAGCTTCTTTGTACATAGTTGTTTGTGTGTTGTGCCCCCATGAGACTGAGGTCTTTGAAAGCAGACTGGTTTTTGCCTTCCTTTGTATCCATAAGCACTCAACACAGTGCTTGGCACATAGTAGGTGCTTAATAAATGGTTATTGACTAATTAACTGATTAGATAGATACTGCACTAAAATGAAGTAATATCCTTCCAGAAAGAAGCATTCATAAATATCATCAATATTAAAATGAGATCAACGATTCAATGGTTTACCCTGTTATAGGGGATACTGAGTTTAAACACTATCACAATGGATAAGGATGTTGAAATTGTGTATTTGTTTTGGAGGCAAATTCTGTTCCCTTCCCCACCAATTCATGAAAGTCACTAATTGTGTCTCATTCTGAGTGGACAGGTGACAACCTCTGATCTCCTCTACCCAATCTCTCTGCAGGGGCCAAGCTAGGTTTTTGTCGAAGTTTTGTTTTGTTTTGTTTTTCTCATTCTACTCTCTATTCTGTTTTCTCTGGAGACAACAGAAACAAAAAGAGTAACATTTTGGTAGTGTTCTCTAACCATACAACCCTATAAAAGTTGTTAATGATGCCTCAGCCAAGATGCTAGAATTGGTTTAAATGAGTAATACTGGATACCAATCTTTATAAACCAGGGCCTTCGCAAAAACCCAAATCTTAGCATGTCAGTGTTTGAAGGCTATGTATACATGGGAGAGTTCTGTGGCATACTTCTCTGTAACATCAACTGTGAAAAGGAAAGGAATATGAAGGAAAGGTTGGGAGGGAGAAAGAGAATAAGTCTGTGTCTAGTATGCACTATGTGCATGTACTGTGATAAGGGATTTTTACATGTTATCTTATTTGATCCTTACAACAACCTTCCAAAGTAAGTACTATTATTTTCCCCATTTTACAGTAGAGGAAACTGAGGCAAACAAAGCTTAAATGACTTGCTTAGTGTCACAAAGCTACTAAGTGTCTGAGATTGGTTTTGAACTCATCTTCCTGATGCCAGGCCCATTGTTCTCTCCATTGTACCACTAGCTGTCGCTGTGTAATCATAATCTGTTTAGCAGGGGCAATACTGACAAATCTAGTAAAAAATTTGATTTGGTATTTGTATATGGAGGGCTAGGATTTTTAAAGAAGCCACCTTTTCATATGTAAAATAATCTTAGGAGGAATACAAATATAAATCACATTATTTTAGGCTATCTAATAATGATAATAATAATAATAATAATAATAATAATAGCCTGAATATACTATACTTGAATAAAAACCCACAGGGTAGGAAGAAAATTTCAGCTTTCTATTGTAAGAAACCCTACCTGCTGTTTTTGGATCTGTTCCTTTCTGTTGAAATTACCAAAACTAAAAGTTCAATTTAGAGATAATTGCAATTTGTGTATACCTATATGAACTGAAGGAGCTAGATTAAAAATTCACCCTTCTCACCAAAAAGAACCAATTTGAATATGACTTCTGATAGTTGTTTTGATTCTACATTAAAGTTAGGTATGAAACCATACACAGGCAATAATCAATTCTGCAAGGTTGGGTCATGCTGAGCTCCACAGGAACTCTTTACACAGTGATAAATACATCTCCAAATAATGGACGTACATCCATGCACATGCTCGTGTGCATATACACAGCAGGCACTTTCTGTTGAATTAAAAAGATTTTTTTTTCCTGAGGAGGTCTATGTAACTCTATGTAACAGGTTGATGTTTGTAACTAAATTTCCATAAACAAGAAAATTGAGAAAATCTGAAAGCTTTTAGAGGAGTCTTTAGACTTTGCAATGAATTTATATCAAGTAAAATCCCATTACTCTCTTTAATTACTTTGTAATCTGTTAAGTACATAAATAGATAATGTAGAAAACTTGTTCCTAAATCCAAGAGACCTATTTCTATTTCATGATTACAGCTTTGGCTTTTGGTACAAGGAATTACTATGTGGGCAGTTAGGTGGTTCAGTGGATAGAGTGCTGGGCCTGGACTCAGCAAAACTCATCTTTGTGAGTTCAAATCCAGCCACAGACACTTACTAGCTGTGTGACCCCGGGCAAGTCACTCAACCTTGTTTCCCTTATTTTTCTCATCTGTAAAATGAGCTGAAGAATTAAATGGCAAGCCACTCTAGTTAGTATCTCTGCAAAGAAAACTACAAATGGGGTCATGGAGAGTCAGACATGACTAAAAAATAACTTAAAAACAAAACCTACCATAAAGAACTGTCTATTTATGTGTGATTCATTTTTCACAATTCATACACCCTAAGAATTAATTAATCAATTCATTTTTATTCATTTATTTATTTACTTGTTTACTTAATTATATGTGTATGTTTGTGTATATATGTGTATTTTTATTGCTGTAGTGATTAGTTTACTAGAATCATCTTTATTCTCTAAGAAGTTCCTCCCTGGGACCAATGAACTATACATAGTGAATATTAATTTTCTGGGATTTTTGTGGAGAGACTCTCTCTCTCTCTTTCTCTCTCTCTCTCTCTCTCTCTCTCTCTCTCTCTCTCTCTCTCTCTATCTCTCTCTCTTTTCTGTCTCCAAATCTATCTCTCCATTTTTGTCTCTCTTTCTCTCTTCCTTTCTCTGTCTCTATATCTGTCTCTCTATCCCATCTATTTCTTCTCTTCTTTTTCTGTTTCTGTCTCTCTCTCTAGTTGGTTGTTTGTGGTCATGATGTCATCGGTATAGGGAACTCTCAGTGAGGAAACTACTTTTACCAAAACTGCTCTGCAGCTTAGAGTTAACTGAAATAATAAGAGGTTAAGTGACTTGCATTGGGTAACATAGTTGCTAACTGCTAGTCTGTCAAAAACATTTATTAAGAACCTATTATGTATCCTGCACTATACTCAGGACTTGGGGATGCAAAGAAAGGTAAAACATAATCCCTGCTTTTAAGAAGCTCACAGGCCAAAAGGGAAGACAGCATGCAGCTCCCTATGTACAAACAAGCTCTGCATAGTATAAATTGGACATAATCAAGAGAGGGAAGAAATAAGAATTAAAGGCAATTGAGTAGACTTCTTGTAGAAGGGGAGAGGATAATGAATTGAGTTTTAGATATCTCAAGTTTAAGAAGTCTACAGGATTTCCAATTCAAGATATCTTGTAGGGAGTTGGAGTTGCAAGACAGAAAGTCAATTGAAATTTAGGGTTGGATAAATGTCTTTAAGAGTCATCAGCAGAGAGATGATAATTAAATTCATAGGAATGGATAAGGTCACCAAGTTAGATAGTATAATGGAAGAAGAAAAGATGGCCCAGGATAGAGCCCTGTGGGATACTTACAGTTTGAGAGCATAATTAGGATGAAGATCTAGAAAAGGAAATTAAGTAAATATCATATAGGTTAAAGGAGAACCAGGAAAGAGTAGTGTTCTGAAAACCTAGAGAGAAGTGAGAATCAAATATAGGAGATTGAACAGCAGTGTCAAAGACTGGAGAGAGAGAGGTCATGAAGGATGAGGACTGAATAAAGCCATTAGATTTCTTTTTGAATGATCAATCAGTCAATAAATATTTATTAAGCATTTACTATGGGTCAGGCATAATGACAAGCAATGGGGATATAAAAATGGGCAAAACATAGTCCCTGCCCTCAAGGATCTCAAAATTTAATTGAGGAATTTACAATCTAATGGTGAAATATGAAAATAAGACTGTAGAGAGTTAAGAAGGTAACAAGAGGAAAGGAAGTGAAGGCGTGTTTTGGTAAATGGTCTTCTCAAGGAATTTAATGTCTGAAAATGGCCTTAAAAGCAGGTCTTGCAGACACTGAAGCTACTATCCAATCTCACTATGCTGTCTCTCAAACATTAATTGGCAAAAATTAAAATCAATAATTGTTATTATCTCAGGAGTTTGGGGCTAAGGGGATAATTTTTTAAAATTTATTTTAGCTTTCAACATTCGTTTCCACAAGATTTTGAGTTACAAATTTTTACCCATCTCTATCCTTCCCCCACCCCAGATGGCATGTATTCTGATTGCTCCTTTCCCCAGTCTGCCCTCCCTTCTATCACCCTACTCCCTTCTCCCTCTTATACCCTTCCCCCTTACTTTGTTGTAGGGCCAGATAGATTTCCATACCCCATTGTCTGTGTATATTATTTCCTAGGTGCATGTAAAAACAACTTATTTTGAACATTTGTTTTTAGAACTTTGAGTTCCAAATTCTCTCCCTTCTTTCCTCCCCACCTCAGTGAGAAGGCAAGCAATTCAATATAGATCATACATGTGTCATTATGCAAAACACTTCCATAATAGTCATGTTGTGAGACTAACTATATTTCCCTTTCCCATCCCCCGTTTATTCAGTTTTCTCCTTTGACCTTATCTCCTTTCAAAAGTGTTTGCTTTTGACTACCCCTCCCCAGTCTGCCCTCCTTTCTATCATCCCCCCCCAACTTTCCTGTAGGGTGAGATACCCAATTGAGTGTGTATGTTATACCCTCCTTAAGTAAAATCTGATCAGAGTAAGGTTCACTCATTCCCTTTCACCTACCCCTCTTCCCTTCCATTATAATGGCTTTTTCTTGCCACTTTTATGTGAAATAATTTACCCCATTCTATCTCTCCATAAGGGGATAATATTTGTACCCTTCCCTTCAAGTGGAAAGAACAGGGGGAAATAAAAGGAGGATGAGAATGTAAATTTCTCTTTTCAGATTAAGCATTAATTGTAGTGTTGGAGCCTTACTCTCATCAGATCTAGGTCAAAGAGACAACAACATATAAATGTAAAAGGGTATAAAGTCCTCTAAACTCATAAAGAAATAAAAACAGACTACGGGACAGTATTTAAGGTAGAGACTTTTAGAAGGATGTGCAGATTAAGATTTAGGAGGGTGGGGGAAGAGGATAAGGGAGGGACTCAGAGAGGTGGTTCAAATGGGGAATATGAAGCTATGGGAAGAGGGTAAGGTAATAGGGATAGGGTAAGGAGAGAGGCTGAGAAGGACAATAATGAGTAAAAATAATATGGAAAGAAATTCAAAAATAGTAATGATAATTTTGAATGTGAATGGGATGAGTCACCCATAAAATGGAAACAGATGGCAGCATGGATTAAAAACCAGAATCCAATGACATGTTCTTTACAAGAAACATATTTAAGAAAGAGAGATACAGACAGAGTTAAAATGGAAAGTTGGAAAAGAATTTATTATCTTTCAGCTGTAAGATGTAAAAAAAGGCAGAGGTAGCAATCATGATCTTAGACAAAGTAAGGGCTAAAATAGATTTTAAATTAAAAAAAGATAGAGTAATTACATAAGGAAGTGAATGGAATTTTAGATAAACTAGATATGATAGATCTGGAGAGATATGAAAGGGAATAGAAAGGACTGTATCTTTTCCCCAGTGGTCCAAGGTACCTATACAAAGATTAATCATATATTAGGACATTAAATTTTATAGTTAAAAGTAGAGAAGCAGAAATTTTAGAAATATCATTTTCAGATCACAATACAATAAAATTATATTTAATAATGGACCACTGAAGCATAGATTACAAAAACTAATTGGAGATTAAATAACCTAATCTTGAAGAATGGGTGGGTTAAAGGACAAATCATAGAAACAATCAATAATTTCATTAAAAAGAATGACAGTAATGAGACATATCAAAGTCTGTGGGATATAGCAAAAACGGTGGTGAGAGGAAAATTTGTATTTCAAAATGCTTCATCAATCAAATAGAAAAAGTATAGACCAATGAATTGGGTATGCAATTTAAAAATATAAAAAAATAACAAACTAAAATCCCCAATTAAACATTAAATTGGGAATTCTAAAAATTAAAGGTGACAGTAATAACATTGAGTGTAAAAATTGAATCAATATTTGAAACTAAGAGTTGTTTTTATGAAAAAAACAGATGAAGCCTTGGTTAATTTAATTTCAAAAACAGAAAAGAAAACCAAATAACTAGTATTAAAATGGAAAGAATGAATATACCACTAATGAAGATGAAATTAAAGCAGTTATAAAGAGCTATATTTGCCCAATTATATGCCAACGAATTTAACAATTTAAGTGAAATGGAAGAATATTTACAAAAATAAAAATTGTATAGATTAGCGGAAGAGGAAATAGAATGTCTAAATAGTTCCATTTGAGAAAAATAAATTAAACAAACCATAAATGAGTTTCTTAAGAAAAAAAACATTAGGACAGATGATGGAGGAGGTATGGTAAAATCAGGACACTAATTTATTGTTTTTTTTTTTCTTTTTCTTTTTTGAGGGAGGAAGGCAGGGTAATTGGCATTAAGTGACTTGCCCAAGGTCACATAGATAGTAAGCATGTCAAGTGTCCGAGGTCAGATTTGAACTCAGGTCCTCCTGACTCCAGGGCTTGTGCTCTACTCACTGTGCCATCTAGCTGCCCCAACTAATTCATTGTTGATAGAACTGTGAACTGATCTAAACATTTTGGAGAACAACCTGCGATTATGCCCAAGGAGTTATTAAACTTTGATGCAGCAGTACCACTATTAGATCTATTTCCAAAGATGATTAGGGAAAAAGGAAAAGAACCTATATATTCTAAAATATTTGTAGCAGCTCTCTTTGTGGTGGCAAAGAACTCGAAATACTAGGCGCGTCTATTAATTGGGGAATGGCTGAACTAGTCGTGGTATATGATTGTTATAGAATACTATCCTGCTACAAGAAATGATAAGCTTGATGATGTTAGAAACATACGAATAGACTTGCATGTAGTAATGAAGAGCAAAATGAGCAGAACCAAGAGAATATTGTATATAGTAATACCAATATTGTTTTAAGAACAGAACTTTGAGTGACTAAGTTATTTTGACTATTATGAATACCCAAATGAACTACAAATGACATATGAAGGAAAACAATGTCTGCATCAAGAGAAAAAACTGATAAAGAGAACTATGTATAGAATAATTTTCCATAAGTATGATATACATGCATACATACATATTTGTTTCTAATGTTAGCCATCTCTGGGTTGGGGAGGGGGAAGGGAAGAAAAAAAAGGAAAACAAAAGAAAGTTATACGGTAACTTTATATATTTAAAAGGAATAACAACTACTACATAGTAGATTTGCAGTTTATGCACATCTTTTGTTTTTTTTTCTATTCTAACATGTCGGAATTCTTATTTTATTTCTTAAGTTCAGAATAAAATTTAAAGAGTTTAATTGCTTTTCTGATCAATGAGTACTTGTTCATGTTAGTTAGATGTGATGAAAACAATCCAGTCAGCCTTCCATTGAGTGTCAAGTTCCTGCTTGCTTTGGGCTTGGCATGTTAATCTAGTTCAAGCAGAGAGATTTCTCATAGTGCCAATATCATAACATGTATATGTATGTACATACAGTTGCAGATGTTTTATCTATACATAAAAATTAGTAAAAAATATTTGATTGGTGATAAATACAGCTATCATTAAATTAACAGATAGTCATTAAATTCCTTCTACAGCTAGCTTAAAACATTGTGCCAGGCACTGGGTCAAATATAAAATGTAGATTAAAATGCCATCTGTCCTCATGAAGTTTGCAGTCTAACATAAATATGTAAACACACACATCCTTTAAATATATGCTTCAAAGTATTATGAGGTCAATATAAATGGACAATATAAATGAAGTGACATATACATAAATACACACATATATACATACATATATTTTCACATATTTAGGCATATATATGCAATCTACATGTCTATATATTTTAAATGTACATGATATATATATATATATATACACACACACATATATATGTATGTATGTATGCTTCTTCACAAAGTACAGAAAATACTATGATTTCTTCAAAACCAAGGATAAATTTTATATCCAAATATTTCCCACTGAAAAATGATCAAAACATACTAATAAGCATAGCAATTTTAACTGTAGTTTACAACAAATTGAACATTTTCTCCTCTGAAGTATTTAGGTGTAAAATTTCTCCTGCCTCACATATAAACTCACATATATGCATCCTGTTTCATTATAGGTCTAGAAGATTATAGGTACCTGGAAAAATCATTAAAAATATGCCTGTGGTTTTGGTTAGGATGTTTCCCTCACCTAATGAACTTTTTATTATTACTTGGATGTTATAAAAAACCACCAAACTTATTATTGGGGAAAATATTTGTAATAAAATTTAATTGTGGACTGTGATTTAATATGCCAAATTTCAGACTGGGAGAACTTTTTTATAACCTGCATTGTAGGCTCTTGTAAAACAAGATTTTATTAAGAGGAAATGACACATCGACAGTCTTGTCAAACTCATGTCTCTTGATTTATAATGTTAAAAAGTGAAAAAAAAATTAATCTTGCTTTGTATGCTAACAGTGAGTTTTTCCCCATGCAAATATCCTTGGAAAGTGAAGGCAAGGTGGGAAAGAAGTTAAGTTGTTAAAGTCAAATGCTTCCTTTTGCCTTTCTGTGTATACCCTGGGAAATAAAATAAAAATAGTTAAGGTCATTATCTTCTCTTCCCACCTCAATCACATTAACAGCTTTCTTATTATCTTGAAATTAGCTGAGGATCAAGCAGACAGGCTAAAGAAATAGTAAAAGAAACAGTTTTCTTACAGACATTTCAAATTGGACTTCCTATTCCTCTGAAATACATGGACAACACAGAAAAAGGAAAGATGTGGAGACATTGCTTAAACGTATGTTCTGATACTTGTTGAGCTTCCTTGGTCTCCTAATTTTAAAGGGAAAAATAAATAATTTTCAAGGAAAAAAAGTGTTATACTGACAGTGCCTTGCCTGATCAACTTGACTATTAAAATGCTACAGAGTTTGGTGGTAGGACTGGATGGGGGAAGAAGAATGCTAAATGAGAAGAGAAGACTACATGAGATAGAATCTATTGCCTGCTTTACCTCCCATAACTTGACTACATCATATATTTACAGATAGTAGAATTTTATAAGTTTCCCTAGTTTTCATATAATTTATAGGATTTTTTAGATAATTTTTATAGGAAAAGAATCCTATTTCCATAAGCTAATTTCAGCTTTTTCTATGGATTTTTTTTTTACTTTCCCCATGTGTTAGGCCTACAAACTTGTCAGAGGCTGATATTACATCTATGCCCTAACTCAAGTACATAGCTATGGAAGCTAAGCTAGTTATCTGTTGAATACAAAAATGATCGAAGCTAAACAATATAAAACTTTGCAGAAGAATTAAAGCAAGAATAGTCCTGGATGAGTAAGTTAGCATTCAATTTCATTTCAAATTTAAATTTAAATTCATTCCAAATAAAAAATAAGGCTTATGATCTTCGTAGCTAATAAAATAGAGATCAATAAACACATCGCAAACCAATGTCAATGAAGTGTATTTGTATCTGGAACACAAATGAATTCAACTGAATCTATCATTATGTATAGCAGAAATGAAGTCATTGTAGAATATTTAGTCTCAGAATGTCTCCTGCTTTGAAAATAAACACTTCAGCTTTTCCTGAACACTTACTTTCCACAAAGTCTGCTACTTTTCTTTTGATTTATATAGCAACAGGAGGCCATCATCCTGTGACAATGATCTATTTGAGTCACATTATCTCTTAAACAACCAGATGTCACTTTAATGAACATTCCAAAGAGACTTTCTTTCTCCCTCTCCTTCATCTAACATAAATCTATTTTCTTATCTTAAAAGTTAACTCTTTTTAAAAAAAGTCCATTTTTAACTAATAATTTTCACTGGGCTAAGGTATACCCACAAAGACAGTGTTGATTAATGATGCCATCAACTCCATCAGATAGTGTCTATCCATGCCAAAAACTATTCCTTATGTTTTCAAGAAAATGGTGCTTTTCCCAGTTCATGACATCCTCATAATTATAATAAGAAATAGAAGGTGCACACAGTTAGATACATGAAACATATTTTTGACAATAATTACTTCAATCATATTTAAATATCTGTTTCATTTTATGTTACTATACGATACATTTTGTACACTGATGCACTTAAGGAGTTCAGCATTATGAACTCTAATGAAGAAAGTCCATGAAAAAATTATTACATGACTCACAAACTTACTTATTTTCTTTTATCCAATCAAAGATATTATGCAACTTTAAGATAAATTGTTTTATTATAAATTTACGTCAGACTTAAGTTGAACTGTGGAGGAAGGAAGAGGATCATGTATGCAAAGTGTTTTTCAAATCTCAAAGTGCTGAACATCAACATTAGGGTCAACACCAACATCATTGTCACCATCATTGTGTCCTACCTTTTCTCTTCTCTAGGCCAAACATTCCTAGTTTCTAGGCCATTTTCCTTACCATCGTGCCATTCCTCCTATGGATGGATGCTCTCAAGTTCATGAAAGTCTTTTTCTAAAATACGGCTCTCAGAATTGACCACAGTGCCTAAAATCTTATCTGACTAGGCTAAAATACTGTAGAATTATCACTTCCCTTTTTTCTGGAGACTGTTCCTCTATCAATGCAGTCTAAGGTCACATTGTCTCTTTGACTTCCATGTTACATTCACTTTTAACTTACGATCTAATGAAGTCTCTGATCTTTTCACACATACGACTGTCTTGTCACACTCCATACATTCTTCATTTTTGTTATTGAATCTCCTGGTAATCGATTAGAAGATCAGAATTCTCAGAGGTATCAGAAGCTGCTTATCTGTTCAGGGGTACTTAATTCAGGTGTGTAAAAAGCAAACACTTGAAAAGGCACAAGGTCAAAGGAGAAAATTCAATAAAGGGGGGCAGTCTTTCACATTGTGACTATTATGGAAGTTTTTTGCATAATGATCCATATATAACCTATATTGAATTGCTTGCCTTCTCAAGGAAGGTTGGTGGGGAGGGAAGAAGGGAGAGAATTTCAAACTCAAAGTTCTAAAAACAAAGGTTAAAAGAATTCTTTTTACATGCAACTGGGAAATAAGATATGCAGGCAATGGGGTATAGAAATCTATCTTGCCCTACAAGAAAATAAGGGTAAAAGTGATAAGGGTGTGACTGGGTTGATAGAAGGAAGGCCGGGCTGGGAAAAGGGGCAATCAGAATACATGCCACCTTGGGGCAGGGGGTGGGGAGGGTAGAGATGGGGAGAAAATTTGTAACTCAAGATCTTGTGGAAATGAATGTTGAAAACTAAAAATAAATTTAAAAATTTTTAAAAAAGAATACGCAATCAGGGCTGACATTATGTTGAGCAAGAGGACAGCCTTAATAATATCATTTGAGAAGTTTTGAAAGTGCCCTCCCTCACCAGCCAGAAATATTTTCACAACTTTCACAACTTCCAACACAATAGTAACTCTAAGTAAATCACCCATTACCATGTGGACAGAGCAAGGTATTGAATGAATGGAACACATTTTGGGGATTTAGGAGAGTACGAGAAATTAATGCATGCTATGTGCTAAGCTCTAGGAATACATACATAATACAAACATATATATACATACACACACACATACACACACACACACACACACACACACACAGTTTTTTAAAATGGCCCTTGTCCTCAAAGAACTCAATATTATTCTAGGGAATCAAGTATAGGATAGGCAATGGGGTCATATCATATTCACATTTAAATATGGAGAAATTATTCCTGTGATGCAGTTGATTCCTTCTTCCTTTCCATTTAATGAGTATATTCCTCAGAATGAGTATGAAATGGAAAAAATGAATATACTCTTTTCCCCTTGTATGATTCCCTTATTCAATCACTGTGTGCCTCTCAAAGTGTATTTCTCCTATGAGTATTATTTTTAGAGTGTCTTCTTCCTTATGCTCATAGACAGTTGATTCACATTCCTTAGGCTGGTAGAACTAATCAGAAGAAGAGCTTTGGTTGACTTTCCTACCATTCCTGAACAATCAGGAAAAAAACTGTGTTACCTTCCCCCTTGATGTCTTTTGGTCTTCACTTGCCTTGTGGTGAAGCAAGATGAAGAAATAGGCATGCAATAGTTTAATTGCCACCTGACAGAATCACAGTTGAGCCTATTTAAGGATATTGTGCCCCCTAAGCATCAGTTTTCTGGCCAGCTAATTTTTCACTGTTTTTGTTTTCTCCTATTTCAGTAGAATTCCTGCTTCCTTTCTCTTCTCATCATTAACTCGACTGCCTGCAGTTTTTAAAAATGCATTCAATTCTTTACAAAGTAATTATCTCAGATCCAACTACTCTGTTAAAATTTTCTTTAAAAAGGAGTTTTTCTTTTTAAAAGACTCCATTTCCTTTCCAACAACCCTATTGTATTTTATAGGTGATTTAAGGGATTCTCAAGGTAAATTTTGACTTTGTGAAATCTGTGCCTTGTTCACTGACTTGACTCCACTGTATAAAAAAGTAGACATAAATTCTGAGGTTTGGAGGTGCTTAATAACTGAGAGAATCAGGAAAGATGTCTTGAAGGACATGTTTCTTGAAAGCAGTTAGGGGTTCCAAGAGACTGAAGTGAGGAGGGAGACAAGACAGCCTTGTTTCACTTGTGCGAAGACACAGAGCCAGTAAGGAGAGTAGAATATGTGAAATTTCCCATCCCTTTGGATAATTCCCATTGCTTTACTCAGATTTTCAGTATTTGTTCTAGACAATCTAATCTCTTAGTTGTTAGTTTTTGGGGGGAAGGTGAGGAAATTTTTATTTTATGCCTCATTCTATTTTCTATCTTTACATCTTTGAATAATTATTTTATTGGACTTCTAAATCACTCTACATGCTCTAGTGAATGTTCTATTCTCTCATCTGAAGGTATAAATGTTTTTATTTCTGCATAATCTCTTTTTTCTGAGTTATCTTTACCTTATTTTTTAACCTTCTTTTACCCTATACTTTTATTGGGAAATGAACAGAATAACTCATTTCAGCCTCTGCTGAATTCCTTATATTGAATTCTATGTCTCTTTCTGTCTGGTCTTTGTCTCTGTCTTTCTGTCTCTCTTTCTGTCTCTCTCTGTCTCTCTCTCTGTCTCTCTCTCTTTCTGTCTCTCTCTCTCTCTGTCTCTCTCTCTCTCTGTCTCTCTCTCTGTCTCTCTCTCTGTCTCTCACACACACACACACACACACACACACACACAAGCACATGCATTGTCCATTCTCTCTCTTTTCTTCTTCTTTATTTGGTATATTTGATGTTTTGAGATGATGGATGGAGATGAACTAAGACATCACTACTCTTTCAACCATCTTGCTAGAAGTTATTCCATCTTGAATGAAATTCTTCTTCTGACTCTAAATTTAGGATGGTTTTACTATGCCACAATATTTATTCAATTATCAAAGGGGATATTTTCAAAAGTTTCCATAAATTTCTCTACTTCTGAGATGGGAATCTTAAAATCTTAAAAGTTAGAGCAGAGCTCAGAGGCCATCATTCTCTGTGATGGATATTAGCAAATAAACTACAATTATGTTCACAGACTATTTGGGTATATTTATTATGAACACTGGGTAGAGTGACTGCAAATTGTTCCAGCAAATGATGTTTCTTGTTGCATTTGAGCTCAAGATGAAATCATTGTGTCAGCTCCTTTATTTGCTTTTATGAGGAAAAACTCTGAGCCATGATTATATTTAGCTATAGCTACTACTCTTCTGGTTTCTATTATAATGAGAATTGCAATACAGACATGGGTCCTCCAGCAGTAAGTGAATTTGCTTGCTGTACACAAAGATCAAATGTTAGAGTTACTAAATTTAAAATATTTATAGATATTCTAAGAATTATATTACTCTGCTACTTATTCTACTATTCTCCCACTCTTACTGTAGAAATGTAAGAAGAGATTGTACAGTTGTGACTGCTTTAAATATCACTATATCTTTGTCCTTCCTTCTTCCCCTCTTGCTTAAGAAAAAAAAAAAGATATTGCCCGGTCGCCAAACTTCTGATAGGGAATGTTTCTGTAGTTAACAAGGTTTCTTCATGGATAGTACACCAAGTCCATTGCTGTGTCAATTCCAAACCTTTCCAGTTTGACGAAAGCCAGTAGAGGTTATATTATGCCTTAATAACTGTCAATGATGTCACTACACTGGTGCTGTGTCACTACATTATAATGAGGCATCAGAGTATAAGTTGTGTTTGTATAATAATTCAAATATAAAGTTAATTTTTGTTTGTATATGTCAATTACATTGATTAGATAATTCTAACAGGTCACTAAGTATAAAGATATTAATTATCTCATATGCTTTTTTTGCTTTGTTTGATTATTTTCATATTGAACTAGTTGTCTCATATATATATATATATATATATATATATATATATTTCTTTTTGGAAGTCTTTTGGTCTCTGTTTATTCTGTCATATTTTCCTTTTCATGTTCATGTGATGGAATTGATTTTAGTTCTATTAAAAATTGCCTCTATTACTCAGGAAGGTGGCAAATAGTAATGCAATTTACGTAGAACTTTAACTTGGATTTGTGAAGTGTTTTCCTCACTAGCACCTTGTCAGTGAATCAGTGTTATGCTCAACTTACAAATAAAGAAACATAATTTCTGAGCAGATGTGATTCACCCAAAGTCTCCTACTAAGTTTGAAGCCCACTAAATCCCCCACTCTTACATAGTCACACATTTAACAACTGATGAAGCAAACACTCAAATATACATAGAGAAGGATAGATCAGATAAATCAGTAGATAGATAGATATACATTCCAACTCCAATAACCTTTCCAGTGTACTAAGCTTTGTCTTGCTGCACCATGGTATGACATACACACACACACACACACACACACACACACACACACAATATGATGTAGTAGAAAGAGCAATGAAACCATAAGAATTGATTATAGCCAGAGTTCTAGACCCCAGACCAAGGTAGCTCATGACACAGCAGATAAAGCACCAGAGCTAGAGTTGGAAAGATTTTAATTCAAATCTAGTCCCATATGCTTACTAGCTGTATTACTCTGGGTAAGTTGCTTAACTGCTGTCCACCTCAGTTTCCTCATATGTAAAAAGGAGATGATCGTAATACCAACCTCCCACAGCTGTAATGAAGATAAAATGAAAAAACCTTAAAATATAAATGCCAGCTATTGCTATTATTGAATTTGGGAAACAATTTCATGACTCTAAATCAATGTCTCTTAAATCAGTTGTAGCAATACCAAAATGACTATTTTGCAAAATGTAAGATTAATTCACAGTCAGCGTTAACTGCTTTCCCCACCTTTCTCCAGGTTGTTTTCATTTGTTAATTAGTTAAATCCCAACTCTCTTAAATTGCACATTTTGCGGTTTAATTTATCCTCAGTGTTTTCTATTTCATCATAGACTATCCAAAATGCTATATTTTTTATTTAATATGTTTGTCATCCTAAGATACTTGGTGACAAATTGCTAATATTTGTCTTGCCTCTTATGTGTTGCATCTTTTTCTAATTGAGTAGTTTTAAAAAGCTACATGCTATATTACTACCTGGCCATGACAGTTTAAGTTCGATATTGATAAGCTAGAGTATATAAGAGGAGGGCAACTAGAATGTTTTAGGGGCTTGAGTCCACATCGTACAAGGGTAGGCCAAATGAAATGGAGATTTTTCAACTGATTCAAAATGGGAAGTAATAACTGAATGCTTATCAAGTGGAAGATGGAAGAAGCATGCTTCGGTTTGATGTAGAGAAAAAAAATCTTAGCAATTCAAACTTTTCAAAAGTGGGATGGCTGCCTTAGCAATTACTTGGTTCCCCTTCATTAGAGTTTTTCAAGTAGATGATGGAAGATGATGTGTCAAGTATGTAATAGTAAGTTTTCCTTTGGGCTATGACATAAACCAGAATTCTTTTGGTCTCTAAGAGCCTGTTTTAAAAGTTTCAGTGTGAGCATTTACACCTCAGAAATCAGCAAGCACAAGACTGGCTTTTTTTGTTTTATAGATTGTTTATACTTACAGAAGTGATGGAGAAGATGCTAATAATGCAGATAAGACGTTTGCGTGTCATGCAAGTTGTTAACATTTACCAGCACATTCCGGGACCAGAATGACACTGAAGTTTTGTACAACTCAAATTTTGTGATGGCAATCTGCTACTATTTCTTCAACACATGTTCTGGACAATCATACTCTAGAGACTGGGTGTTTTTGTTTGACAAAATGCCATAGCCAGATATACCTCAATTGACATTGTTCCTTAAGTCTCATGGTTTCTTACATGTTTCTTGCTTCTAAAGGGTGATATAGGGATACTCATTCCACTTTCCATAATGTGTTATTGACTTTTTCAAAAAACAACTGTAGTGATAGTACAGGTATAAACTATATCAAACTGCCTGCCATTTTCAGAGGAGTGGAGGGATGTGAGGGAGAAAAAAAAAAATTTGGAACTCAAAATCTTGTAAAAATGAATGCTAAAAATTTTCTTGATACATAATTGGGGAAAAAATAAAATACTATTAAAAAACATTGCTCCTCACTCTTTATTCTTTTTTTGGCTGTTGCAATAAAGAGCTGTGAGGCCAGTTGTCAATACAAACATGTGTGACCAGAAATCTGTTAGCATGAAACGTTGCATGATCAATTCACATAGACAATGAGTAGTATTTAAGATTATATAGCTTTTTTATAGGCTCATTTTCATAATTTATGTGCCAAAGAAACTACAGTAATGCAAAATTATTTTTACAACTACTATACAACTCTAACTGGAATCCAATGAGTAATATTAATAGGCCATGCTTTTATTAAACATCGATAGCACATCTGCAGCATTCAAATCAAATTCCTATCATCAAGATTTTTTTAAATTCCAAAATGTAGAGTAGAATGGATTATTTTTGTAATACATAAAAAGACAAGTTTTATGAAATTTCTATGCATACAGACATTAATGTTCAAATTTGGGGTTGCACAGTGAGACCTTAATAATTTAAACACTATGATCTCAGAATTCATACTAGCTCATATGATACAAGGTGATATTAGGAAGAAAAAAGTTTTTCTAAGCAAGTTTTTAGCACAGCACTGAAAAAGAAAACAAGGATATCCTTATACCTAGGCAGAAAAGACAGCTACTCATGGCTCATGATTTAAGTCACACTGATTCCATACACACACGCGTGCACACACACACACACACACACACACACACACACACACACACACACCTATGTGTATGAGTGTATGTGTGTGTATATACACACAGATAGACACAAATATAGACATGTTTTATGTATGTATATGTACACACAATCAATTGTGGGTCATCAGGATATATATATATGTATAATATATATATAATATATATATATATATATATTCTGAAGTTGCCCTCCCATCAAAATTAACTTGTTTATGTTAAGCATGGATTCTTTCCTGTCCTCTTTGGAAATGAACATAATTCTAAGAAAAATAACTTCAGTTAACAAAACTTTAAGATGAAAAACATCTATTGTTTCATTTTTCCTACATCTCTGAAAGCACTATGGCCTTCCCAAAAAAGTCCCCAATCCAAATATGTCCATAATTCTCAACAGTTTATCAGTCCTTCCAGATTGATTTCACATTACTCTCCATCATGTACTTCAAGTCTCAGTCTAGCTAATCTTCTTGTTATTCTAGGCAACATGCCTTTTCCCACCTCTTTCTCTTTGCACAATGTGTCCCTTGAGCCTGAATATTCTTTCCTCACATCACCCTCTGATAATATCTAACTCTCTTCAAGACTCAATTCAATACTCTTCTCTCCAAAGCCATTCTTGAGTCTCCCATGTATCATGTTATTTCCACTCCATCAAAGTCTTGCGTATTTTATTTGCATATATTTTATATCAATTTATGTCTATGTGTTGTTTTCACCCAATAGAATGGAAGTTTCTGTAAAGAATGGTTTTGTTTTTGTTTCTATAGCCCTAGCTCCTAGCATGATTCCTGTTCCATAATGAATTGTTAATAAAGGTCTATTGAAACAAATGATTTAACCACCAATGAATAAATTGAGTTTTATGTTACTTTCAAAACAATAATTAAGGAAAAATTGCTCAATGAGCAAAAATATTAGTGGTCTCTTCAGAAGTTTTATAGATTTCACAATCCTGCTCAGAAGCTTTATAAACTTTGATTTGATGCACACAAGTTAGGTGGTGCAGTGGAAAGAGTGCTGATTTGAGGGGTAGAACCTATGGATTCTAGTATAGACTCTGCAATTTATTACTTCTGTGGTTCTGAGTAATTCATGACTTCCCTGGGTTTCAGTTCTATATCTCTAAACTGAATAGGTCAGGCTATATGAGCTCTTAGTTCTCCATATCTAAAACCTTATGATTTTATTATTTGGTATTCTACATTTCATTAGGAGACTAGTATAACAATACAAATAATTATTCAAATTTTGATATTCTGCCAACTTATATCACAGTCTCTACCTTAAAGGAACCTAAAGTTTATTCAGGAAGATAAAACAAATAACTGCAACACAAAGTAATAGGTGATAAATGACAAGAGAAGTTTAAATCCAAATGCTCTAATAATTCTATCTAAGAAAGCTTCATGGTGGAGGTGTCATTTAGTCTGGGTTTTAAGAAGGTGGAAAGATTAGTGACATTTTGATAGATTAAGGTGAAAGTGGAGGGACTTCAATCTGCCACATTGGAATATTGAGGTAGGAATCCCCTGGACCCCTTCAAAATTCCCCACCAAATAACTTGAAAATTATCTCAGAACTTATTTAGAAGCTGGGAAGCAGATTACCAACTCAGCAGAAATGGAAAAAAAAAACAACCAACATGTTATTCAATAAGGTTAAACTGTTTACATCCCTATATGGGAAGATGATACTTGTAACTTTGAAGAATTGTAGCTCTATTACTGCAGTTAGAAGAAGTATACATACATAGGGGGTGTGGGTATGGGTATAAGTTGATCTTGATGTGATGATACACACATGTATAAGTATGTATATATATAACTAGGAGTGAAAAAAGGGATTTTGCTAGGAGAAGAGGGAAGGGGGAGGCAGAGTAGGGTAAATTATATAACATGAGTAGGCACAAAAGACCTATTACAGTAGAAAAAAGAAGGGACTGTTGTGAGCCTTGTTTGAACTTTACTCTTATTGGATTTGGATCAAAAAAGGAATACCATTCTCATTCAATTGTTGTCGAAATCTATTTTACCTTTTAGGGAAGTAGGAGGGAAAGGGGAAAAGAAAAGTAGGGGGACTGATAGGAAGGATGACAGGTTGAAATAAGCAGTGGTCAGAAGCAAAACACTAGTGAGAAGAAATGGGATGAAAAGAGAGAGAGAAACTATAAACAGGGGAAAAATAAGATGGAAGAAAACACATAGTAGTCATAACTGTGAAGGTCAGTGGGATGACCTGTCACATAAAATGAAGCAAATAGCAGAGTGGATTAAAAACCAGAATCTTACAATATATTGTTTAAAAGAAAACACATTTGAATCCTAAAATAAGTTGTTTACAAGAAGCACACACACACACACACACACACACACACACACACACACACACACAGTAAAGGTAAGGACTGGAGCAGAATACATTATACTTTAGCTGAAGTAAAAAAAAAACACAGCGGTAACAATCATGATCTCAGACAAAACAGAAGGAAAAATATATCTAATTAAAGGAGACAAAGAACTTAACTGCATCTTGCTAAAAGGAAGAATAAAGTAATGATGTAATACCATGAAGTGATACCAATACTAAACATATATGCACAAAATGGTATAGCATTCACATTTCTATGGGAAAAGTTAAATGAGTTTCAGAAAGAAATTGTAAAATTATACTACTCAGGGAAGTCAGTCTTCCCCTCTCAGAACTAGAAAAGTCTTACCACAAAATAAGCAAAGAAGAAGTTAAGGAGGTAAGTAGAATTCTAGAAAAGTTAGATATGGTAGAACTCTAGAGAAAACTGAATTGGGATAGAAAGGAATATATCTTTTTCTCAGTAGTACATGACATCTACACCAAAATTGATCATGTATTACGACATTAAAAACCTCACAATCAAATGCAGAAAGGCAAAAATATTAAATATATCCTTTTCAGATAATGATGAAAGAAAAAAATACATTTAACAAACAGCCACGGAAAGATACATTAAAAATTAATTGGAAATTAAGTAATCTCATTGTAAAGAATGAGTGGGTCAAACAACAAATCGTAGAATCAGAAATTTGATCAGAGAGAATGACAATAATGAAATGACATACCAAAACTTATGGGAAGCAACTAATGCAGTATTTGGGGGAAATTGTGTATATCTACATGCTTAAATCAATAAAATAGAGAAAAAGCAGATCAATGAATTGGGCATGCAACTGAAAAAAAGCTAGGAAAAGAACAAATTAAAAATCTCCACTTAAACACCAAATTTAAAATCCTGAAAATCAAAAGAGAGAATAACAAAATTGAAAGTAAGAAAACTATTAATCTAATAAAAATAATGGGGAGAAAATTTGTAATTCAAACTGTTGTGAAAATCAATGCTGAAAACCAAATATGTTAAATAAATAAATTTAAATTAAATTAAATTAAATTAAATTAAAAGCTAAGTCATATACTTAGACCAAAAAAAAGCTGATTTAAAAAAAAAACCCAATACAATGGATAAAACTACAGTTAATTTGATTTAAACAAAAGAAAGAATAAAAACAAATTATCAACATCAAATATGAAAGGGGTAAATTCATCACCAATGAGGAAGAAATTAAAGTAATAATCAGGAGGTATTTTGTCCAATTGCACGCCAAGAAATCTGACGACCTAAGTGAAATGCAGGAATGTTGACAAAAATATAATTTGCCCAGATTAACAGAAGAAGAAATAGAACATTTAAAAAATATTTTGTAAAAAGAAATTGAAGAAGCCATCAGTAAACTCCTAAAGAAAAAATCCCCAGTGTCCGATTCACAAATGAATTCTACCAAACATTAAAAAAATTAATTTATATATTATATAAAGTATTTGAGAAAAGAGGCAAAGGAGTCCTATCAAATTCCTTTCATAACACAAATATGGTGCTATACCTAAACCAGGAAGAACCAAAACAAAGGAAGAAACCTATGGACCAATTTCCCTACAGAATATTGGTGCAAACTTTTTAAAGAAAATATTAGTAAAGAGATTGTAGCAATTTATCACCAAGATAATACACTATGAGCAGGTGAGCTTTGTACCAGGAATTTAAAGCTGGTGGAATATTAGGAAGACTATCAGAATAATTGACCATATCAATAACAGATCCAATAGAAATTGTATGATGATATCAATAGATGCAGAAAAACCTTTTAATAAAATACAGCAGCCATTCCTGTTAAAAACACTGGAGGGCATTGAAATAAATGAAGTGCTCCTTAAAATGATAAGTAGTATCTCTCTAAAACTATTAGCAAGCATTATCTGTAATAGGGATAAGCTAGAACCCTATCCAATTAGATCAGGGGTGAAACAAGGATGGCCATTATCACCCTCTATTATTCAATATTGTATTAGAAATATTAGCTTTAGCATGAAGAAAAGAAAAAAAAAGATATTGAAGGGATGAAAATAGGCAACGAGAAAACAAAACTATCACTCTTTGCAGATGATATAATAGTATACTTACATAATCCTAGAGAATCAACTAAAAACTAATTGAAATAAATAATAATTTTAGCAAATTTGCAGGATACAAAAACACCACACAAATCATCAGCATTTCTATATATTACCGAGAAAGTCTAGCAGCAAGAGATAGAAAAATAAATCCCATTAAAAATAATGGCAGACAATATAAAATACTTGGGACTTGAATGCCAAGATAAACCCAGGAACTGCATAAACATAATTATATAACACTTTTCACACAAATAAAGTCAGACCTAAACATTTGGGAAAAAATATAAATTGCTCATGGGTAGGCTGAGCTAATATAATAAAATTGACAATTCTACATAAATAAATCTATTCATTCAGTGCCATGACAATAAAACTATGAAAAAATATTTTATAGAGCTAGAAAAAAATAATAAAACTCATCGAGAAGAATAAGACGTCAAGAGTTTCAAGGAAATTAAAGAAAAAATTGCAAAGAAAAGTGACCTAGTTGTACTAGCTCTCAAACTATATTATAAAGTGACAATTATCTATAGTGTAATCTAAACTATTTAGTACTGCTTAAGAAATAGAGGGGTGCATCAGTATAATACTTTAGGTACACAAGACACAGTAGCAAATGACCATGGTAATCTACCATTTGATAAACTCAAAGCCTCTAGGTTTTAGGATGAGAATTCATTATTTCACAAGAACTCCTGAGAAAACTAGATAGTATGGCAGAAACTATAGAACAACATTTCGCACTGTTGTAACAGCAACCACACTGACATACTCAGGATGGCTGCTAACACAGGTTCTTTGATCTGCTTTTCTAAAGGAAAGCAACTTTAAAGGGGTCAACAATCTTACTTTAATTAAACATATATATATATATATACATATATATATATGTATATATATATATATATATATATATATATATATATATCATTCAATTAGTTCAGGGGAAAAGTCAGCACCCTGAACTTCAGAGAAAATACAAAGAGAGATTACAAACCAAAATTACAAGCAGAAATAATAGCACCGATCAACAGACAAGGCTAACAACTCTCTGAGAAATTGGCAATACATACATAGTTGCCTGGGAGAGAAGCACCAATATCTGGTGGGGGTGGAGGGGGGAGCTCCTTAACAGCTACCCAGAGTCTTGTCTGGCCAAATCACAAAAACATTCTTCCAATGAGTGAGCCACCAAAGCAAAACCTCACCTCAGAGGATAAATACCCTTTTCAGAGCCAGAAGGCATCACAACCCATTTAACTCAGTGCCTAATTATAATTAGCAAAAGGTATGAACCTGCCTACAAACAAGCCTCCCCTAATCAAACTTCCCTTAATGGGCTCCTATTAATGGACAGGATGGATCTTCCCATTCTATTAACCTTACAACTGTATACCAAGATAAGGTCAAAATGGGCACATGATTTACACATAAAGTGTGATACCATAAGTAAATTAGGAGAGCAAGCAATAGTTTACCTGTCAAATCTACGGAGAAGACAAGAATTTATAACCAAATGAGATATAAGAGCATTACAAAGTATAAAATGGGTAATTTTGGTTACATAAAATTAAAAAGTTTTTGTACAAGCAAAACCAATGTAATCAAGATTAGAAAGAAAGCTGGAAGCTGGGAAACAATTTTTACAGCCAGTATCTCTGATAAAGGCCTCATTTCTCTAATATATTGGGAGCTGAATCAAATGTATATTAATACAAATCATCCCCCAATTGCTTAGTGGTTAAAGATATGAACAGGCAATTTTCAGGTAAAGAAATCAAAGCTTATCTATAGTGATCACAATTAAATCACTATTGACTAGATAAATGTAAATTACAACAACTCTGAGGTACCATCTCACACCTATGAGATTGGCTAATATGACAGAAAATGGAAATGATAAATGTAGGAGAAGATATGAGACAATTAGGATAATAATGTATTGTTGTTGGAATTGTGAACTGATCCAAACATTCTGGAGAGCTATTTGGAATTATGCCCAAAAGGCAAACTGTGCATATCCTTTGACCCAGCAATACCACTGCTAGTTCTATATCCCAAAGAGATTAAAAAGGGAAAATGACTATTTGTACAAAAATACTTATAGCAGCCCTTTTTTGGTAGCAAAGAATTGGAAATAGAGGAGATACCCATTAATTAGGGAATAGCTAAACAAGCTATGGCGTATGATTGAGATGGAATATTATTGTGCTATAAGAAATGACAAGCAGGATAATTTCAGAAAAGCTTCAGCAGACGTACATGAATGAAGTGAGCAGAACCAGAACATTGTACACAGCAACACCAATATTGTGAAATGAAAACCTGGGAATGATTTTGCAATTCTCAGCAATACAATGATCCAAGATAATCCCAAAGGATACATGATGAAACATGTTATCTGACTACAAAGGAAGAACTGATGTTGTCTAAATACAGACTGAAGGAAATTATTTTCTCTTCCTTCCTTTCTCTTTCTTTCTTCCTTCCTCTCTTTCTTTCTTCCTTCTTTCCTTTCTTTGTTCAAGTCTTCATGTATAAAATGAAAACTGGAAATGTTTTATATGATTACTCATATATAACATACATAGGGAGCAGGGGAAAAGAAGAAAGGGAGGGAAGAGTAGAATTTGGAACTCAAAACTTTAAAAAATGTTAAAAATTAATTTAACATCTAAATATGTTTTTTAAAAGTAAGAAATGGAGTCCCTGTCCCTGGCTGAAAGTAATGGCATGGGCAAAGTCACTGAAAGCAGAAGGTGTGATCAAGGAGTGGCAAGCTGTTTAATTGCAGTGTTGACTGTGAGGAGGAGAGTATGGAGAGGGAAAACTAGGAAGGTGTGCTAAACTTAGATTATAGAGAACCTAAAATTCCCAGCCAACTCGTGACAATTCTCAATCAGTCGGGAGCCATTGAAGCTTAATTATAAAGAAAGTGACATGATCTAAGCTTTGATTTAGGAATGTTAATCTGGTGGCTGAGTACAAGAAGGATTAGAGGAGGGAAAAATAACTAAAGCATCTCTACATTACCATCTTAAATAGAAGGATATTGGGGACCAGGCAGGAGAAGTTACCCTAATCAGAGAGTGATGTCATACTTGCTCAACATGATGTCATTCCAGCACTAGCATAACCTGACTGTAAGGATGATGAGGACTACATTCCTTTGAATGTCCACCATATATCTAAAGTCTTTGTTTTTCTGAACTGAATCATTTTGATTAGAACTAATTCATTATTTAGGATAATTTTCTTTTACTTGAGTGACTAGCATTTCCTCATTTTATTTCCTTTTTACACACACTTTCAGAAACTCTGACCATGTCTAATAAAAGTCACTAAGCAACAACGGTGACATCTCTAAATAGAATTGTAAAGTAAGTGGTTGCATTTGGTGGGATATCCTTCCTTTTCTCATCATGTTTCTCTATGGTGCCCCCTCTTCCATCCCAGGAGTCTCATCTGAAGGGTCTTTACTATCATCCCTGAAGGCACAGTGGAAAGTGACCCAATGAATTCATTCATGGAAAGTGTCTAACAACTTAATGTGTCCCACTTTCAAAGTACATTTTTAAAGGTAATGTGTGAAGAGGGATTGCTTATCACCAAGGAATTAATTGTGAATGGTGGAATTTCAAGCATCAGTGGAAATAACACTGCTTGAATAGGATTATTTTCTCTCTGGAACCCCTCAATATAGGTAACGTTGTGCTCTATGGCTACATAAAATTTGTTCTGAATGCTATCTTTTCTGATCATTTTGCTGTCTTAAAATTTTCTTCTGATGTCTAGCCTTTCATTTATTTTACAAGAAGAATACCATTATTTACCAAGATCTACTCTCAAATTCTGCTTTTCCCCAAAGTTTTGTACATAGGGGAGGATTCCTCCCACACTTACTCTAAAATTACATTTTCATTTTATGGGTAATGTGATTTTTTGTAATAAGATCAAAAGTTTTAATCATGTTTAAATTATTTTCTTTTCTTATCTAATAAAGCTAGGTTCCCTGAGTCCCAAAACTATGGCAAAAGGTCATTCTAAAAATTGCTCATTCTTTTTTACATAATACATGACATTATTGAAAGAATCTATGAGTTACAGTCAAATGTGAGATTCAAAAAGATGGAAGTGAAAAAAATCATTATCGGATGGTTGTCTGTTCATCACAAAAGGGTAAAATAGCTCCCCAAATTATAGAAAATATCATTGAAACCATTATCTTAATATGCATCATTTAGTGAAGAAAGCATCAGATAATGGAATGAGTGATGGCTCCGGAGTCAGAATATGTGGTTCAAACCTCATCTCTGCTATTTAAGATTTGCGTGACCTTAGAAGAGTCATTTAAATTCCTTTGGCCTCAGTGTTTTCATCTGTAAAATGACATAATTAAATTCACAGATCTCTAAGATTCTTTTTACAGCATTCAATCTTTGACCCTATGTGTTTACTTAAATTTATGTTTTTAAAATGTTTTCTTACAAAGCCCTTTAATGCTCAAAGAAGAATGTATAGTTAATTCTTTATCTACCAAATAGACAGGAGATTTTAATGTGTCTTCTAGGATCATAGATCTAGAGCTAAAAGGAACCTGAGAGGTTGTCTAGTTCAATCTCCTAATTTTACAGATGAAGAAAGTATGTGAGAGGCATGTAAGTGATTCATTCAACATGACATAGCGAGCATATCATAGGTAGGATTTGAACCCATGTCTTCAGATTCTAGAGAAAGGGCATCCTCCACTCTACCATATTGCTTTCATTTTATTCTGAGGTGTTGTCCATTAGTGCCACTTTATTTCTTTGATAGTTATATTTGGTTCCCAAAGGTGTAATAACTATCCA
This sequence comes from Trichosurus vulpecula, assembly GCF_011100635.1. NCBI lineage: Eukaryota > Metazoa > Chordata > Mammalia > Diprotodontia > Phalangeridae > Trichosurus > Trichosurus vulpecula. Next base: position 312,834,564 of record NC_050576.1, on the reverse strand, counting down.
GATTCTGGGGAATCATAGTTTCAATAGATTTGGTAGGCATTCTAACTGCTGCCACACTCCGTTTAGGGCTATTTAGGGACTTACAAAACTCTCTAGTCTTTTCTACAATTCAGGTTAATCATTCATTGGTTCAAAGGTGAATCTATTTAAAGTAATGGCCCTCCTCCCTTGTTTTAACTTTGATGAATTTAAAGGTTTGTGCTTCTTAAGACATGCACTCCATATAAATCTGCAGCATTTTTCTTTGTATACTTATTCATTTATTTCGTATGAAAAAATAATTGGTAAAATATGCTATTGTATACCACAAGCGTTGCTAAACACTGCCATAGCTGAGCCCTCCCCATGAGCCAGTTCCTTTCTAAAGATGACTATCTCTATTCTCTAAAACGTTGAACCCATTTAGAAATGGAGAGAGGCTGCCTAGTGGTCAGTCAGATTGGGTATGACCTTTTATTATTCATTACATCAGTTCCAAAAAGAAGGATAAAATAATACTTCTGTATGGTTGAATGAATCCAAATTCCATTTTGTTGCTTGTTGTTCAAAATGGAACTCTCACCAATGTTGTAATTCAGAACTAGAGTAAAAGGAAAACTTCTAATAAAAGAGAAAAGTAGAGTAATACATGTAACAAGAATTCCAGGACTGGTCTATAGTCCAATTTTGTATTCCAAGATTGTCTTCAAATATTTCTTTACAGTGTTTTCTAAGGTTAGGGCATTATATTAGGTGTTATAGCTCTTTATATTATTTGAAGTCTGCATAGAGCCTGTCATTGATAAAACTTTCAATCTAGAGCCAGGAAGAATTGAGAAAAAAATTTGACCTCAGATACTTAATAGCTGTTTGACTCTGGGCAAGTCATCTTATCTCTGTTTGCTTCAGTTTCTTCAACTCTAAAATGAGTCTAATAACCACACCTTCCTCATAGTGTTGTTGTGAAGATCAAATGAGATAATTACAGTGCCTGGCACATTATAGGTGCTACATGAATGCTGATTCCCTTCCCCGTATGGTAAGGGTAATGAAAACATTGGGAAGATAGGTGGATGAAAATAAGCATATTAAGCACATTTTACATATTTATAATAAAGACATAATTTAATGAAGCAAAGATAGAGAAGAAGGCAAAGGAAAGGGACAAGGGAGATAAGGGAAGGAGAAAAGGAGGGAGGGGAAACAAGGCACGGGAAGGAAAGATGAGGGAAGGGAAGAAAGAAAGAGTGAAAGATAAGGGAATAAAGGAAGGAAAGTAAGGGACAGTATAAAGAAGGAAAACTTTAAATCCTAATGACTAAACCAGCATACTAAGATCAAAGAATGAGATAAGGATATTATACATAGATGCTGCTAGAATTTGCTATTATATCTTGAATTTTCTTTTGAAAATGACTTCTGGCTAGTCTCCTCTGGTGAAAAGAGGGGTCAAAAGTTCCTGTGACCACATAGCTTATGCCTTTTTTCTCTTGCTGGGCAGAGCATGTCCCCTGGAGGAAAGCAGCAAGGGACTTGGTCAGGTGTCTTGCATATAGCTAAAAGGAACTTATTTTTGTCATTAAAATTCGGGTCACATTTGAATTATTTTGGAGAAACCTCTCATCTAGAGCTATGCCACAGGTCTTACATGAGTGGTGTGGGCCATTACTCCTTACCATAGGCATCACTTTTCTGAAGATCCACAATAATATAGAGCATCATTTTCCTTCATTTTTCCTCAAAATTTTTATCAGGTAAAAAGAGTGTTACATGTGTAAAGACTTTAGAATGTATGTAGGCTAATAATACATCAGAAAAGAATATCATATTCATGAATCATTGTTTGGGTATTTTTATCATCAGGCTAATTACTTGTTGGTTAAATAAAGCTTTGATCCTTGGTACCAGAAGTCTACATATGAATATTTTGCTAGAACCTTTATCCCTGACTTCAAATGAAAGAAAGTGAATTGTGCCTGCTGTGGAGAAAGGAGACAGTAGTAGTAATGTGCAAAGGCCAATGTGGCAATTAGTGCAGTCATGCTGGCAAAGTAGGAGGGACAGTTTAGGTTTTAGCTCTGTTCCCCAAAGGGGTGGGGAGGGATGGGAGTGGGGAAGCAGGATTGCTTTGCCATGGAAATGCGGATGACTGTCTAAGGAAAGTTGCATCCTGTGCCAAGACGCAGGGATGGTGATCCAAAAAGAAAGGAAGCTTGCCTTCTCATCTCCATATTGGTGTCCTAGTAAAGACCCAATTATTTTAATCTAAATAAGAGGCAAAGTATATACATACTCATGAAATCCACATACACACATTGTTTTATAGCTACTAAAATATTATTCAGGTAATAATATTTTACTTATCATAAATCTGCAAAAAGGGTGATTTCTGTGACAAGAATAGAGACAATGTCACCTAAAATTTCTTTGATTCTCATTGCCTATGCCATACAAAGTAGGTGTGTAGTAAGCATTTCTTGTTACTGAATAACGTTCTATTTTTAGAGACACACAAAACATAATCAAAAATACAGAAACAGAGAGACAGATATCTTTTTCTAATATATTATGTGTAATTATATATAATATATACAAATACACACATATATGCATTTGTGTATATATGTATGTATGTGATATGTATACATATATATATGTGTGTATATATGTGTGCATATAAATGTACATATATGCACACACATATTTTTCTTGATTATTGATCCAGTATTATGTCATTTCTTTATCTCTGTCTCATTTTGATTCTACAATGTCCCTGGAAATTCAAATTGACAAATATTTTATAATCGTGTTATTACTGAATATATTATCTTGTAACATGAATAAAGCTTGCACTACAGAATCCTCAACTGTGGTATGTATAAAATAGCATCACAGTAATTATAAACTTATGGACTTACTCCCTGAGAGGAAGTTAATGCACCCTTTTGGATAGATATTTTATGCACACATCAAAATGAATTGGGGGAAATCCCTAAATCACAGATGTGGATTCAGTGATAATTTTAATTTCCAGAAAGTTAATGCCTGTTAATTAAAATTCTTAATATCCCTATATCCTAATTTCTCTGTACTTTTACACCTTTAATGACAGTAATTCATATTACCATGATACTTTATATTTTCCAAAGCATTTTAATTCAGTCAATGATAATTTATTAAGTCCTGGCTAGCTATATAACTAAGTGTTGGGGATACAAAAAGAGGCAAAATACAGTCCCTGACCTCTGGGAGCTCACAACAACCCTGTGCTGGAGGCATTAAAATCTTTCATTTAAAATATATAATTTCAATGAAGAAAATGAGTCTAAATTATTGAATTCTTTTCTCATATCACAAAACTAGGAAGCAGAAGACCTGGAACTGAAACTGAAACTGAAGTCCTCTGTCTTCAAGACCAGAGATCTTCCTTGTAGTCACGGGATTGAAATTATGTAGGAGTTAAAAAAAAAACAAGGACTTAGTAGCTCTGGATTTTGTTTTTAGGAAGAAATATGGGAAGGAAAAAGGGCTAGCTAAAGTGCAAGTCTTCTGAATTGATAGTTGCACTATATATAGGAGTCACCTGTTAGTCCCTAATTGAAATATTAATGGAGGAGGGAAAAATCCATTTTCTAAAGATCAGTGAGAGGACTTGATATCAGCGCTCATAAATATGTTCTCACATCATCTCTGGAAGAAAAGAAGAAAGTGAATGGACAGAAATACAACATGTATTTTTATTATTTAATTATAACTATTGTATGTTAACCCCACCAACTTCAGACTTGGAAGTTAGGACCTTGTCAATGATATAGGGAACAAATATGTATCCTTGAAATCATTGGGAATTTGAAGAAAAGTAGCTACTACACTGGCTCTTAGATTACAATATAATTTTACAGTTGGATGGATTAAACACGAGAAGAATAATTATTCTTTGGGAGCCTAAAACTGACACGGCCAATTGTGATATTCAGTGAATAGATTGTTGTTGTTTAGTTGTGGCAGATTCTTTGTGAAACCTTTTTGTAGTTGGCTTCAGACTAAGGATAAAGCTCCCTTTGGCCTTGTAGCCAGAATGGCCTTTGTTTTCTTTGAATGACTCAGCTTACCTCATTGAGCTTCCCTGGACGCTGGGGCTTGCTCTTCCGGGGCAGGACCAGACAACTTCCTGTGTGATGAGTCATGGGGCTGGCTGAGGGGAGGTGTTAATGTCTATGCTAGGGGGAGGGGCCAACTCAGGAACCAATCGGCCCTGGTCATTCGGGCGGAGCTTGATGATGTCAAAAACCCTATAAGAGGGGAGAGGACAGCTCGAAGAGCTCTCTTTCCTTTTTCGGTTGGAGCCAGCGACAGTTACATCGTCAGTTACAGCGACAGTTACATCGTCAGTTACAGTTGCAGCTTCAGTTACAGACACAGACACAGCTGAGGCAGGAGCTGCCAGTAGCAGAGCTGATCTACGGGAGGAAGCTGAACAAAGACTTCAGGCCAGTGGGTAATCTTATTACCATCGAGGGGGAAGCATGATTTTGCTTTACGCAATCATGCTTCTCTGTAGCCTCCTGGTTACTCTTGCAAGGCGTACTTATTGGGCCTGGAAGATTTTGATCAACATATCAAAATGGGGCTTCTGGTTCATGGGTTGGTTACTGTGGAGCCTAAATAAATGTTTTGATTCTTCTGCCTTCTACTTTGAGAGTTTCTTATATCCGGCGGTTCCGAACCTTTCAGACATGTTTATGATCCTCTTTGAGATTATAAACTCGGCCCTCCTGATACATTTGGCGTCACGAACAGGATCGCTAGGTATAAGATCTCTATTTAGAAGCAGAACAATTTCAGAGGAAGAGATGAATATCCCAGGATGGGAGGATCCATTTTATTCCTCCCTAGCAAAAGAATTGGCTAAAAAAGCTGGACCCTGTGAAAACTGGGAACCAAGGCTACGGAGAGGAGATCCTAGGGATTTGGAAAAGTGTTTACGAGAAGTTGGGATTCAGTCAGGGGCATCACTATCTAGGCAAAGCTGGATAGTGTTATCAGCCTACCGGCTAGTATACGAAAGATTGAGATTAAGTGAAAGACATGGGGGCACTCCTACCCCACAGGAAGAAGGGGAATCTCAGATAGCAGAAGACCAAACTGACTCAAATGAGAACTTTTCTATTAATGTGGCTAAGAGCAACAGGAGACCAAAAAAGCCCAGAGTGCATTTCAACCCAGCCCAGAAAGAGCCTGATTGCCTGCTTCGTCCTAGCCATGGTGGCAGAGGAAGTGAGTGGGGAGAGAATGAGACAATGTTAGGGGCTGAGGCACAAAACACTACTGGGGTTCAGGATGTGCCTCACACAGAGAATAGGAGATGGTTAAATGATCAGACAAGGGCTCGACCCATACAAAGGAGGAAGACAGAAACCCGAGGTGAAGATTCAGTTACAAGGGAAATTCAGGAAGATTTCTCACCGCAAGAGGTCACAGATATTTTGAGTAGATTCAGCCAAAGAATAGGAGAACCATTGATATCTTGGATGGTAAGACTCAGTGATCAAGGGGCCGGTGGAATATCAGTAGATGGGACAGACTGCATGAGATTCATAGGTATCAGCCATGATCCTCTAGTTCAACAAGCTTTTAGGGAACATCATCAGCAAGGAGATGGTGATAGCAGGACTACTCTGTTGGCATTAGCCGCTGTGGGATGCAATAAGAGATATGCTACTGATTCTATGTGGCCCACTGAGCACAGACCCTGGTATTCACTTAGAGATTGTATCATGAGACTAAAGGAGGAGGTAATGAAGACTGCCATTATGACAGGAACTGCAGACAAATATTACAATGATTCAATGGAACTGCCTCATAGGAATTTAATAATTAGGACAGCTCCCCCTGCTTATAAACAACTAATTTTGAATTTATTACTTGGAGAAGTAGGGAGCCGTCTTACAACAGTGATAAATAAGATTTTACAGTTATATGACTTAGGTGACTGGGGAAGGGATAGATCTCCTCAAGAGAGAAGGGTGAATAACCAGCAAACTTGGCGCCAAAGGAGAGTAACAAGGAAAGAAATGTTTACTGCTTTATTGAGAGCAGGAGTAGGTTTTGAAATGATAGATGGAATTCCAACCAATGAATTATATAGAATGTACAGAGATAAAGGCCTTGATAACAGGGGAGATAGGGAAATCAGAACTGCTCCTGCAAATGCTACAGATGTTGAACCTTCATACCCAAGTGAATCACATGAAAGGGAATACTAGGGAACAGGCCAGGCCCCAGCCCAAATTAAGGAAATACACAGGCTGGATTGTAGACCTCACATTAACTTGACCATATATTGGAAAAATGGGTCAAGTACGGTAACTGAGGCATTAATAGATACTGGGGCCGAGGCCACCCTTATTTATGGAAATCCAGACAAGTTCAGCCATGGAACTCCTATTACCATTACAGGACTAGGAGGGACTGAAATATCAGCCAGACAAGTTAAATTGATGATGAAAATTGGACAGTTGCCCAAGAAAGAATATAGTGTGGTTATTGTGCCTATTCCCGAATACATCATTGGAATAGACATATTGAAGGGTATGACCTTAAATTTACCCGAAGGGAAATACCAATTTGCTGTGAGGAAAATAGGCATTAATGCAGTCTTAGTGGGGAAAATCAAGATGGATCCAATCACTTTGCCCGAACCTTCTGAAGTAATTACTTTGAGGCAATATCGTGTGCCAGGTGGGCAAGATGAAATTGCCAACACTATAAGAGAATGTGTTGAGGCAGGAGTGTTAGTCCCTACAACTACTCAATGGAACAACCCTGTCTGGCCAGTCCGAAAGTCAGATGGGACATGGAGGATGATAGTAGATTATAGACAGCTGAACAAAGTGACTCCTCCCTTGTATGCTGCTGTCCCAGACACGGTTACTTTAATAGAGAGAATACAAAAACGTGAAGGGACTTGGTATGCAGTTATTGATTTGGCCAATGCCTTCTTTACAATCCCAATAGACCCCAAGCAATGGAATCAGTTTGCTTTTACTTGGCAAGGCCGACAGTATACATTTACACGCCTGCCGCAAGGATATATTCATAGCCCAACTATTTGCCACAGGATTGTAGCTGAACATTTGGATGAATTAAAGTTACCTGGTGTACAGCTTACACATTACATAGATGACATCATGATACAGGGAAAGAATATAAAGGAGGTGGAGGAGAGTTTAGCATTATTAATTGACCATATGAAAAGCAAAGGATGGGAAATCAACCCCGCAAAGGTTCAAGGGCCAGCTCAAACTGTAAAATTCTTGGGGATACAGTGGAATAGAGGACTGCGAGAAATTCTCCCACAAGCTCGACAAAAAATCCAGGATTTTCCCACCCCTACCAATAAGAAAGAGGCCCAAAAGTTCATAGGGCTGTTTGGTTATTGGAGACACCACATCCCACATTTGGGACAGATTTTAAAACCCTTGTATAAAATCACCAGAAAGAAATATGAATTTGACTGGGGACTTGAACAAAGTAGAGCTTTTGAGGAAGCAAAGGCTGCTATTCAATTAGCTCTAGACTTATGGCCTATGCAAAATGGGCCAGTGGAGTTACAAGTGACTGTACAAGATGACTATGCAAATTGGAGTCTGTGGCAAAAACAACAAAGCCGAAGTGTACCTTTAGGCTTTTGGTCAAGGAAACTGCCCTCATCTGGAGTGCAATATACACCTTTTGAGAAGCAGCTGTTAGCTGCATATTGGGCTTTAGTAGAAACTGAGCAACGAACTCTGGGTCATGAAGTGGTATTAAGGCCTGGAATTCCAATTATGACTTGGGTAATGAGTACCCCAGCTTCTCACAGAATTGGACATGCACAAGAGGCAAGCATAATCAAATGGAAGTGGTATATTCAGAATAGGTCCAGAGCAGGCAAAAATGGAGTTTCTGCTCTACATGAATCTGTGGCGAACATTGATACTGAGAGCAATGAAAAGCCCCTTGAATCTAAGCAACAGATGGTACCATCCTTAGTGAAATGGAATAATGGATATGACGGACTAAATGAAGAACAGAAGAAACATGCTTGGTTTACTGATGGGACAGCAAAATATTTAGGACAGAAGAGACATTGGAAAGCAGTAGCCTATAACCCCTGTACAAGGAGAACTCTGGAAAGTTCTGGGATAGGTGGAAGTAGCCAATATGCTGAACTGATGGCAGTGCATCAGGCCATCAGAGCAGAGAAAGGAGGACAGTGTCATATATTTACTGACTCGTGGGCAGTAGCTAATGGATTAGCTACGTGGATGCCTATATGGAGGAATCAGAATTGGGAGATTCATGGCAAACAAGTTTGGGGTAAAGAGTTATGGGAAAATATATGGGACATGTCTTTGGTTACAGATCTGTCAGTTTTTCATGTTGATGCTCATGCAACCCTGACCACACCAGAACGTGAGTACAATGCACATGCGGATCGACTAGCAAAGATTGCTACTGAATGTATTGTCCCTACTCCGACTCCAACTGATGACCCAGCCTTAGCAAGATGGGTCCACCAGACTGCTGGCCATTTAGGGGTCCAGGCCACCCATCGATGGGCACAGGATCGAGGTATCAGTATTTCTCATGCGTTGTTAAAACAAATAACAGAGGAGTGTTGTATATGCCAATTAGAAAAAGAACGAACTCTTCCTAGGATAGTTACTGGAGAAATAGCAAGGGGAAAAGTTCCAGCCCAAATTTGGCAGATAGATTATATTGGCCCACTACCCCAGGATAAAGGATGTAAATATGTATGTACGTGTGTTGACACCTATTCCGGTGTACTAGTGGCTTGTCCTTATAAAGACGCAACTCAGAAAAACACCTGTAAAACTCTAGATATTGTAAGTTTATATTATGGAACCCCAATGCAGATTCAAAGTGACAATGGGTCACATTTCAAGGGCAAAGAAGTGAAAAGATATTGTGTGTTGAATAATATAGAATGGATATATCATATTCCATATTACCCACAAGCATCTGGGCTAATTGAAAGAATGAATGGGTTGTTGAAAGAACAGCTGAGAAAATTAAGCTCAAATAATTCATATCGACATTGGAAGGATAATTTGTCTATTGCCTTACGTAATTTGAATAATAGACCCTTAGGGGGGAGTACACCTCTAGCCAGAATGATGACCCCAAATCTGCAGATCAGAGAACAGCAAACATGTGAGATCCAAAACATTGAATTTTGGACTGTGAGGGAAGATGTCCCACTACCAAGTCCAGGAACACCTGGTTCAGCAGGATATGATTTACATTGTATAGAGAATTTTAGGTTAAATAGGAAAGAGATAAGAAAAACCCCTACTGGAGTATGTATGAGAATCCCCAAGAATCATCTTGGACGGATATTACCTAAACCAGGATTAGCGGCTCAAGGAATACATGTATTGGCTGGAGTGATAGATTCTAATTATCAAAAAGAAATTGTTGTGACACTCCAGAATATGGGTAAAAAACCTGTACAATTTTGTAGAAATGATAGGATGGTTCAAGTCATTATTATCCCCTGTGAAAAAATACCCTTTGTGAAAACTGACCCTCCTCCCAAAATAACTACTAGAGGGGCAAAAGGGTCTTGCTCCATTGATAGAATAAAGTCAGGAGCTAAGGTATGGGTAAAACGGAAGCCAGATGATATTCCAAAGGCTGCAGAAGTTATAGCCCATGGGAAGGACAACACTGTAACAGTTGTCTATTCAGGGGAAAATAATTACCAAATCGTACCCCTGAACCATATATTTTACCGTGAATAGGTTATAATAATAGATTCACAGACTATTCTTTTTGTCCTTTGTTTTGGCTAACCTTGTTGCTAGTTTTGTTTCCTTCAGGCTTAAGCACCCTGCACTTTCCGGTGACTGCCTAAGCATGTAGCATTCTTGGAATTCCTGCCAGCTCGTTAAAGAAATGACCTCTGGAATGGGACTTTTTGGGGGCAGGGCCATCTCTACATCCAATTTCAGCATGAAGAAGCTATGGAAAATGAGACCTTCACCCCTCACCCCAAGATTTTGAGCCCCAATCGTTCAAGGGGGGTGGAAATGATGATAGTGTTCTGTTTACTTATTTTGTGTTATCCTTGCTGTGTTGTTTTATTGTTATGATATTATTGATCCTATGTAATGGATACAAGGATTTAGGGGTGGACATTTGAATTATTAATAATTATTTTGGGGATGATTGATTGAAGAGATTATTTTGCTGGGATCTAGGGGTGGATCGCATTTGAATCGTTAACCAATGTTTGGGAATGTCACTGAATGATATGTTTTGCTTTATAATGAATGATATGTTTTAGTTTCCTTTGTAATTGGATCACAATGTATGTTCTAGGATACATGGCTGATTAGATTATGTATCCTATAACAAGGGTGGAGTGTAGCCAGAATGGCCTTTGTTTTCTTTGAATGACTCAGCTTACCTCATTGAGCTTCCCTGGACGCTGGGGCTTGCTCTTCCGGGGCAGGACCAGACAACTTCCTGTGTGATGAGTCATGGGGCTGGCTGAGGGGAGGTGTTAATGTCTATGCTAGGGGGAGGGGCCAACTCAGGAACCAATCGGCCCTGGTCATTCGGGCGGAGCTTGATGATGTCAAAAACCCTATAAGAGGGGAGAGGACAGCTCGAAGAGCTCTCTTTCCTTTTTCGGTTGGAGCCAGCGACAGTTACATCGTCAGTTACAGCGACAGTTACATCGTCAGTTACAGTTGCAGCTTCAGTTACAGACACAGACACAGCTGAGGCAGGAGCTGCCAGTAGCAGAGCTGATCTACGGGAGGAAGCTGAACAAAGACTTCAGGCCAGTGGGTAATCTTATTACCATCGAGGGGGAAGCATGATTTTGCTTTACGCAATCATGCTTCTCTGTAGCCTCCTGGTTACTCTTGCAAGGCGTACTTATTGGGCCTGGAAGATTTTGATCAACATATCAAAATGGGGCTTCTGGTTCATGGGTTGGTTACTGTGGAGCCTAAATAAATGTTTTGATTCTTCTGCCTTCTACTTTGAGAGTTTCTTATATCCGGCGGTTCCGAACCTTTCAGACATGTTTATGATCCTCTTTGAGATTATAAACTCGGCCCTCCTGATACAGGCCTCTCCTTTATCTCTCCAAAAAATACAAGTGATTCACCACTTCTTTTATTTTTTTAAATTTTTTATCATATATTTTTTTTAAATTTTAAACTTAAATACAAAATAAAAAGAGAAACAAACAAATACAAAATAAGAAAAGAAATTGCTATGTGCACAGTACAACATAATAGAAGATTCAAAATATAAAGCAATAAATTCCTATTTCAAGAAAGCCTAATAAATATTACACTCTGTTCAGAGCTGTCCATCTTTATTTCCTTGTAGGTTTTATTTTGTTCTCTGCTATGCATTTTTACATTGTTTTTTTTTTTCCCTTCCTCTGCCTCACAATGCTACAATTAAGCATGGGTACGTGTGCATATATACATGTATGTGTGTGTGCATGTGTCTACATATACATGTGTATATGTACATATGTGTATATATAATGCACACGTGCAAATATACACACAAGCATATAGATATACATATAGACATATACACATAAACTTACAAATGCATATACATACATATCTATAATCATACACATATATACATGTGATGTCAGGCAAAGTGGGAATTTTTTTTCTGTCTTTCTTTTGGAGTGCTTGTCAGAACTAAGGCAATCGGGTGTCTTTGATTGAGCCTTGCCTTTGATTGAATCAATAGTCTTTGATGACCTGCTTAAGTCACAAGAAAGTCTAAGTCACATGAGTTTGAGTCACATGGTTGTGATGCCCTCTGACTCTGAAGAAGTGTATAAATACTCTGAGGTTAGCATTTTGCTTTGGGGGTTCACTCATTAGAAGAATGTTCATGTGGAGACTCTGGGTAGCTGTTAAGGAACCCCCTGGCTTTGAAAACCCAGAGGTTGGTGTTTCTCTCTCCAGTAAATATGTATGTATTGCTGTGGACAGACAGTTAGAAGCCCTATCTGCTGATTTGTGTTATTTGCTCTGTTTATGTAATTTCTGCTTGAATTTCTGTTTGTGTTTTCTCCAAAGTTCAGGGTGCTGACTTTTCCCCCTGAACTACGTGAATGACATATGTATGTTTAATTAAAGTGAGATTGTAAACTCCTTAAAGTTGCTTTCCTTAGAAAAATAGATCAAAGAAACTTTGCTAGCAGGCCTGTGTGATGGTGTTGTTGGTCTTACACCTTCAGGGCAGCTTCAAGCAGCATTGCTTTTACAACACAAAAATACATTCGTATGCATATATGTAAGACCATACTATACTTGTTTGTACTCTGTTTCTCTGAAGGTAGATAGTATTGTGATTCATAAGTCCAAGTCTTTCCATGTTTTTCTAAGTCTACCATCCCACCATTTTCTACACTATAGTAACATTCAAATCTTATTCTAATTGTTTTAAATAGTCTAAAATAATATTGATTAATATGACTGAAATATAGTTTCCCTATTTTTCTCTTTTGATTAAATCTATTTTAGCTTTAGCTTTGTCTGCGATCATGATTATTACCCCTGTTTTTCCCCTTAAGAAATTCTACTCCTGATCTTTATTTTGTTTGTGTGTATCTTTATTTCCTATCACTCTTGACTCCCCTACTTCGCTTCTACCCACTACCTTGTCTTCCTATTACTTAACTAGCCCCCTCCAAGGATCCCTCTTTTATCTTCTCCTCAGACCCAATCTGTAAGTGAATAATCTTTCCAACTCATTGAATAGGTCTCAGGTGGGGCCAACAAAGGGAGGCCTGATTAGAGGCATGCTCACACCCTTTCACTAACTAGGTGTGAGGCAAAAAGCCCACACCCTTTTGCTAGTTAAGCTGATGTGGGCATGAAGTCCTTAGGGCCCTAAGGGGAGTTGCTGAGACCAGAACCAGTGGTATGTGCACTGAGTTCTAGTCAATGATGAATTCAGCCAATCACAGACTGAGTTTCAGCCAATCAGATGCCAGCCAGGAGGGCATAAAAGGTGAGTTCAGAACGGCAAGCAGCTGAACTGGGAGCAGCAGAACAGAGAGCAGCAAAATTCTGAAGCAGACATCAAGAAGACATTGAGGCAGCAGACATTGAAGGAGAACCAGCACTGAGAGAGATTGCAGAGCAGAGAGTACAGAATGAGAGAGTTATGGAGATCGAGGAACTCAGAGTCAGCAGAGCTGCAGGAAGGAATGCGCAGCTGAATGTTATTCATGAGTGATTATTTACAGGAAAGCCCTAGAGGGGTGGGGGGAATCAGAGGGAGGTACAGTACAGTACAGCTTGGTTTCTTGCTATAATACTTTGTTATAATTTCCTTGTAACTACACTGAGGTGGGCTTACTGGTTGTGGAATATAATTGCTATTACATGGAATTGGAATTATTTGTCCTAGGATTAGATTTTCTCATGTACAAATAAATGTTATACTTCCCCTGCCTTCTACCTAGAGAATTCCTCATACTTCATGATTCTGAGCCAGGCATGTTCGTGGTCATCTTTGAGGTTACGAATCTTGCTATAGACTCTTTCCCCTTGCCCTCTTGTTTCTATCTGAATTTAGAAGAGTTTCATAGCCTTCTCTCTCTCTCTCTCTCTCTCTCTCTCTCTCTCTCTCTCTCTACGCACCACTTATATATGTATATACAAATATATATGTATATGTACATATATGTATACACACATATGTGATATGTGTGTATGTATATGCATATACATACACACCCAAACACACACACACACATATGTTGTTCCCTCTTTATTGCATTCTCATTAATCTAGACACTCTTCAATACTCATCCCTTATCCTATTACCTCACTCTTTTATTTCTTTATAAATTTAGAAGACTTTAATTTCTTTCTAAATGTATGTATTGCTATCTCTTTAACCCAGATCTGATGTGAGTTGGGTTCCCTCTAAAAATCCCTCCCCCTCCATATCCCCTTAGCCTTTTATATATTTCTGAATTTAGAATAATTTTATACATCTATATATATGTGTGTGTGTGTGTGTGTGTGTGTGTGTGTGTGTGTCTGTGTCTGTGTGTGTTCATGCATGCATGTATGCATGTATGTATGCATTGCTCCCTCTTTAACCCATGCCTGATAAGAATAGGATTCCAGAACTATTAGCCCTCCTCCCCCACTTAATTTTTTTCTGTCAGCTCTTCCCCTTACATCGTATTTGTATAAGAAAATTACTTTTTTCATGTTTTCCTATATAGTACTACAGTTTAGGATCACATCATACTTAGCTCTACCGCAATCTTTCTTTCAAGCTACCAATTCTAATCTTAGACACACATTTTACATTTCCTTGTATAAAAAGTAAACAATTGGTTCTTATGGTTCCTTTTAATTAGTCTTTGATATTTACCTTTTATTTCTCTTGAATCTTGTTTGTCAATTTTTCTGTTAAGTTCAGGTCTTTTTGCAATAAAATCCTGAAAGTATGGCAATTCATTAAATATTCAACTTTTTTTTTGTTTTTTGTTTAGGATTATGCTTAACTTTGCTAGATGTGGTATTTTCATCCACAGCCTCAGTTCTTTTGCTCATTGATATGTATATTGTTTCAAGATTTGTGGGCTTTTAGTGAAGCTACTGCTAGGTCTTATGTGATTCTAACTGTGGCTCCACCATATTTGATTTTTTTTTCCTTCTTATTGTTCATAATATTTTCTCCTTGACATTGAGGTTTTGGAATTTTATGATATTCCTATAGGTTTTTCTTATATGATATCTTTCAGGTAAAATTTGGTTGATTTATTCTATTTTTATTTTCCCCTCTTCTAACACTTCAGGACAATTTTCTTTAATTATATCTTGTATTATTACATCAAGGTTCTTTCTTTTTAATTATAGTTTTCAGGTAGTCCAATTATTCTTATGTTTTCTCTTCTTGATCTGTTCCCCATATTAGTTGTTCTTATGAGATGTTTCACATTCTCTTTTATTTTTTTTCATTCTTTACATTTTGTTTTATTATTTCTTGGTCTCTTGTAACTTTGCTGACTTCTCCTTGACGAAGTCTAATTTTCAAGGAGTTGTTTTCATCCTTAAGATTCTAGATTTCCTTTTCCAGTTGGTTAACTTTCTTTTCATAATCTTCTTGTTTTTCTTGGATTGTTCTTAATTAAAAAAAATTCCTCAACCTCTTTCATTTGATTTTTGAAAAATGTATTTATTTATTTTTAGTTCTGCATTTCCACATTTCATTCAGTTCCACAAGTTTTAAATTTTTCTGCCCTCCCTTCTTCCTCCCCTGCCCAAGATGGCATGCAATAAATACTTTCATATATATGCAACATACATTCATATTAAACATATTTTCACATTAATCATGGTGTAAAGAAGAATTATAACCAATGGAAAGAAACACAAGAAAGAAGAAACAAAATGAAAAAAGAGAAAGACTAAATAGTATGCTTTGATCTGCGTTCAGAATCCATAATTCTTTCTCTGAATATGGGTCGCATTTTCCTTCATGAGCCTTCTGGAGTTGTCCTGAAACCTTACTTTGCTGAGAGAAGCCAAATCTATCAAAGTTAGTCATCACACAGTGTGGCTGTAACTGTGGACAGTGTTCTCCTGGTTCTGCTCTCTTCACTCAGGATCAGTTCATACAATTCCTTCCAGGTTTTACTGAAGTCTACCTGCTCATAATTTCTTATAGCACAACAGTATTCCATTCCATTCATACACCACAACTTGTTCAGCCATTACCCAATTCTCATTTGATTTTGAAGTCTTTTTAAGGTCTTCTATGAATTCTTTTTGGGCAGGTGACCATTTGACATTACTCTTTGGGGTAGGATAGGCCTTTTTTTGCCTTACTATCCTCCTCTGAAGGCAAATCCCAGTCTTCTCTATTCTGATAGCAGCTTTCTATAGTTGAATTCTTTCTTCTTTGCCTGAACATTTTTTTTTATTTATTTATAGCAATGGGTTATGTGGGATAGTACTTCTAGTCTCAGATCGTCCTTCATTTCTCCCCTTTGGTCAGAATGAAACCAAGAACTCTGCCTGCCTGTGAGGTTCTGCAGCCAGCAGTGTCCCACCCCACTGCTTCTGCACTCACCAGCAGTGAGCTGGTCCCTTCTCATGCAGGCTATGTCTCAGCAGCACTGCTGGGCCTAGAATGCTTATTAGAAGAGGTTTCCTCAATTTTCCCCTGGTCAGATACTGAACTCCCTACACTGTCCAGGAGGTAAAAATTCCTGTGGCTGGGGCTGAGGCTGCCTTGCAGTCCAGTTAGCCCCAGGATTTGCCTTCCAGGTGAACTAGGCTGAAGGTGTTTAAACTTTACAGGGACCAAACCTCAGTTCTGGATTTTTTCTTACATACTTCTCCTGTTGTCCTAGGAGAACTACTGTTCTGCCCCAACTCGTGTTTATTTTACCACACTACATTTGTCCTGAGGTGTTATTTTGTCTTTGTGGCATAAATCTGGAGAGCTTGGAATTTTTTTACCTACTCTGCCATCTTTCCAGAATCCTCCCCCTCACCATTTTTTTTCTTTTTTTTTGCCCTGAATGTGGTGACTTTGTTGATGGTACACAATACAGGACTCTAGGCTTCTCCCCCTTATTACAGCGGTGCTTTGGGACAAGGATGTGAATGGGATATGGATCCCCAGTACAGGAACATAAGTTAGGAATGTAGGCTCCCCAGTGGTGGACCTCCTTTTTTTGGCTGGGGATGAAGGTTCATGGCTTTCCACTTTACTCCTGGGAGGCCATGTAGACCATGAGGTCTACTACATATATAACCATACTCATTGTCATACAAGGAAATGAGTTTGACAAAGTGGTCATTGAGGGCAATACCAGTGCTAGCATCAAAGGTAGAAGAGTGACTGTCACTGTTGAAGTCACAGGATACAACCTGGTCCTCTGTGTAGCCCAAGATGCCCTTCAAGGGTCCTTCTGATGCTTGCTTCACCACTTTCTTGATCTCATCATATTTGGCAGGTTTCTCCAGGTGTCAGGTCAGATCCACAACAGATACATTGGGAGTAGGAACACAGAAGGCCATGCCTGTAAGCTTCCCATTCAGCTCAAGTATGACCTTGCCTACAGCCTTAGCAGCACCAGTGGAAGCAGGGATGATGTTCTGGGAAGCACCACACCCATCATGCCACAGCTTACCAGAGGAGCCATCTACTGTCTTCTGGGTAGCAGTAATAGCGTGAACTGTAGTCATGAGTCCTTCCATGATGCCAAAGTTGTCATGAATGACCTTGGCCAAGGGGGCCAAGCAGTTGGTAGTATAGGAGGCATTACTGACAATCTTAAAGGAATTATCATATTTCTCATGCTTCACTCCCATCACGAACATGGGGGCATCAGCAGAAGGGGCAGAGATGATGACCCTCTTGGCTCCACCCTTCAAGTGAGCCCCAGCCTTTTCGATGGTGGTAAAGACTCCAGTGGACTCTACAACATACTCGGCTCCAGCATCTCCCCATTTAATATTGGTGGGATCCCGCTCCCGGAAGATGGTAATGGCTTTTCCATTGATCACTGGCTTCCCATTCTCAGCCTTGGCAGTGCCCTTGAACTTGCCATGAGTGGAATCATATTGAAACATATAAACCATGTAGTTGAGGTCAATGAAGGGGTCATTGATGGCCACAATGTCTACTCCACCTGAGGTGAATGCAGCCCTGGTCACCTGGCGCCCAATACAGCCAAATCCGTTGACTCCAACCTTCACCATCTTGTTTCAGGGATGCGACTGAAAACAGCAGATCCTGGCACCGAGCTTGGGAGAAAAGCCAAAAGCGCAAGGGGGTCAGCATTTCTTTAGATGAAAATTCCTTCTGTTTTTTTTTCTGGATTCATTTGTAGATAGTCTATCAAGATTTACATGCTTCAGCAACTCCTCATTAGGTCCAACAATTGATCATCAGATGAAAATTTTACATTTAATTTTTGTCAAATTATAATTATTAATATTTGTTCCTTTCTCTACAACTCTACCACTGTTATCAAAAAAAAAGGTAATATGCGAGACTGAGATCCATTTTTAAAATGTTTTTAATAACTTGCTATAGATAAAACCAAACTAAAAACATTGTCAGATTGCTAACCTATTGGTGATTAGCCTCTCTATATATAACTAGAAATTTCCATATAAACCAGACTCAGTAAGTTGCTGGGACTATCCATGGCACTTCTGGTATATTAACCAGGGGCATAAGATCAGGAATTTCTGGAGGAATTAAAAGATTGTAGACATAATTCTTCAATAAGACATGAGATTAACACAATATGAATACCCAAATCTCAGTAACAGTTTCATAAATTGTATGTATATCTGCATAAAAAAGTTCAGTATATGTATACATAAACATTGAAAATATCTATAAAAAAGTTTTTTGCTAACATAGTAAAAATGGGACATTACAATAATTCTAGGATAGAGAGGAGTGCTTGGGATCACTCATGTGATAGTAGGGACATTGGTCTCATTTTAAGACAGAGAGAAGCTCTAGCAATAGCGGCTCCAGGAGAACTGGGGACTTGGTCAAAGTCCCAGGGCTAGAATGAATGTGAGTGCTGGTGGCTAAAAGGGAATGAGGTACCTTCCTGGATAAAGACCAGAGTACATGCTGAGAGAACAGTGACCATACATCTCTAGATCAAACCACCATGAAGCACTGAAAACCCCCAAGATAGCTCTGAAAACAGCAGCATGAAAAACCTGAAGCTTGGGACAATGGCCCCTCCACCTTAGGAGCAGAGATTAACTTTAATATAAAAGAAAAAGTCAAAAAGTAGTCTGGAAAAATGAGCAAACAATAACAAGAGAATGTGACCACAACAAGTTATTGTGGTGACAGGGAAGATCAAGACCAGAAACCCAGACGAAAACAATGGTGTCAAAGAAGCTATAAGGAAAGTCTCAAAACAGATGTGAATTGGATGCACACTTGACAATAATTTCTGGAAGAGCTCAAAAAGGATTATAAAAATCAATATAAGGGAGGTAGAAGAAAAATTGGGAAAAGGAATGAGAGTCATGCAAAAATTTATGAAAATAAACTTAACAACTTGATAAAAGAGACACAAAAACAGTGAAGGAAATAACAGTTTAAAAACTAGAATTGGCAGAATGATAATAAAGGCAAAAATCTACCAAATAGAAGAATGCCTTAAAAAGCAGAATTGGACAAATGGATAAAGAGGTACAAAAATTCATTGAAGAAAATAATTTCCTAAGAAATAAAATGACAAAAGGAAAAAAAAGATCTAAAAGCTCACTGAAGAAAATACTTCTTTAAAAATTAGAATTGGGAAGGTAGAAACAAATGATTCCATAAGACATGAATGAACAATAAAACAAAATTAAAAGAATTAGAAAAATTAGAAGAAACTATGGAATATTTCATTGGAGAAAAAAAAAAACCTACTGACCTAGAAAATAGATTGAGGAAAGTTAATTTAAGAATTATGGGACTACCTGAAAACAATATTCAAAAAAAATGAACCTAGTCATTGTATTTCAAGAAATGTTCAAGGAAAACTTCCTTTATTCTCTAGAACAAAAGGGCAAAATAGACACTAAAAGAATCCACCAATCACCTCTTAAAAGACATCCTAAAACAAAAAATCCCAGGAGTATTATAGCCAAATTCCAGCCCCCAAGCCAAGGGGAAAATATTGCAAGCAGCCAGTGGAGGAGGATAACACAAGATTTATCAGGTACCACATTAAAGGATAAGAATGCTTGGATTATAGCATCCCAGAAGGCAAAGGAGCTAGGAATACAAGGAAGAATAAGCTATCCAGCAAAATTGAGTATAATCCTTCAGTGGAAAAAATGGATATTCAATGAAATAGAGAACTTTCAATCATGCTAGATGAAAAGAACCAAGCTGAACAGAAAATTCAACTTTCAAGTACAAGACTCAAGAAAAGCATAAACAGGTAAACACAGAAGAGAAATTATAAGGGAACCAATATGATTATAATGTTTACATTTCCATATGCAAAATGACAATTCCAACTCCTTAGAATTTTATAAGGGCAATTAGAAGGAGTATACATAGACAGATGGCAGAGTGTGAGTTGGTTAGAATGGAATAATTCTTATTTTTTAATAATGGAATAATTTCAAAAATTAAAATTAACGGGTTAGAAAGAATGAGTGAGTCATTTCTTAAAATGAGAATAAGCACCTATGTAAAACCATCAGCAGGCATTGTTTGTAATGTGGATAAGATAGAAGCCTTCCCAACAAGATCAGGAATGAGGCAAAGCTGCCTATTGTCATGAATATTATTTGATATTATACTAGAAACTATAGAAATAGCAATAAAAGAAGAAAAAGACATTGAAGGAACACAAAAGGACAAAGAGGTAATAAAAACTACCTCTTTTTGTGGACGATATGATGATATCCTTGGAAATCCTAAAGATTCAAGTAAAACATTATTTGAAACAATAATTTTAGTAAAGTAACAGGATATAAAATAAACTCATATAAATCATCAGTATTTCCATATATCACCAAGAAAACCCTATAAGAAGTGACAGCAAGAGATACCCATATAAAATAACTGAATATTATAAACCTAGAAACTACATGGACATAATTATAAAATACTTTTTATAGAAATAGTCAGATTTAAATAATTGGAGAAATATTAATTGTTCATGGGTAGGCAGAGCCAATACAATAAAAATCAAAATTTTACCTCGACTAATCTATTTATTCATTGCCATCCATATTAAATGCCCCCCCAAAACTTTACTGAGATAGAAATACTAACAACATTCATTTGTAAGAACAAAAGGTCAAAAATATCAAGTGAATTAATTTAAAAATGTAAAGGAAGGAGGCTTAGTAGTACCAGATATTGAACTATATTATAAGGCAGGAATATCAAGACTGTCTGTTATTGGCTAAGAAATAGAAAAGGTAGGTCACTGGGACAAAGTAGAAATATGATGCACAGCAGCAAATGATTATAGTAAACTTGTGTTCTACAAACATAGAAATTTAAATTTTTTAGAAAAAAATAATTATTTGATAAAAAAAAATTATTAGGAAACTGAAAAGCAGTCTGGCAGAAATTGGGCATAGACCAATATCTTAAAACATTTGCAAAGATAAGGTCAAAATGTATATAAGACCTGCATATAAAGGGAGATATCACAAAAAAAAAAATTATAGCATGGGGTATATTACCTATCAGACAGGATTAGGACAAGTATTTATGAATAAATGAGAGAGAAAGAGACAGAGAGACAGAGACAGACAGAGAGGGAAAGAGAGACAGAGACAGAGAGAGCGAGAGCAATGTGCAATGTAAAACAGATATTTTTGATTACTTTAAATTAAAATATTTTGTGTAAATAAAACCAGCGCTGTCAAGATGAGAATGAAAGCAGAAAATTTGGGGGGAAAATTCTAGTTTCTCAGATAAAGGGCTCACATCTCATATACATATATATATATATATATATATATATATATATATATATATATATATATATATATATATATATTGTAATAAATTATGTACACTGCATTAGATAGATAGATTAGATAGTAATCTAGTGTTAGATAAAACCAAAGATCAAAGATTTGGGGACAAGAAATTGCTCTTTGAAAAAAATTGCTGAGGAAACTAGAAAGCAATTTGGCAGAAACTAGTTATAATCCAACATTTTACACTGTATGCCAAGATAAGTTCAAAATATGTATGTGCTTTAGAAATGAAGGCTGATATTCATACTCCAATTAGGGGAACATGAAACATTTTGCCTATCAGATTTATGCATAAGAGAATAATTTATTATTAAACAAGCGATCAAGAACATCATGGAATATAAAATGGATAATTTGTATTACATCAAATTAAAAAAAAAGATTTTGCACAAACAAAACCAATGTTGCCAAGATAAGAAAGAAAGCCAGAAACTGGGGGAAATTAGTTCAAGTTACTGTGATAAAGGCCTCATTTCTCAAATATATAGAGAAATGAGTCAAAATTATACAAAATATGAGTCATTCTTCAATTTATATGTGGTCAATTTATTATGAAATAGTAATTTCCTGAAGAAGAAATGAAAGCTGTCTATAGTTATATTTTAAAAACACACTCAAAATAACTATTGATTATAGAAATGCAAATTAAAACAACTCTAAGTTTCCACCTCACACCTATCAGATTGGCTAGTATTACAGAAAAGAAAAATTGTAGATGGCAGCTGGAAAGCAGGGACTAGCTTGAGCTCCCCACCACATCCCTCCAAAAACCTATAAAAAATGGCTCTGAACCAATTCTAGAATTGCAGAACCCCAAAAATAGTGGAGGGAAGCAGGGCTTCAGGCCAAGACAGCCTGGATGGTTGCTGGGTGAGGTCTATGCTGCACGGAGCTGGGAGCGGTACAGAGTGGAGCAGAGCCCAGCATGAGCAGCACAGACCAACCAGACCAGGAGCCGGGCTGAGCGGGCCCTGGCACCCTAAATCAGTGAGCTGTGGCAGTTGCCAGACTTCTCAACCCACAAACACCAAGGACAACAGAGAAGGACTGCAGAACCCACAAAATAGCAGAGGAAGCAGGGCTCTAGCCCAGGGCAAGCGCCCTGAATCAGTAAGCTGCAGCAGTTACCAGACTTCTCAAACCACAAACACCAAAGACAACAGAGAAGGTTAGTGGGAAAAGCTGCTGGGCACAGGGTGATAGAGTTCATGGCTCAGCCACTGCCCCAGGGGCAGCGGAGGTGGGGCAGCTACAGAACTACAGCTGCAGTTGCTTCCGGCCCCAGGACCACCTGGTGGGAGGAATTAAGTGGCGCATCAGAGAAGGAGGGCAGAACCTGTTGAAAATCTAAGTCCAGTCCGGGTTGGGGGTTCTAGGGGAAGGAGGAGTGCTGGGGTGGCAGAGCTGGCGCATGCCCTCAAGCTTGGAACATAGTACTTTTTACTCTACAAGCAGTCATAACCCGCTGAAAAACTCAAGGGTCAAGTAAGTTGGCTGGGAACATGGCCAGGGAGCGAAAACGCACCCAGATTTAGTCTCAGACTTTGGAATCTTTCTTTGCTGACAAAGAAGAACAAAACATACAGCCAGAAGAAGTCAACAAAGTCAAAGAGCCTACAACAAAAGCCTCCAAGGAAAACATGAACTGGTCTCAGGCCATGGAAGAGCTCAAAAATGATTTGGAAAAGCAAGTAGTAGAAGTAGAGAAAAAATTGGGAAGAGAAATGAGAAGGATGCGAGAAAACCCATGAAAAACTAGTCAATGACTTGCTAAAGGAGACCCAGAAAAATACTAAAAAATATACTGAAAAATATACTGAAGAAAACAACACCTTAAAAAAATAGACTAACTCAAATAGCAAAAGAGCTCCAAAAAGCCAATGAGGAGAAGAATGCCTTGAAAGGCAGAATTAGCCAAATGGAAAAGGAGGTGCAAAAGACCACTGAAGAAAATACTACCTTAAAAATTAGATTGGAGCCAATGGAAGCTAGTGACTTTATGAGAAATCAAGATATTATCAAATAGAACCAAAGGAATGAAAAAGTGGAACACAATGTCAAATATCTCATTGGAAAAACCACTGACCTGGAAAATAGATCCAGGCGAGATAATTTAAAAATTATTGGACTACCCGAAAGCCATGATCAAAAAAAGAGCCTAGATATCATCTTTCAAGAAATTATCAAAGAGAACTGCTGTGATACTCTAAAGCCACAAGGCAAAGTAGAAATTGAAAGAATCCATCAATTGCCTCCTCAAAAAGATCCCAAAAAGAAATCTCCTAGGAATATTGTCACCAAATTCCAGAGCTCCCAGATCAAGGAGAAAATACTGCAAGCAGCCAGAAAGAAATAATTTGAGCATTATGGAAACACAATCAGAATAACCGAAGATCTAACAGCTTCTACATTAAGAGATCGAAGGGCTTGGAATACAATATTCCGGAGGTCAGTGGAGGTAGGATTAAAACCAAGAATCACCTACCCAGCAAAACTGAGTATCATGCTTCAAGGCAAAATATGGATTTTCAATAAAATTGAGGACTTTCAAGCTTTCTCAGTGAAAAGACCAGAGCTGAATGGAGAATTTGACTTTCAAACACAAGAATCAAGAGAAGCATGAAAAGGTAATCAAGAAAAAGAACAAGAAAAAGAAATCGCAAGGGACTTACTAATGTCGAATTGTTTGGTTACATTCCTACATGGAAAGATGATGGGTATGATTCATGAGACCTCAGTATTAGGGTAGCTGAAGGGAATATGCATATACATATATATATATATATATATATATATATATATATATATATGTATATATATGTGTGTGTGTATGTATATATGTATGTGTACATATATATACATATATGTGTGTGTATATATATATATATATATATATATATAGAGAGAGAGAGAGAGAGAGAGAGAGAGAGAGAAGAGAGAGAGAGAGAGAGAGAGAGAGAGAGAGAGAGAGAGAGAAAGGGCACAGGGTGAGTTGAATATGAAGGGATGATATCTAAAAGAAATAAAATCAAATTAAGGCATGAGAGAGGAATATATTGAGAGAGGGAGAAAGGGAGAGATAGAATGGGGTAAATTATCTCACATAAAAGTGGCAAGAAAAAGCAGTTCTGTAGGAAGAGAAAGAAGGCAGGTGAGGGGGAATGAGTGAATCTTGCTCTCATCAGACTTGACCTGAGGAGGGAATACCATACACACTCAATTCGGTATCTTACCCCACAGGAAAGAAGGAGGAAGAAAATAAAAAGGGGGGATGATAGAAGGGAGGGCAGACAGGGGGAAGAGGTAATCAAAAACGAACACTTTCAACAAGGGACAGGGTCATGGGAAAAAGTTCAATAAAGGCGGATAGGTTAGGAAGGAGCAAAATATAGTTAGTCTTTCACAACATGAGTATTGTGAAAGGGTTTTATATAATGACACGCATGTGGCCTAGGTTGAATTGCTTGACTTCTTGGGTAGGGTGGGTGGGAAGGGAAGAGGGGAGAGAATTTGGAACTCAAAATTTTAAAAACAGATGTGCAGAAATGAAAAAAAAAGTTTTTGCATGCAACTAGGAAATAAGATACACAGGCAATGGGGCATATAAATTTATCTTGCCCTACAAGAAAGAAAGGGGAAAGAGGATGGGAGGGGAGTGTGTTGACAGAAGGGAGGGCTGACTTGGGAACAGGGCAACCAGAATATCAGCCATCTTGGAGTGGGGGGTAGGATAGAAATAGGGAGAAAATTTGTAATTCAAACTCTTGTGAAAATCAATGCTGAAAACTAAATATATTAAATAAATTAAATTTAATTTAAAAAAAAGAAAAATTGTAAATGTTAGAGGGAATGTGAGAAAATTTGGATATTCATGTACTCCTGGTGGAATTCTGAACTGATCCAATTATCCTGGAGAGCAATTTGGAAGTCGGCCAAATGTCTAGAAAATTATGCATACCCTTTGACCCAGCAATGCCATCATTAGGGCTGTGCTATATCAAAGATCATAGAAAAAGTAAAAAGTCCTATCTGTACAGAAATATTTATAGTATCTCTTTTTGTGATGGTAAAGAATTGGAAATTGAGGGGATTCCTATCATTAGTGGAAGACTGAACCTATTTTGCTGTATAATTGAGATGGAATACAATTGTGCTACAAAGAAACAATAAGCAAGTTTTGTGGTGGCAGATAATTAGAAATTGAGGGGATGCCCATCAATTGGGGAATGGCTGAACAAGTTGTGGTATAAGAATGTAAAGGAATACTATTGTGCTAAGAAATGATGGACAGGTGGCTTTCAGAAAAACCTGGAAAGACTTATATGAATTGATGCTGAGTGAAATGAGCAGAATAGGAAGAACATTGTACATGGTAAGAGCAGCATTATTTGACAATGAACTATGATAGACTTAGGTTTTCTCAGCAATAAAGTAATCCAAGACTATTGCAAAAGACTCCTGATGGAAAATGTTATCCACATCCGGAGAAAGAACTATGCAGTCTAAATGAAGATCAAACCACATTATTTTCAGTTTTATATTTTTCTCACGCTTTTCCCTTTTGCTCTGTTGTTTCTTTCCCCACATGACTAATATCAAAATATGTTTAACATGATTGGACATATATAACCTATATGAGATTGCTTGCTGTCTTGGGAAGGGCAGAGGAAGACAAATTTGGAACTCAAAATCTTTTTAAAAAATGAACAATAAAAAAGAAATAATAAACAGAATCGTTTCAGAAAAAAATCTGGAGAAACTTACATGAACTGATGCAAAGCGAAATGAGTGGAAGCAGAAGATTATTGAACACAATAATGGCAATATTGTGTGATGATCAACTCTGAATGATATAACTATTCTTATCACTACAACAATCTCAGGAAATCCCAAAGGACATGATGAAAAGTGCTATCCACCTCCAGAGGAAAAAAAAACTGATTGACTCTGAATGCAGATTGAAGAATTTTTTTTGCTTTCTGTATTATTTTTGTATGTTTGCTTTTTGTTTCGATCTGTGTTTTCTCTTGACACATTGCTAATAGAAAAATGTTTTGCCTGACTTCACATTTATAATCCATATCAAATTGCTTTATTTCTCAAGGAAAGGTGAGGCGAGAGAAAGAGAAAGCAAGAATTTGAACTCAAAATTTAAAAACAATACTTCTTGTTTACATGTAGTTGAGGAAAAAACAAAATTGAAATTAAATGTTAAAAAAGAAGATGAAATAACCGCTGATATTGCAATGCTCATCTATAGGAAGAAGCAAGAATTTGGGATTGCCTGTAATAAGGGGGAAGACTGAAGCAGATACATAAGTAGCCATATAAAATAGAGGGTAAATGAAATTTGATTTTGACAGATTCAAATTTATCTGCATCATGGAGTCAATAAAATCTAAGTTCAATTCCTCCCTATGATATACACGCACAGGTGAACATGAGGAAGTCGCTTTAACTTTTCAGTACTTTATACAACACTCTAAGGCTATCATTTGTAGATTGAGTGCTTATCTGCATTGTTAAAGGCAGTTTCCTAATTCAGGATTTCTCTAAAGAAATGAAATCATAGGCTCTGTCTCTATAAATTATACATATAATGTGTTATTATATTAATGTTATATATTGAGTGCCTTTTTATTTATAAGTAAACACCAGTTATATTGCCACAACTGAAATGCTGCTTGGGCTAAAAAAAAATAACTACACAATGATACAGTTGGGGAGTCAAGGGAAGGCAAGAACTGGCTTCATTTTGAGTTCCCATGGGAAGCCAAATGTTTTTTTCACAGACTATATTACTAGAAGATTAGTGCAACAAACAAGTGAGAATAGAATCCCATTCAACTGCTCTAGATCACACTGGAATATTGTGTTTCTTTCAAGATACCATATTTTAGGAAGATCATTGACATCAGAAACTATGCCCAGTGGGGACAACAAGAATATTGATGAAACTGGAAACCATTCTATGAGAAAATCTGATACATAT